>NC_090020.1:76663634-76977634 GCF_036417845.1 Apteryx mantelli
GTTATTCTCCTCTTTCGAGCCTTCAGTGCTAGGCTGCATTCTGGGGACGGCTGCTCTTTTGGCAGTGGGTAGCTTGTGCCTGACTAGAGGAGGCACTGAAAGCCTTGGGGCTCTCCGTATGCATCCTAGGGGCAAGGCATGGGCCAGCACACACTGGAAATTGCACTTTCTGGAAAGATTTTGAGCAGCAAAAGGGAGCAATATCTCCCATCTTCTCCATGGCAATGTCTCTCCAGAGGCCCCGGCATCCTGCACTGGTGGGGCATTACAATATCACAGGCCCAGGCCAGCATTTTGCACAGGGGCTCTGCTGGGAAGAACTGGCTGGCAGGATGCATGAGAGAGAGAAAAGTGCCACTTGGCACATCAGGATCTGGCAGGTCCCATCCTGCTGCTCTCCCGGCCTTGTGGGGAACAGATGCATTCAGGGGAGCTTGTATGCCAGGCTGTAACATGGGCTCTGGGGTGGCAAGAGTTGCCCTAAAAAGCTCCATGTCCCTGCACCACTACTGGGACTCTTCAGTACTGTACTCAGCCCGGATGTGGCATGAGGTGCGGATTACACACCTCCATTGCAATGTGGGCGTGCATGGCTCAGTTACACGGGCTGGAGCATGGCATGGAGCTGCCCTCTCTGCTCCGCTGCAGCGTCTGCCCATGCAGCCCTCTCCGCCCAGCTGCTGTTGAGGATTTGCTCTGACGCAGGAGCCTGCACAGAGGCAGGAGGCAAAAGAGTGGAGGAGGCAAAAAGTGGAGGAGGTCGCCAGTGCCTTGAGATCTTTTGCCCTGCAAGCTAGGGAAGCCCAAAAACAGCTGGGGGAGCAGCTGGCCTGGCTCAACTATTGAGACCAACCTGAGCAGCAGGAACGGAGAGGAGCGCGCATTGCCCATGTGTGCTCCCGGCACAGTCTGGGTGCTTGCAGCAAGGGATGGGGCTGCCCTGCCACGGTGCAGCACAAGTCCAGGCTGCTGGGACCATGTGAGTGTCGACATGTGTGCAGGGCCAGGGGTTCAGCACAAGTCATGCGTCTCGTCGAGATGGAGCCGTGCTGGCTGGCTGTGTATTAAGAGCTGTATTTCTGCCAGAGAGCATTCTGGTGACATTGTAAGCTCTGGGAGCAAAGCACCCATCATTTATCAGCCTCACTGGAGTCCCCATGGCGGGATCAGACTCCACAATATGTGCCCGGGGCCGCAGAGGTCTGTGTTAGTCTCAGTGAGACGCGGGGAGCGGAGAGACTCAGGGCTGCCTGTCCATGTGACCCTGGCTCCTCCGCCACCCCTGGCTCACCCCCATGCTCCTCAATGTCACTGGGGCTCAGCAGGTCCCAGCAGCCACCTCAGAACCAACAGGAGGACACAGAGGGGCCAGGAGCCTCCAGACAGGACTGTGTTTCACTCCTGGCCCCAAGGCCCACATTGCTGGCACTGGCAGGAACAAGCAGCACCAGCGCAACTGCCCCACTCTAGGAAGCTGCGGAGCATCCCACCCACTTCTGCAGGCTGCTTGAGTCCTCAGGCCCAAAAAAACATCAGGCAGGAGGGTGAAGGCTGGTGCCCCACACCGACCCGCACACAGAGACACCTCGGCAGCACTCAGCCCCGCAGCGGGGCCGAACCACGCGCCCGGAGCAGAGCTCTGCTGGGAGCAGCCCAGGTGGTTGCAGCCACTCTGCCGGCCACCAGTCGCAGGTGTGCTCCAGTGGTCATCGGAGCCACCACACAAGGACCTGCGAACGTGCCCGCGCCAAGACCAAGTTGGGGCCAACAGCGAAGCCATCTGTTTCCCAGCCTGCAGCTGCTGTCCTTCCCATTGCAATTTATTCTGCCTCCTGTAATTTATTCATCCCAGGATGCAGCTTGTACATCTGCAGTATCATTACTGGAGATGCCATTAGCTTGAAAATTTTATAAACCTCTGTGCAGGTGATAAGTTGAAAAGTTAAAGAGGGTTATTGTGGCAGGAAAAAGTGTATTTGCTCAGCGTTCATCTCACAACAGAGACCCCGGCTCTGGAGGGGGTTTGGGGCAGATCTGCAGACTGGTGTAAGCGAGTAACTGTTGCCGGCTCCTGGGCAGCTCACCCCGGCTGTGAACTCATCCCTTTGCATACACGTGCTGGGACAAGGGGCCTACAGGCGTTTCTGCATCTTTCTCCCTGTGCCTCCCCAAGCTGCAGTATTCCCTCACACAAATGACAAGAGGGGTTGCAAATCCAGATGTCTGCATCTGGACCTGTTGTCCGTGTTTCTGCTAGCATCCATGACAGAGCAAATACCCTCAACTGCTGCAGCATTGCCACAGGCCTGGGCCGTTCTGCTTGTTGACTTGCCAGTGGCTAGTGAGGGCTTTATTTCTGGGGCATTTTGGGTAGGTGCATGCATCAACTAATTTAGCTGTGCTCAGAAGACCCAGAGTCCTCATGGATACTGATATTTATTGTCATTTTTAATGGCTCACAGCACCACCGTGACCATGTCAGGGTTTTGCCAAGAGACTTTTTCAGGCCCTGCTCCTTACTCAGATGGGTACTGGGTGGATGAGAGCAGTCCTGAATCATCTGCCTGCTGTCTGTTACTCTGGTTGCTGCAGAACTCCCCCAAGGAGCATGGAAAGTTCCCACCATGAAGATGCTTACCACCCAGAACTTGCACGGGACTTGCAGTCTGTAACCCCCTCCTGCCTCTCTACAGCAATTAACTCACCCTGGGTAATTCAGAGTGATACAGAGTGACTTGGAGGTAGGCATGTGCCAGTAGCTGTGCCTGCAAGGTTTGGCAGGCAAGCAGGGATGGTAGCCTTCACTAGAGCCCCTGCACCCCTCAGTCATGAAATAGGAGCATGATGATCCGTTCTGGCAGCTGGAGGTCTCTCTGACAGCTCAGCCGGGGGGGATAAATTCCCTCTCTATAAGGCCAAGGGAGATGTGTGCACAAAGACAATTTACCAGCCGACTGCAGGAAGCGATGAGCTGGAAGGTTGCAGGGAGCAGGGTCAGTGCTGAGCAGCTCAGGGGCCAGACCTGGACTTGGGAAGGCGCAGGCTGGCTGGAGTGGGGATGCTGGGACCAGGGAGTGGAACAGAGGAAGAAGAGCCTTGAAGGAGATGGCATGGACCCGTGGGCTACAGACCATTTTCTCTTTCCCTGATACAGGAGAGAGTGTGGCTCAGGGTCAAGCATCCTGAATTCACCCTCTGGCAGATCATGCACAGCATCCCGTCCCTGGGTACCCATGTCCTTGCTCAGCCTCCTGGAGCCTGATAGCTCAGACACCATTGCCTGTTCCCGGAGCATAGCTATGCCACAAGTGGGTGCGAGCCTGAGGAACATGCTGCTGATGCATCTTGTTGACACCAGACTTTCCCCCCTGTATGGCCGTCTCCCTCTGTGCCACCTAATGGTGTCTACCTGGCCAGCAGACTTCGTCTGGATAACCCAAGCTCTGCCTCCCCTTTCTATACATTTAATTAGTCCCTTATACACTGTATTGGTCTGTCTCCTGTGAGCTACTGTTCTGTGATGTATGTTCATCATGCACTTTGCTCCTGGTTAACTACATTAGCCAAGCCCTGAGCCCACACGTGAGCTTTGCCATCAGTCAGTGGCAGTCCAAGTTCATGGTACAACAGGTATTTGTCAGTCTGCATGTCCATCTCCACCCAACAGGCATCATGTGTAGCCTTCCCTGCCTTGGATGGTCCCCAGACATCCTGCTGGTTCCTTTGGCACCTCCTTGTTCTCACTCAAGCTCCACATTATTCTGATTATCCAGCTGTGATCATTAAGCTCCTTTTCTGAGATGCACTGATGCAGCATGGAGCCAGGAACACTAGTGCTAACAGGATGAGCCTGGAATGACATAGGAGCTAAATGCTCATCTGAGGGTAATTCACTAACCCTGAACAACAGGAGGGGAATGAAGCATGGAGACAATCACAAGACACATCAGTCTGAAAGGGCTTGTGTTGACTTCTAACATGGAGCTGAAGTGAGATGAGCAAAACCCATGCTGCAAATTACAGAGGGCTCTGCCACAGCATTACATGTCCCAGCCTGTTCTGCTGTCCTGACACTGCTATATTCTGTCCTCTCTTTTCCTTCCCTAAAGGTCTTCTAAACATCATTTTCTGCTCCCAATCCCTATTCACCATACTTTTCTATCTCTGGTCTACTGTGGGAGACTAGCTAGAGGTGGAAGTAAGGAATCTGAAATGGTCCCTAGTAGGAGGGCAGGGGCTTGTTCTGCTGCCTGGCTCAAGTATCCCTGTTGTCTGCCTGGGTGACTTTGCCCTGGGGCAGAGTTCCCCTGTGCTTTTTGGGATGACACACCATGGGCTGTGAACCTCATTTTTCACATGTTCATGGACGCAGAGCTCCTGATGCCAGAACAGACCAGGCTTCCCGTCCCATCTGACTCTGCTGCATAGTTCACACCAGAGACCATCCCAGGGTCTTGCAAAAAGCCCTAGCTTCTCTTGACCAGAGAACAACCGCCTAGTAAGACCTTCCTGATCTGGAAGATCTTCGGAAGATCACGGTGGCCTTAGGAACTTAATGACCTTCAGCAAGCCTTGAAGGTAAGGAACAAGATCCTGTGCTTGACAATGTATCATGATGAACTGTCACAGAAAAGAGTCCCAGACTGATGTTGCCCCGAGTCACTGGATTTTGGGGACAGGCAATGCACTGTGAGTTTCTGGGGGCTGCTGGCTGCCTGCCCAGATGTCATTCAGAGAGGAATGGTCTGGAGGCAGGTAAGCATCTGCCACGATGGGATGGAGCTGGCCAGTTCAGCAGAGGCAGCTGGAGGAGCTGCTTGCTTGTGCTGCTCTGGGACCTTGCCCACAGTGAGAGCTTCTGGAGCATGGAGACCGAATGAGCTGGCCAATTCTGGCAGCCAAAACTAGCTCCATCTTCCTCTTCCACTGCACTGGCTTCCTTCCCTCATGTGGCATAACTTTCAGCCGCTGATACGTGAGGAGAAACTCTTTTCTAATTGCTCCTGACTTCAGACTGCTGCCAGGTAAACAGCATGGAAGTTAGTGGAGACAAGTAAATAATTTGTAAATAATAATTTATTTATTACTTTCCCCTCCTTTCCCTGCACAAGCAGATTGCAAGATGCCTCAGAAACGCTCGCAATTTGGAGTGAGTTCTCTTGTGAAGCATTTCCCACTCCCTATGAATAACTTATGAACAGATCAGAGTGAATATTAAAGGCCTGAAAATCCAGAGACTTGCACTGCTGAGCTGAATAAGTATTGCTCCAGCTCCTCGAATAGATGGGCTATCTAACCAAATAGCACTAGGAGGATTCACAGTGCAGTAATTAAAGTGCGCACACATTTGTTAGTCAATGGGTTGCTTGTCAAGTGGGATAGGAAATGTGATACGGGGATGGAGTACCTGTGACAGAGAATGCTGTCGTGCTGCTGAGGGTTCCAGGAAGTCCACGACGGGTGATTTGGACATCAAGTGTTAAGTTTGCTTTTGGGGGCGATTTGTGCTACACAGTGTTCCTACAGATCTATTCATGGGAAGCAAGCACAACCAGGCCAGCTGGACAGGCTTGATGCTGGCTGTTCACAGTGGAGGCTTCGGGATAGCCTTGCACATCTATAAATTACCCAAGCAGTGGTAGGAGGCATGCACTAAGGGTTTGGTCCCCAAACCCACTGACAGCACAAAGACACACTGACTTCAAAGGGCCCAAGACTAGGCTCACACTTGGCTTCAGCCGGGTGCTCTGTGCTGGGCATTTATCCACCTTCAAGCTCAGCCACCTGCTTTGTATTATTTTCTTAAAAATGTCATTATAATTCACTCAGAGTAAGGCTCCTAACCCCCTGCCAGGCTCCTGAGACAGGGATCCAAATCAGCGCTACATGAAGCAGGGGAGATGGGGTATGGACTGAAATCCCTGTTGCTTTTGCAAAGCACAGGGAAGTCCCCTGCCAGCCCAGCATTCGACGCCTGCTCCCAGCTGCTCCCCACATCCCAACTCAGAGCCGTACCTGAAGGATCGCAGGCTGCAGCCCACCCCGGACACCTCTCCCAGTACAGATCTTGACTGTCTCCTGGCATTCAAGGAAGGGAAAGTACCCTCATGCTTGGGGACATTACCGACACCCTGTCTCTAGGCAGTCAGGACAGTTTCTTTCATGTCACCTGGGAATGGGACCAAGCGGCTGGGATGGCAGCAGGAAGATGGACTAGATGATCTCTCCAGACCCTGTCTGTTTCCCTCACTACTGTGGTTAGGAGGTCCTTGCTGGGACTTAAAGCAGGGGCAGATTCAATGTGAGATTCACACAGCTACAGATCCAGGTACCTGCACACTGAGGCCAATTATGGGACTGAGAAGATCCCAGCAGACCCCCATGGTCCTTCAGAAGGGCACAAGTCTCCTCCAGGTGCCCTGCGGCATATCGACCAGCACACGGTGCAGGTCTTTCTGCACCCCTGGGCATCGCCACAGTTGGCTGTATGTGGGCAGCCTTTGCCAAAAACATCTGGAGAGCAATACAGGGAGCTCTGGAGCCTGCTCTGGGCTCTGTGGGCTCCATATCATGGCCAGCAAGCATGCTGGTGTCCCACCACAGGGTGGCTTTTGAGCCCTGACTGAAGAGGGCAAAGCCAGAAGATCACCCTGGCATTTCCCCCTGTCTGACCAAATGCACCCTGGGAAACTCACTGGTGGGCCCAAGAGGTATTTTTTCTCCTTTGGCAAATCTCTCACTCCAAAAGACAGCCAAGGAGCATCAGTTAGAGGGATCTGTGATGGGACCTGGCTGGGTCTGATAGAGCTGGATCGCAGCCCCAGCCCAGGACTCCAACCTCAGGAATGAGGTGCATTTGCCTTGACTTTCACTTTTCCTTCTGCTGGTGGATGGAGCTAGGACCCTGGTGGGGCTGTGACTCTGCTAGACCTTCAGGGATGGAGACACAGGCAGGTAAAATGGACACCAAGTGCCAGGGGATGCTGTGATGGGAAGGGAAGATCCAGCAGAGCCTGGAGACACTTTTGGGGTACCAGATGGGTCCAGCCCAGCCTGGTGAAGGATCATCTCCAGCTGGGCATGATGAATGCCTGTGAAAGCACTGTGTTCTCCCCATCTCTCAGCTTTCCTGGTGCCCCTATCGTGCCCCTGTCCTGGCTTGTTGCCTTCACCACACCCTGCTCCACTTGCCAGACAGAGGGACTGCAAAGATGGCCCTGAAACAGCACACAGCTTGACGCTGACCCCAGCTCCCCATTGCCAGATCCCACGTGCATCTGCAGTTCCTTCCCCTCTCCAGCAGCCCCATGCACCTGCACTCCAAGGCGGAGCGGGATTTATCCTGCCCCAAGCGCTCAGTACAAGGGGTCAGCCCTCATAAACCTCACAGGCACTGGAGCCCAGACCAGCTGCCTCACTTGCACCCATGGGGACAGCCTCCATGCCCTGGGCTCATTTTGCTGTCAGCCATGGGCTGACACTTCAGGCCATCCTCCAGACCAGCGCCTGCCCTGGTGGATCCAGAGTTCGGCATTATCCCTCGGCTGAGGAAACGAACGGGCTGTGCTGTTGGGATGGGGATGAGCTCTCCCATCCCCCAGCTCCCCTCCCCGCACCAAGCACTCCGGGTAACCCTGTTCGTGGGAGGCAGTATGAAGTCATTCTGGTCCTCCAGCAAACCCCTCCAGCTGTCTGGAGCCAGCGCAGATTGTGGGACGTGTCTGGTGACTGACGGTGCCTGAAATCCACATTTATGTGAGATGATATCAAGAGTTTTAATTTTTTTTTATGAGTGAGGGGTTGGGGAAAGGGGGGGATTCCCAGGGTGACTTGGGGGCGGGGGAGGGGGAACTGGGCTGGGGGTGGTGGTGTGTGTGTGAGACACGTTTCATCTCATTGACCCCCAGCTGCAGAAATTCTGCTCAGATAAAAACAACATCTTCTCCTGACCAAACGGCAGGGAGCAGCTGGGGAGGAGGTTGGCCAACGGCTGCTGGAGGCCTGCATGGAGAGGGGATGTGGCAACAGGTCTCAAAGGTGGCCCCTGTGTAAACAAAGCCCTTGGCCTCAGATGACAAGAGCCCTCTGATGGTGTGCTCTGGTCTGGACCAAGCCCTCTGCTCAGCCCCTCCTGCACACTGCCAAAGCACAGGCAGTGCCCCTCTGTCCCTGCCCATGGTGGTTACTCCAGGTTCAGCCTCTTCCTCAGCAAATTAGAATCTTGGAGAAGCTCCACTAAGATGTTCCCCCCCTTCCCCAAATAAGAGCCCAAGCCCTGCTCACCGAAGTGCCTGAGCATGACTTTTCTGGTGTTCAGAGACTGGTGAAACACCATGGCCATGTTTAGGCCCTGCTGATCATCTTGAAGAAAAACAGCTCTTCCCCTGCCTCCATGGACAGTGCCTGGAGGGGCAGTGCATGCAGGAGATTTCCGCACGTCTGCCAACTGCTCTGTCCTGATTTAGTCCCTGCAGGCACTTTGCTCCCAGGCCTGCATAAAACCTCACCGGGCCATTGAGGAGCAGGTCAGGGACACCACTGCCTTTTAGCTGGATAGAAAATAGCCTTGTCCAGTATCAGGCAGCAGCAATACATAGGTTGAGCCAAGCTGCAGCCTGGAAGCCTGGATACTTGCTCCTGAGCATGCCTTGTGCACGTCACTCTCACCAAGCGGGTTGGATCAGGTTGGGAAAGGACACAGCACAACCGCTTGGCCAGGAAATCTTGGAAGGATAGGGTACCTGCCTGTCACACACCTGGGACTGGTGGATAAGCTTGTCCCTGAGGCCACGTTGGCACCCGATTACTTTCTAAGGAGAAGGAGAAGTCCGCGGGGAACTGAGAGCCATGGGCCATGAGGGTCCAATGGTCTAGGGTGTGAGGTAGCCACCAACATCACGTGCTGCCTTCCCTGACTGGAGAAAAGGGACTTCTAAATGGTGCCTGCCCCATATGGTGGGATGATCCCGTCCCTGCTTCCCGCGGACAGTGCTGATGGAGAAACCTCTCCCCGAAGCGGCTGAAGCGCCTGTGCGCAATGACTCTCGCCCGGAAAGGAGGAGGGGGAGATGAGGCCTCGTTGTAACAAAATCTCGTCTGCATGGGCCCCTTTGTTGTTATTACATTTATTTATTGATCCCCCTTGGGAAAACCTTAGCAGTGCTGGAATAGCTGGGGCTTTATTAATGGGGGTGGGGGGTGAGGGAAGAGGAGGGGGGCCGAGCAGAGAGCTCGGACCATCTGTTCCCACCAAAGGGATGGAACAACAATAGCCATGTTTATAAAACTCCTCTGCAACTCATTGTGTTTGTGAAAGGAGAGCTTCCACATCAAAGGCCATTTCCGCTCCCTCTGCTCGGAGGCCCCTCCATCACGGCCGCTTCTAACATCCTGCAAAGATCACCCCGTCTCGGCCCTATCCTCCCCCCGCTGGCCGAGGTGCATGGTGAGGCTGCAGCATTATCACACGTGTGGGAAATGGAGGAGCATGGACCACCCTGACCCCTGTGGGAGACCCCAGAAGGGAGCATACGCCAGCCTGCTAATGCCTTGTGGCCTGGGTTTGAGTTTGGGGAACAAGCTGCACCATACCAGCCTCCACGCTGGTGGAGAGTGGCAACCAGAGAGCACCAGTGCAAGCACCTGGGGGAATATTGCCCACCCTGAAGGCCTAGGCCAGCAGCTGCTGAGGGCTTATGTGCTTTTCCAAGGGAAAATACAGGGACAAGAGGCAGAGGGTGATTTCTCCAGGAAGCGATAAATCTCTACAATAAGGTATTGGTCAGAGTTTGCTGGGCAGAGGTGGTGGGACTGCTAAGACGCAGAGTGTTGGCTGGGTGGGAGAACTATCCCCAAGGTGGTTTTCATTCCAGAGTTCAGGTCTACTGCAGCTACAATATCTGTAAAGTCACTTTGGTTTTGCTAAAGTTTCAGATGTGAAAAGACAGGAAGCAAAACAAAAAACGAGGAAGGGAGTGGGGGTCAGCCGTGTTGAAACTGGCTGTTGGAGCTTTCATAATGAAACAACTTTCTGTTTGGCTTTACTCTAAACTTGTGTTAGATTATCTGTTACAATCGGACATAAAATAAAGACCATTAAACAGGAATGAAATATTTTGACTGAACCAATATGTTTTTTTTCAAACTGATCTTTATGGACAAGATGAGGGTTTACTTTTGGCTTGGATCAAAGCTAAATGCCTTCCCTGGGACTTGGAGTTGTCAGCCATCTGCTGGCTACGAACTGGCCTGGAGGAGATGGGTCGGGCTGCTCTGCAGTTAGGCTGCAGGCTGCAGGATTGGACTGTGTCCAGTCAGCACTTCCCCCCTGTGACCCTGAATAATGTCACATCCTCCCGGGACTGCAGTTCCTCCCCTGACTGCTGGTGCTTTACGGTGACAACAGTCTCTGTGGGGTGAATCACAAGTGGGTCCTTGACTCTGCTGGGGTTCCTGTCCATTGAGTGTGTCAGAGAAGGGAAAACCTTTCCTGAGAAAGTCCCAGTCTGGCCTGGAGCAAAACTGGAATGTCTGGAAGATGCTGCCAGCCTGCAGAAGGGCAAGACTTCGTCTGGCAGCATTTCCTCACCCATGAGAAATGCTCTTCTTGCTGCACCATCTGACGCTGCAAGAACTTGATTTCCAGCTTGCCAGACAAGGGCTTTGACAGCCATGCTGGAGGCTGTGCGGGGGCAGGCTGTTCTCATACCTTTGAACCGCTGTTGCCATCCTGAAGGTGGGAAAAATTCCTAGAGACTATTTAGAGCCTTCTGTTTAGTCCCTTTTAGCTGTGTCCCCTTTGCCTCTCCTCCAACAGGCTGCCGAAGTAGGTCTGAGTGCAGTCCCTGACAGCTCCTCATTGCCTGGCAGAGCGCAGAAAGCATGCAGCTTTCTCCCAGCACTTAGCAGCACCCAGCAGCTTTCCCGGGAACCATGCACAAAACAAGAGAAGGAGCCCAGACTTCTGGGAGACGCTTTCATTTCATGCCTAAGCCACTGCTCTGCTGCTCAGCTGCACAGCTCCATTAAGTCCCCTCCTGGCTGTCTTTTTTCCATCAATCACTCCGTCTCCATGAGCAGCCCAGACACCGGATCTGGGTTATAAATAAGACAATCAATCAGAGATGCTATTAGATAAACAGAGTGGCAGAAGCCAAATTAATGCTTGGTTTTTTCTTGAAAGGGAGGAAAAAAGAGTCAATTGCTTATTAGGGGACCCTGGTGTGGTCTGGTCTGTGCGCTGCAGCTGAGTGGCTCAGGCTGTGCTCGACTACTGTGTGTGCACATTGGGAGGTTTAAGGTGCTGTGGGCTCTGGCGTGTGGCTTAAAGTCAGGGATTCAGGCAAGAAGTGAGATGGCGCATGAAAACATCTAGTACTGGAGATTGGATTGGACCCTGTGTACATGATCACTGGTGCCAAACTGTGCTACGCCATGCTTCTTGCATAGAAGGACACCCCAGTGGTGTGCATTGCGGTCGCATCCCCAGGGCACAACAAAGGTCCCTGACTCAGTGTCTGAGCTGCCAGGTGAAACATCTATGGGAACCTAGGCTCGGAGGTCATTAGGAGCTCCCAGACAGCCCATGTAGCTAGTCCTGGCCAGAGCAGGTAGCCAGCAGAGGCTGGGGCAGGGGAGAGACAGGCAGGGAGATGGCAGCACCCATGCTGGATGGGTGCTGAGGATGTGAGGAGGCATTGGCAGGTTGTGCATGTCCAGCCATAGCACCACTGAGGGTTGAGGAGTTGCTAGAGGTGGGCTGAAAGGAAGAGAGGGCATGAGGATGCAGATGGTGATGTCTGGGAGCCATGGCACAATACTGGAGTAGGGACTGGGCCATTCAGCATAGAGGAGATGAGAAAGAGAGCCACCCCTTCAGAGCTCTTTAAACAACAGAAAGCCTCTTCTGGAGAGGTTTCCAGACCTGATCTGGAGCCACCAAGGAATGAGACAGTCGAAGGCTGTCTGTGGCAGTTTGCTCTGATGGTCTGTCACCTACCTCTGCTAGAAGTCTCTGCCCTGTAGCCTGGACTCTTGTGATCCCTAGGGACCCTGAGCCATCCCCAGTGCTGCCCTCCTGCGACTAGGGAAGAAAATCATGTAAGGAAGACTACAGTCTGTCAAGGGCATGCAGCATTATGTCTCTGTTTGTACAGGGGACCTAGAGACATACTGAACAATTCCCTGGTGGTTCAGGGATGCTCTTGTATTTTGCTGAACCATTGCAGAGAGGGACGGTTGGGTCTCGGGGAGTCCAGGGTCATCTGCGTCAAGCTGACTCTATTTGCATCCTTGCCCCTTGCAGATGCTGCTCTTCACTGTCTCACCCTGGGCATCATCTTTCTGATAGCTCCTGCTGCCCTTTTGCCTCCCCCTCTCGCATCTCCCTGATGCTGCGACAGGGAGCATTTGTCCCTTGGGGATCAGGTCCATCCCTGAACAAATGCGCAGTAGCTCTCCTGTGCCACCTGGCATTTCTGCCTGGCTCAGCACGATGTGCTCATGCTCTGCATCTGGCTTTGCTCACTTGGCAGCCAGGCCTGTGTTCACATCCTTCTGATCCCCACTTTCACGTGAGACTACCTAATTCCATGCCAGAGTTGCAATGCACAGCACTGTGCCCGCTGCTCCTCCTTTATCCACCAAAGCATGGTGCCCCATTGAAGCATGATGGCTCAGTAAGGTTCACCTGATTTGCTGCGGATGAGCCCGCATAGCAGCTTGCCATGGGGCAAGCTTGGGGCTCACAGATCTGCCGCTTTACTCATCCTTCCAGCAATTTGCCTTGCACTGAAGTTAAAGTTTTATCCAGTGTCTTCCCTGACAACCGCAAAGAAACAGAGGGGACATAAAATAGCTCTGGAGTGGCTGGGCCCATGCTGGTGTCCATTCAGGCAGAAACACGGAGCTGTTTTACTCTCTGCACAGTAAATTTTTGTCCACCAAGGAAATTCATGGGGGGGAATCAGGAACGGGTGATGGGAAAGCCCCACTGGGCCTGCTTGTCTGGCCACGGGCTGATGCAGCCCTGCCGCCTCCCCAGGGCCCAGGCAGTTGCTGGAGGGATGTACCAGGAGGCTGGTGCAGGAGCAGGGAGCTTCTCTGACAACTGGGGCTGGGAGGATGAGATCCCTGTTGGTGCCTGCTGTGAGGAGGAGGAGGCTGGGATGGCTCAGAGACAACCAGAGAAGCGACAGAAAGGATGCTGTGAAGAGAGAGACTCCAGGCTGCCAAACCTCGCAGCCTGTTGAAGAGGTTTAGGGGGTGATTTTGGTCCAATGAGAAAAGGGTTAATGAGACTCAGCAGCTGGACACTGGAGCAGGATGGTTTTAACTTAGACCAAAAGGTGCAAGGATGCAGACAAAGGTGCAAGGTTGCAGGTAATGCTGGACCAGGTCATGGAGAGCCTTGGGATGCCTCTAGGGCAGCAGGGCAGCCCTGCATGGGACCAGGGTGGGGGACTGTGATTTACCTCCTGATTAAAAGGGCCGATGAGCTGAGAAAACTGTAGGGCTTTTTCCAAAGGCCCGTGAGGCATGATGAGCTGTGATCCCACCGGGCTCGGGCCCCTCCGCTGCTCAGCCTGTTGCTCAAGCAAGGACGCTGTCTGCTTCCCGCGCGGCCTCGCAGTCAGGAAACAGCTCCTTGCTTTCCAGCCTTCCTCCTGATCCCCCCGCCAGAGCCTGCCTGCCCTGGGAGCTCAGCATGAGGCTGCTGGCGCATCAGCAACAGCCGAAAACAACACCCAAGGTGGGATTTACTGCCACATATGTGCTGGGGAGATGCAGGGACCCGTTCCGCCTGGCCGATGTATTGGATTTCATGTTATATGATGCACAGGTCTCTCTGAGCGCTGTAATTCCCTCTTTCTTCCTGTATGGATTTATACTGCTAAGTGGATGGATTTTCTGCTTGGCAGGGACCCTCCCCCGGGACCTTCCCAAGTTAGCAACATCTCTGCACATCTGTACGCAATATTGCCGGGGCACTTCACGAGTGGGGTTGCACAACACCCCTTGCTTTATGGACTGCTTCTTAATTCGGACAGGCACCGCGGAGGGGCTGACAAACAGCTTCCTGGACCTGGCGGCTGGTGACGTGCTGACTGCAGGGGACGGAGGGTACCCGGGGCTGTACGTGTCAGCCACGGCTCCTGGCTGGCTTTTTATACAGCCGTCCCTGGCCTGGCACCTGGAGCACCTCTCCCTCGGACCTTGAAACGGCTCAAGAGGGGCAGGTTTCCTCTTTGCGAGCCAGCGTGCCTCCAGCTCATTTCTAGCCAGCCTCACAGATCTGGCTGGAAAACCTCCGGTGAAAATGAAGGTAATCTGTTTGTCTGGGATGCTTCCCCCAGGCCGAGGCTGGGCCTGACATTTTCTTCCGTGCTGAGATCCGTCCCTTCCCCTCCGCCCCAAAGAGCCATTTGCTATGGTAGATTACCCCGGCTTTTAACGCTGTGAATCCATAATTAGTGCATAATTAATTACCAGATGTTTTTAACACTAATGAAACATTAATAAATGATGGAGGCATGTTGTCTGGTAATGGGACATTAACCAGTGAACCGAGCCGGCGTGAGGGGCAGCGCCGCTGCCAGCGCTGTCTGAGCCGGATGCAGGGCTGAGCGGGGCTGCGCTCTTGTGCAGTAAAGCCCCGGCACGGCCAAAATTGCAGCAAGCGTCTGGTGGAAGCGAGCAACCAGCTTCACGCTGCCTTCAGGCGTTGCATAGCCAGAGCCGTGGCTATTTCCGTCCATCCAGGCAGGGGGCTCTTGGAAGGCACGAGGCGTAAAGGAGTGTGGGTCTGGGGTCAGGCATTTCTGAATGCGAAAGGCAAACCTTGGTAAGGGTAAAACACAGGAAAAGGACTGCTATAAACTGGCTGCTTCCTTCCTATCCCTTCCCAGCAGGCTTGGAGAAACAGGAATGAAAAGGGACTTACGGTACGCCCTGAACTTGCACTAGCTGGGCACAAAGGTTGCAGCTCCTTGGGAAAAAACTGGGCAGGAAAGTTGTTGTCAGGGTAGTGAGAGACTTCAGACGTCTCAAGTATCTGCTCTCCTTGGCCATGCCTAAGTGCGCCCTGCGAGGGCCCAGCACCTTCGCACTTTGTGTGATGCACAAAGCCCTTTGCAGACATGGCTCTGCTCCCCCCTGCAGCTCGTGGGGACGCTGCTGGGGACACCGGAGGCAGTTTAAGAAAGACCAGGCTCTTTTTTCCCCCGAGCAGAACAGCATCTCTGCTCTGCTTGGTGCTTGCAAACGAGGTGCTGCCCGGCCCCTGACTCCACGGGCGGTGCTGAGCCCCTCGCCTCCCGCCGGCGGGGGAGCAGGGGGGCTTTCCCTGCACAGAGCCCCTCTGGAAACCCCCAGCGACACCGGGACCCGGCCTGCAGCTCTGCAGCGAGGGGGTTTGAGTCAATTAGGGGCTTGCGTGAGGGTTTTATGGCTCCATTAAAAGTCAGCTGTAAGGCAGCAGGAGGGAAAGGGTCCGCGCTGGAGCCTGCAGGAGCTGGTCCCCGCTGTGGCCATAGCTTGTGCCTGGCCCCCTCCCGCCGCGGCCTCCAGTCGGTGCCAGCTTCCCCAGGGAGCTCACCTGGAAAGGCATCGAATACCATCGAATACCCCAGCCCAGAGAGGCTGGGGAAGGAAACTGAGGCAGGGCCCTTGCCCACGGGTTGCAGCGCTCGGGGGTGAGCTGGGGGAGACCCCCCTGTCCTGCGTCACGCTCCCGAGCCTGAACCACCAGCGCAGGCTGTCGCCGTGCCAGGTCCCGGTGAGCCCTGCCCTTCCTCGAGATGCCCTTGATGAAGCTGAATTCAAAGCATCTGGGCTAAAGCCATTCTTTCGATGTGAAATTATTAATCAGACAAGGAAAGTGCATTAACTGGCACTGCGTCTCCTCTTCTGTCTGTCCCAGCGCTGCCTCCTGCCTGCGGGACACACAGCCAGGTCTCCATCCTCCCACCTCCCACGGAGGTGCCAGGGGGCAGTCAGAGCCCAGGGAGATGGGGAACAGCTGAACCCGAAAAGCTGAGAATAGGGACATGTCTTGGGGGCACCCAGCCACCCCCCCCGGCACAGCACCATGGGGGTTTTCCAGGGGCTGGGGCCACCCAAGCAAGCATCCCAGACCTTCTCGGGCTGCTCTGGAGGCCGCTGTTGCGCCTCCACCACCCACCTGGGAGGTGATGCTGTGGGCTCAAGCAGCTCGGGGTGCCGTCACTGTCACTGCTGTCCCTGCGTCCTCCCCATCACAGCCAGGATGGTGCCCAGGAGCGGGCAGCCAAACCCACCTGCTCAGGTTGGAGGTGAAATAACTCCCCGGGGCTGTCAGTGGTCATGAAATGATCATTTAATGAAGACGGTCTCTCCTGGTGTGCGTGTGTGTGTGTGTGTGTGTGTGTGCGCGCATGTGTCTGTGTCTGTGTGTATGCGTGTGTCTGTGTGTGAGGGGTTTTTTGTTAATTTTTTTGTTTCTTTTTTTTTATATATATACATCTATAAAAAATTCAAATACAGCATGTCAACAGTTGGAATACTAGGACGTACGGTATTAAATACTGCGCTTGGATCCGGGCAGGGACGAGAGGAGCTGTCTTTACAAAACAGGGCCTGGGGGCAGGACAGGGAGGAGAGCGGAGCAGGGGCTGGGAGCGGCCAGGAGGCTGCGGGGCTCCAGCTCTAGTGGGAACAGCAGAACTATCCTGGTTTTGTTGAAGAATAAGACAAAGACGTCAATGGAGGCGATTCCCTGTATCCAACATGGTTGGGGGGGGGGGAATGGGACAGGGACTGGGCTGGCAAAGGCTCCTCCAGGACGCTTTTGGGGAGGTGAGGTTGGAGGACAAGGCTCTGGGATGCTCGGACAGCCGCGGCGAGGAGCCGGCAGGGTGGGGACAGGACCTGGCTTTTTATCGGTGTTTCAACTCCTTCTCCTCTGTTAAAACAGTGCCAGCCCCCTATTCCCCGCCGCACTTGCGAAAGCCACCAGTTATTTCCTCCACTGGGCGCACAGTGGGGGGACCGAGCCCCCCCCCCGACCCGTGCACCCCTCCAGCTTTTCCGTGCGCTCCAGAGCTCGGGGAAGCGGGTTCAGTCCTTGGGTGACCCCGTTTTCCCGTCCCCTTTTCCAGATGCGCCGTTGTCACCTGCGTCCTGGCGGCGGCGGTGCCGGAGGGGCCGCGGTGCCGCATGTCCGTGGTGCGGCGGGTTAGCTGCACGCGCGCCGGCTCCCCGGCTCGGGGCTGGTCCTCGGCAGCAACGCGGCGCCCGGGTTCGCTTCTCGCTCGCCGGGAAAGGGGCGGAGGGGGCCCGGGGGTGCTCGTCCGTGGTGGGCACCGAGGGGAAGGGCGGTGGGGAAGGGGGCCAGTGCGTTCCCTCGCGCTCGGTCCGGAGAGGTTTGCGGCCACCCCCCGCGGCTGGGAGGCAGGGAGGGGAGGGCAGGTCCCCGTGGCGCGGCGGCAGCTCCCTCCTCCTCCGGAGAGATGGCGAGAAGCGTGATACGTCCTCAACGTGTGCAAAATCGAAGAGATAAAGAGACTCCAACCGGGGCGGGGGCAGTGGGGCGGAGGGTGGTGGCGGCAGCGGTGGTGGTGGTGGTGGTGGTGGTGGAGGCGGCAGGCGGTGGGACGTTGTCTCTGCTGGGCGGCGACGCACAGGGATCTGCAAGTGGGGAGAAGAGGGGTCACCAGCCCTGCTCTGGGCTTGGCCGTGTCTGGCCACCAAGCCGAGCAGCGGCAGGGCTGCTGTTCCCCTTCGGACGGGAAGCTCATCGCTCCCCAGGAAGGATGCACCCGTCACCTCCATCACCTCCTCCCAGGGCCGGACCCTGCTGACAATGCCTGGGGGCACACGGCAGTGGCACGGGTTCGCCAAGCGGGAGAGCAATGGCAGGTCATTCAGCCCCGAAGTGATGCACGCGACTGCTGCCAGGATCGATCCCCCCAGCTGCCATGGGCATTTTGGGGCTCTCCAGGCTGCCAGCTCCACCGTCTGCCGTTTTGTGTGCTGGGGCATGCACACATGTGCGTGCACACACACTGTGCGTGCAGTAGGCAATGTGTGTGTGTGCACATGCATGTGTGCACGCACTCCAATTTCCTTCAAGCCCAGCCAAGAACATTTTTGAAACGCATCTTTGAATTTTCTCATTTCAGACGGTTTCGCTTCTGTCACTATGAAAAGGCCTTTGATTTGTCGGTGACTTCTTTTCTCAGAAGATCATTACCAGGGGACGGAGGAGGTTTGCAGAGAATGAAGCATCTATAACCTGCTCCCCACCAGAAAAGACTTTGTGGGCAAGGTTTGAAAAGCCATTTTGAGACCTCGCCAGAACACCCGATTTACCAAATTTGGACCAAACACATAGAACTGCAAGCAAACCCAAACAGCTCGTTCTCAATGCCGTTCACACAAAGCTTGGTAAAAATGCCCCCATTCCAACCCAAGCTAAAGCCCGTGGGCTCTTCATGCCCTTTCCTTCACCCAGCACCCACGTCCCGCCTCTCATGTCCCTAATTCAGGAATACTCACTAAATAAAGAGGACACCATAGGCAGCCAAGACCAGTCCAGCTGTCCAACACACTGCCACGGCCCCGCTGCCCACCACGGCCCCCTTGTCGCACATCTTGGTGGTGGGGGGTGGCATGAAAGAGGAGGTGCTGGCGCTCGTCGTCTCTGTGGGGAGGGAGAGCAGATGGGAAAGGGGAGCGCGCGGCATTGGGACACGGTGGCCACATGGCGGAGGGGTGAGCATGGAGGGGTGCGAGGAAATCGTGATGCTAATGCAGGCTTCAAGGTGGGCTCGCGTCGGGTGCGTGTGATTGCACTCCTGCTTGTGCCAGTGGGTCTTGGGGGGTTTATCTGGATGAGGACTTGCAAATCCCTGGTGGTGCTGAAGCCTGTGGGTGCCTTGCCAGGTGCTGTTTCCGCAAGGAAGGTCTCCGCGTTGGAGGCACCTGCATCTCCCACCCCTGCGCCTGTAGGAACGGGGCTGGGACCCACCGCCTCCCTGCACAGGGAGCGTCGCAAGGGCCTGCCGAGGTTCGTGCATGGAGCCAGCAGCACATGGCTTACCCGGGCACACGCAGGGTCTGCACGGCAGCCCCCCTCTGCAGGGGCTCACGCTCCCTCCCCACGCGCACATCTGGCCAGCAGCACCTGCACGCGCGGCCAGGCAAGCCGAAGCGTGCACGCTTGCACACGCACATGCGTGGCCCAGACACAGAGGGCTTGGAAACGCTCCCGGCACTTTGCAAGCCACCGTGATCTGCCTGCTCCGTGCCCCAGTGTTTCCCAGCCTCCCAGCAGCCAGTGCCAGCTGGGGCAACCGGTGCAGGTCTGCTCCAGTCCTGCTGGGAAACCAAGGGCTGATAACGTGCATTTGGACACGGTCCCAGCTCTTTCCTAGAAACAGAGGCTTGTTAACTTTGTGGCTTTTATTTCTAATTGGCATCGCTCCGAGCCATTGTGCGGGGTCGGAGGTGTGGAGGGGGGTAGGCCTGGAAGAGGGAGGGCTGGAGGGGGCCAGTGCTCCAGTGAATAACAATAAATCCCGATATTCGGCGGTGCACTTAGAGCATCCCGGCGAGCAGGATGCCAGAGCCGGGAGAGCTGAGTCAGCAGCCTTCAGGCCACGGTTGCACCCGCTGCTGGGGGCATGGGGAGGTGAAGCCGCGGGGTGAAGGGCTGTGGTCCAGCCTGGGGAATGGGGTGGGATGAGGGATCTTGCTGGCTGGGGACCAAGCATCCAAGAGACGTGATGCTGTCACGGTGTGCAGAGAGCCTGCAACACGGCGTGCATCTCCTGCCTGAACCCTGCATTTTCATCATCTGGGGAGGTTAGAAATGTGACTCTGAAGAGAGGGGAGGCAAAGGAAGGGGCAGGTAGCAGGACTCCTGGATTTCCTGCACAATTCTGGTAGGGGAGAGGGCCCCAGTCTGCTCAGATGTGGGGTTTGGGGGTTGCGGGGCTTGGAAACAGGGGGTGCAAAGAGCCAGGACTCCTGGGTTTCCTCCCTGCCAGCACAGGGTGCCTGCAAAGGGCCGATGCTGCCCACCGGGTGCTCACCTGTGACCTGGGCTTCGGTGGTGAGGTGCTTGGGCTCCTCCGTCCAGGGGGTGGCATGGACCGCCACGCTCCAGTCGCTCCACGTGCCGATGTCGTTGTCTTTGGCTGCCACCTGGATGATGTACTCCTTGCCAGCGTAGGCATCCGTGATGGTGTGTGACGTCCCATCCGACAGCTCTACCTGCGGGGCGCAGTCAGGGAGGGAAGGGGCGTCAGCTCGGCACAGCGGGAGCAGCTTGGGCACGAGGTGGCAGAGGTGGGGACGGCTTCTGGGCTGGCCCCAGCATTGCCAGCTTCCTGGCACGCTCTTGCAACCACAGGAGCCACCAGCTCCACGTCCCCTTCCTTGCCTGGTAGCGCAGTTAGGGTCCCCACCATCCGCCCCTGGCCATGGCCAGCGGGAGGGAGCAGCTTGCAGCAACCTCCCTGGTGCACAGGTCACCCCTGCAGCAATGCAGATGGAGCAAAGCGAGAGCTCTGCACTGACAAAGTGCCGCCCTGATGCTGTGGAGGCGAGGGGTTTAGGGAAGAGGCACTGCCACTGCAGAGACGCCAGGAAGGAGCTGCTGGCTCGCAGCCAGAGGAAACTCCAAGCACTGGGAAGCAGCAAGACGTGTAAGATGATCAGAGCATTTAGCTCAGCTAGAGAATGATAAAGAGCCTGTTTTATAGCACCTAAGTACCATCGCAGGGAGAAAATACCAGGGACTAACAAGCCCTTTATGCTAAAGGAAAAAAGCAAATCAAGAGCTGATTGCTGGGGAGGGGGGTAAAGCTGGGTGCATGCAAACAGCAGACAAGGCATTAGACCCTGGCACCCATGCTGGGGGAGTCTGTCCTTCCGACATCCTCCGAACTGGCCTGGATGCCTTTCTGGGAGAAGCTTTGGGCAGAGGCACGAGTGGCTGAGCCCAGGACAGGGATGCAGGCGATGCTCTGGCCGCGACCGGGCTGCAGGCCCCCTTCCTGCAGCCGAGCCAGCAGAGCTGGAGCAGAGCAGCTTCCTCTAGAGGTCACCAAAAACTAGCAAATGCTGCGGGCAGGCTCCCCCTCTGACAGGGTAGGCTGGTTTGTAACCCCATGTCCGCTGCACAGTAGTGACTGTCCGTGTGTGCACACGCTTTCCGGGCATTGCTGCCGGGGCTGGGAGGAGGTTTCCTCCCGCCGCGTGCCTCCAACTCCGGATATGGCACTCGGGCCGCCCTGCTCCTCTGCAGGCTGCTGTCCCATGGGTTTGGCTTGCAGCCTGCTGGACAGGCCCTTGGACAAGGACCAAGCTGCGTCCAGCTGCCTTTCCTAGAAAAATTCACTGTGTCCTGCCATCACCACTCCTTTGGCCACTGGATGTCCTGCCACCTCCAGGAGATGTGGCCCCTGCTGTGGTGGTTTAACCCTAAACTTTGTCCAGCACTTCTGGGCATCTCTGATCTACTTTGAACTTGGCTCAAGGAAAGGCATTAGCAGGTTCCTCATAGAAATTTTCCACACTGCAAGGCCACCGGAGAGCAAACACGGGTGAGAGTGACTGAGGATGAGCGCTCAGCACACAAAGAAAATGCCAGAGATGGTGCCGAATTCAGCTCTGAGGTCCTCCAGACACTGAAGCAATCAGCCCTGGACCATGCTGCAGAGGCTACGCTGGATATTTGCTGTTCATCCATTCTGAGGCTTTTAATTAATATGCTGCCTGCTTCATTTTCCATCTGCACTGCCTGAGTGTGGTATTCTGCATTTCCTATTTGCGCTCCGGGCTTAAGTTCTGCATTAGGATGCTTTCAGCCTCTCTCCTCTGAAGCACTTGAGGTCTTTTAGCAAAGCAGAGGGTCAGAGCAGATCCCTGACCTCCTTTGCTCCCCCCACCAGGCCATTTCTGGGGCTCCAGGGGGGCTGCGCTAGATGATGATATTGTCCATACTGCTGTGCCACAGATGTGGTGGAGAGGGCACAGTTTATGCCTTGCAACAGCAGGCGCACTAAGTCCACAGCATCCCTAGGCTGCAATGAAAACTGCGCCAAGCTGGCCATGCCAGCCCCTTCCCAACTGCTTGCGTTGCCCAACAGTGGGGTGTCAGCAGTGCAGGGACCGCCAGCCCAGTGCTGGGGGGACAGAGGAGACATGGGGGCCCCTAACCCCTCTGCTGCCCAGGGGGTCCCTCTCAGCAGCCCCTCTTCTCCCCTCTGCGTCCCGGCTGACACAAACCACCTTCTCTCCAGACCCATGTTGATAATAAACACGTCTGAGGGGATGAGGGATCGCGGGGGTCTGACGCAGCCCATCTGCTCAGCTGGAGAAGCGGGGTGCTGCGAGGTTGGCCTCCGAGCCCTCCTGAGGCACTCGTGGGGCTGAGCGCACCTCTTGGGTAACTTGAGACACCCAGGTCTGGGCAAGGTGCTGCCTTGCTGGGGATGGGACGCAGAGCCGGGGCAGATGCCACAACCTCCTTTCTGCCCGGCAAGCCCTCGTACCTGGCTTGGCTGGCTGGGAGGGCGTTTGGGCAGAGTGAGGGGTATTTCATGGGTAGGGGTAGGTAGACCCTCACCTGCGCAACCCATGGGGAGCCCATGGAGTCTCCCTGAGCCACCGGGAAGAAGACTCAGTCCCAGGAGCCTGCTGCCTGGGGACACCGACAGCTGAGTTTTATTAAGAGCTCGGTTCAACAACAGGAGCAAGATGGAGCTGAAAACCTCTGCCTGTCCCTAGATCACACCCCGGAGGCCCACGAGAAATCAGCCAGGAGAGCTGCACTATCAGAGCCCCTTCTCCTGGCTGGAAACGGGTGAACCAGGACAGCGAGCCTGCTGCACTTTGGCAGGCTGTACGGAGGGACTCTGAGTCCCTCCGGCCTCTCCTTGCAGCCGTCTACAGCGCTGGTGCAATGCGAATGTGGGATCCTAGCGGTTTCACTGCAGGTCTTGCGCCAACCTGAGACATGCCCAAGCCCTAAAAAGCCCAGGTCTAGTCCTGCCAGCTGGTGGACACCGTCCCACCGTGACATGGGCACACCAACCCCGGGGAAGAAATCACACACCAGCCACCTCCCCTAGGGTCCAAGTCCTTCAGCAAAGGGCCAACTACTCTGGGGGTGTAAGGGCACCCCATGGGCAACTGCCAAGGGATGTGGCCATGCCAGCGAGCCTGTGCTGTGCTCATGGGGAGGCATGGGTCTGCTCTCCCAAGGCAGATGCCAGCTGGCAGGCCAGCTCAGGGGGTGTAGGTCACCCCACAGTGGGTCGCAGGGTCTCAAGGAGTCTGTTCGATGTTGGGGCGGGTAGCTGGAGGTGCCATGGCAGTGCCAGGCGTTTCCAGGCAGTTGGGAAGGAGTGCAAGATGAAAGGGCCCATGGCTGTGGGCAGTGTGGGGGCTGCCAAGGAGCTGGTGGGCAGGATGGGACCACCAGTCTCCTGCAGAGGAGCTGAGCAGAGCAAAAGGGCTCCTGGCAGCACGGGAGAGAGGGGGTGGCACAGGACCAGAGCCCTTATGGGCTGCACTCTGCCCCACACCATCTGGCATCTCTACTAGCTGGGATGGAGCTGTTGCATGGCACAGATGGGGAAACTGAGGCACTGAGAGGTGGCAAGGCTTGCATCTGTGCCCACGCTCCTTAACCGCAGCCACTCTCCCTCCAGCTCCTGAAGGCCTGCTGAAGCTGCAGTACCAGGAGAAGCAGGGATGAAAGCCATCACCCAAGGCAGGACCATGCCTCAAGGGGCCTGGAGGCCCTGTGACACCCATCGCCCTGCATGGTGCCTCTAGAGAAATCCCAGCAGCAACAGGGGCTCCCCACACAGGGCAGGGATGGGTGACCCCAGCAAACCTGGGGTGTCTTTCCCCTGGTTCTCCCGGTATTTCCAGCAAGCTGAAGAGGCTGAGAACCAGCCCTGGGGTTGCACATGCTACCTCTAGTCCTGAAAGCAGGGTCTGGGACCCTTCCCAGAGCTGGACAAAGCCATCCCTCCTGGAGGAAAGGGGTTTAGTCCACTTCATTTATAGGATGGATGAACATGGAAATTCTGTGATGCTTGGGCAGAAGAGAGGAAGAGAAAAAGAAGAAAAGGATGGTGCTTGTCCCTCTTGCAGGACATAGCTGTGCATCCTCTGACTCAGTCTTGGGTGAGATCCATCCCACCAGCCCTGCCAACCTTCAGCCATCTTCTTCCCAGGACCAAAGCCCAAACCAGATCGGGGTTCCCAGAAGGGAAGGGGCTCCTGGCACCCACCACTGCACCCAACAGAGCTCAGGAGACAACTTCTGCACCCTGTTCCTATAGGGACAAACCTTCATGACCCAGGCACCTGAGGACATGTAGGCAGGACAGGAGAACCACAGGGTCACAAGTCACCTCTCCCATCCCTCAGGTTAAAAGCAGAGCATGCCATACACGTCCCGGAGAGGGGAGCACACTGGGACATTGCGCTGGCAGGGACAGCAGAAGCCTGGAGCTGCACAGATGTGACTCGGGCTTGGCCAGAGGGAGCAAGAGCCGAGTTGGGCCAGGGCAATCTGCTGGGCTGAGTCCTGCCGCTGCTCCTGAAAGATCAGGCCTGCAGCTCGGTGCTGTCTGGATGCGCCGAATGCCACTCCCCTCACGCGCACCACGCTCCCCTCTCCGTCCGCTCCTCGCTCAGGCACTGTCAAAGCAGACCCCCATGCTGCCGGCAGGCTGTAATGAGGGTAGATGGTAATTGCAGTCATTACATGTTCCCTCTTCTCATGCTCGCTCTCTGCACCGAGCTGGCAACACGAGCTGCGCTTTGCCTGCACTGATTCTGCCCTTTCCTCCTTCCCCTCTCCCGGCCTCTGTGTCCCATGCGTGACAAAGCGTCACACTCCGCAAGGGACCTGCTAGCAGCCACGTGGCATGGCGTGACCATGCCAGGCAGACCTGCGGCTGCCCGGCGTGTAGGTTGCCACCTGCCTCTGCCACGGGCTCCGGTTGCCTCTCTCCGGCGCACTGCTTGCAGGCGCACCCTGCCATACGTGCAGCACCGTGCATGCCAAGCCACCGGGACCGCCTGGACGGCTTGCGGCAGCCGGTCAACACATGGCCACTTGGCGGCATCCACCAACTTCTCGTATGGACCTGCCACGCTGCCTGGTGATGCAAGGCGACCGAGATCGACTGATTCCTAATGACAATTAACGAAACCTTGCTGTATCAGCTGCCAGCCCCCAGTGAGCACGTTCCTCCCAGCCTGGTCCACGCTGCGATGGGGTTGCCCTGGAAGCAGAAAACAAGCACGGGGCTCAGAAAGACTGTGTTATCCGGCTGGCATGTGGGTCTCTCTAGGTCTCTTGGCACCCTCCAAACTCTCCCGGCTGCTCCTTGAGACCTGCAGTAAGCAGGCTGGGCAAGACCTGGGGACAAGTCAGTACCACTGAACTCCCGTTGGCCTGGATGATGCTCCGGAGAATTTTCTCCAGCCCAAAGAGCCATCCAGGCTGAGTAATTCCACTTGGGAGCTCTTCTGGCCTCTCCCCAGATGCAGCCAGTTTGCAGCTGAGTGTTTGCAGATGGGACGTTGCAGGCACAGCGAGGTTGAGCAGACCTTGGCACGTGTTGTGCCTTGCTGGAAGGGTGTCCCACAGGCTCTGGGAAGGACATTGCCCTTGGCCCTGGGGGGATGTCCCTGTCGGACCTGGGAGGATGCTGCCTGAGCTCCTTGGAAAAAAAGGGGGGAAAAGACTTCAGCATCCATCTCTCCCCACACATCTGCTGGCCAGCAAAGCCACCTGCCCCGATCCCCCGGCTGCACTTAGCAAGGAAGAGCCGAGCTGAGCCCCCCAACTCCCCAGATTCAGCCCCCAGCTGATGCTCACACAACACAGGAGCCGCCGCTACCCTTGCGAGCGCTGGCCGGGACTGGGAAGGGCTTCACTGTGGCCCAAGGTTTGCAAGCAGCATTTCCGAGCTGGGCAACTGCAGGACCTGTCTGGCGGGGGCCGGCTTAGCCATGGTGGGTGTGAAAGTCCCTCCACCAGCACCCGCGGTTCCGTGCGGCAATGCAGGAGCAGCAGATGGGGAAGCACATGGCGAGCGGGTCCAAGCGGACACGGCCAGGGAGAGCCTGGCGGCGGGGGACAGGGCAGGTCGTGGGGGGACGGATGGACACACAGCTTCAAAGGGAGAGGGAGAAATTCCTTAATCCGCGTCCCTGCCTCCCAGAGACAAAAGTCGGAGGAAGGCTGCGCATGGTAATTTTTTTGGACGGGGGCTGCCTTTCGCAGCCTGCCTTTGTGCACCTGCCAAAAGTCACTCCGGCTGGCTGTGAAGCGCTGCCCAGATTAATGAGGGATCAGTAGCCAGTGCAATGCAGAGCTATTAGCATTGCAAAAAGAAAAGGAAAAAAAAGAAGGAGAAACGAAAAAAAAAAAGCCCTTGAACACACTAGGTCAGCCGACAGCTTGCCTAAGACGGCGCGGGCCAGGATCCCAGCCCCTGCTGCGGCCACACAGCCCCCATCAGCCCTTTCGGAAACACCCGCGGCCCCGTGCTGGCCTGCCGACGGACAGACAGCGGCTGCTGAAGGACGGACACCCACAGCCTGGGCAGTGGCAGCCTCTCCCCATCCCTGCATCAGCCTTGCCGCTGGCAAATCCCTGTGGAGCCCTTCGCTCGCCCGCGGCTGCAGCACGCGCTGGGGGGGAACCAGGGCGAGCCGGGAGCTCCGCCGCCCGCCGCGGCCCCCGGCACGCTCCCGCCCGGCACGGCAGGAGTTAACGAAGCAACTACCCTCCCGGCCGCCCCCAACCCACCCTGCCACGGTGCCCCGGCAGTAAAAAAGGTCACTGTGCTCCGTTCCCACCCGGGCCGCGCTCCTGGTACGGCTCCGCCAGGTAGCAATTATTCGGGAACAGGGTGCTGCACAGCCAGGCCTGAAGCCCAGATGGCCTTTGGGGGGGGGGGGGGACCCAAACCCCTTCCTCCCCCGGCAGCTGTGCCGGAGGCTGGCGTGCGTTTGAAGGAGGCGGAGGGGGAGCGGGGGGGGGGGGCGGATTGGATGCCTCTCCCTCTGCATCCCACATGAAAATGTGTTTGCCGGCTCCCCCGCCGCTGCGGCTCTGCTTTCCATTCCTTGACACCTCCCGTTCCCCATCCCGGCTCCCAGCACGGAGCGGGGGGGGGGGGGTGTGCACTGCTGCTGGAAAACCAGCCGTGCAATTCCTCCGCTGCGCTGGGGGAGCGGGGCTCACGTCCGTCTGTCCCATGACCAGGAGCCACCCCTCCACCGGTGCCAGCACCGCAACCTGCCGGGCCCCCACGAAGGGGCCGTTGGGCCCAGCTCGGACACCGGTGTGCATGGGAACTTTCCTGGTCCTGACCAGGAGACCTAAATATTTCCCCTCCTCCCTGCAAAGAAAGTCAGCTGCTTCCCACCCAAGGGCAAACTGCTTTTATCCCCAACCCGAGCTGGCCCCCAGCCCTGCACGCCCCTTGGTTCCCGTGGGCAGCCCTCGGAACGGCCCAGCTTTACCTGGGGACGGACAGGTTTCAAGTTAGGAGAGACATTAATCTTTCCTGCAGAAGCCGTGCACCTTTCTGGAGGGGAGGGAGCACAAGCACAGCCCAAACCCCTTCCTCCTCAGCACTGCGGCTCGCCAGTCCCGCGACGGAGACACCTCCACCCGGCGCCGGGGGTCCCCACCAAGGCGGCTGCCTGGCGTGGGGTGAATCCCACGGTCGGAAAACCAGGCGGTAGCAGACACCAGGTTACCTCTTCGGCTTTCCCTTTGCTCCTGCCATCACCGCTTCATCTAAAAGGACTGCTGCACACTGCGGTCCCCGCGTGCCTGCTGCAAAGCACGTGGCCTCCAGCAGCGCCAGCACCAGCGCCAGCAATCTGGGGCCACTGCCACCAAAAGCGCACGGGGGAAATGCGGAGGGAAAGCCACACGCGTGTCTCATGGAGGGACGCAAAGAGCTCCCGCCGCGCATCCCGCTCCTTCACGGTCGCCGCACGGCCCCTCTCCCCCTCCTCCTGATGCTCCCCAGAGGCAGCGGGATGGTTCCCGGGTGTCCTGGATCGTGACGGCTGGCTGAGCATCTGCCGGAGGAAATGGGAACCAGGAGCGGGACGGGGCTCCTGGAGGCGGCTGCAGTCATGCAGCCTGCTTTTGGGTGCTTTCAGCCTCCGCGATCCCGGGGGGGAACGGCTCGCGGCGGGCTTCGACTTGCCCTGCGGAAGGAGCCCAGCGAGGGCGAGGGCCGAGGTGCGATCCCTGCCGTCTCCCCAGGAAAGGCTGCTGCACTCCACTGCTGCTGCTGCTCAGCCACAGCTGCTGGCCTGGGAGGAAGAGTTATTTCAGGGCTCTTCGGCAGCCTGGGTTATATCACACTCGATGAGGCTGAACGGCTCCCTTCGGGCTTGAAATAAGGAGCATCTCTGAAAGCGGAGCTGTAATCTCGCTAATGATCAGACTCCTGCTCCGGATGCGCCTTGCCCTCCTGCCGAGCGACAACTCCCGCTGCCCCGGGGAGGCCGGGAGCTGGGATGCTCGGGGTCACCGCCGCCTGTCCAGCCCTGCCCGGGTCGGACCCCCGAGGCCGTGCGGGGCGCTGGCTGCTGACGCATCGGCCCCGCAGCAGCCCCCTCCACGGCGGCTTCGGCTGGGGCTGATTCAGCGCTGGGAAGGCTGCGGAAAGCAAGCCAGGGCCGCTTCCTCTTTGGAGCTATTTCTCACGCAGGGACTAGACCACGCGGGGAAGGTGCTGCCCGGCAAACAAACAGGGAGGCAGCGGCACCGCGCGCTTCCCGGGGTGCAGGCGACGGCGTACGCAGCAGATGGATGCACCGAGCGTGTGGGCAGTGGAGGGAGCGGGCGCGCACGTGCCTGACATTTCCTGCATGCAAACAGGGGGAAGCTCATCTTGCATGAGTAATCGTGTGTGTGCGCAGCTGTGTGAGCGTGCAAGTGTGCGCACGCATGCACGCGTGTGCCTGTGTGCTCTACTGGTCAGTGGTACTTGCACCACCGGAGCTGCCTTTGGAGGCCTGATCCTGCCAGGTGCTGAGTACTTCATGGTGGCTAGCAGTTCCTGCGGGAGCTGAGAGCGCCCAAGCCCTGCCTGCCGCTAATCGAGGAGAGCTGGGGGACAAAAAGGTGATTTCTGAGCATTTCCCACCTCCATCCTCCTCTGAGGCTCTCTGCTCCAGCCCTGCCCGTTCCACGACGAGCTGCGAGTGACATTATTACAACCTCAACATTTTGCTCCCCCCTATTAATTCTTTTTTTTTTTTTTCTCCTTTTTTAATCACTGACTTTGCAGCCGGGAGGGGAAGGGAGAGAAGTGCTGCAATAAAAGCTCCCAGGCGTGAAGCTGTAAGCGAACTCGGTCAGGGTGACCTCCCCGCAAAGGTTGCCTTGCACGGAGCAGAAGCACAGGCAGAGCGGCAGAGGCCCGGGGTACGCCGACGGGCTCTACGCAGCAGGCAGGCTGCAAAGTGACCCTGTGGCCACATCGACGGAGACGGAGCTGCGGGGGGCTGTTGCACTGATTGCCTTCCCTGGCTCCGTCCCTCCCGTCGCCCCAGCACGGATGGAGGTGCGCAGGATACGCATTAGCACACCCTTTCAGGTTATTTCAGCCTGCCCCAAAATAGGAGCTTTCAGAGACAGCCTGCAAGATTCACTTTGCCTTGGGAGATGATGCGGTGGGTGAATCCCTACAACCACCCTGGCTGTCGCCCCAGCCGTGATCACCGGCAATAGGACACAGGACTCACCATGACCAGTCCAGGGCATCGTGTCTTTTCTCACTTGGGAACCAACAAACAAAACTACTAAATCTCTGGCAAATCAGTCGTGTCTCAAAATGCACCTCGTGCTCAGTAGCGAGGCCAGCACGGCAGCTGACAGCCCTTTGCCTGGAGGTCGTGCTCTGAACGCGTGCACGGCATTACACCCCTGCACGTGGGGCTCCGGGGCCCAAGATCCTAGAGTCATGGAATTACGTGAGCTTCTTGCTTTTGCTAAAGAAAGATGTTTCCAGCCTTTGAAAATGCTCGGGGATGTGGCTCTAATGCTTCCAAAACAGAAGAGGAAGGAGAGAACCCAACCACATTATTAGCTTTAAATATCTCATGACCTTTTACTGCAAATCTCAAGATCTGAGGCGCAGCCCGCCTCATGGTTCGTTAACATTTCATGTTGTCAGCACGGCCAATGGGTTCAATTAGGCTTCGCGACAGCATCTGCAAATTGCTGGCAATCCACCGGAGGAAACCCTCTCTGGGCCTGGCCTCCAGCTCAGACACTGCTCAAGAAATACCTTCTCAGGGCTTGCACTGAGCTTGCCAGGACTCAGCCCAAGCCTCCCACCTGTGTGCCCAGTTGACGTGGCAGGAGCTGGGAGAGGGACATAAACTCTGTGTGGCCTTGGGGCCGGGGTCCTGATCCAGCAAACACCGAGGTGCATGAGCAGATCTGGTGCACGGCCGGTCCGGGGCTCCGTGAAGATACCCTGGATGGTGTCTGGCTTTGCCTGCCGTTGCTCCCCTCTGCCAGGACATGAGCATCCCTGCTGAGGGCTCCTGCTCTCTGCTGTGAGCACCGGGGCGTTACTGCAATTACACCGCGCTCGATGCGCTGGGAGAGCTTCTTCCAGCACATCCAATTCAAGCACCTGATGTGTCCAGACCGGCGTGCACCAGTTTGCAGGGAAGCACCTGTAACGCAGAGGGACGGAGGGGCTCGGGGAGGTGCGTCCCCGGTGCACGCACGCCCCACTGCACATGGAGGGGACCTGCCTGCTCTCTGCAGACGCCTGCGCTTGCCTGGCTGCGTGCACAGGAACGTGCTTGCAGGGATATAATATGTGTGAGCCCAGAGATTGCTGCTGTTGTGAGTTAACTGAAGGAGCCTGTAAAACCAGAAACAGGCTATTAGCAATCCATTAGGAAAGGGTATCCAGTTCCAGCCTAGGTAATCCATTAGAGGAACATCTGAGAGCATTAGGAGAGCTCGCTTGGGGCCAGGATGGGGCTATAAAACAGAAGAGGAAACCATGCTAATCTGGCTTGAATTACAAACTTAAAAGCAGGAGAAAAATAAAGGATACCCTAAACATTTAATGTTTTATATTTAGGAGACAGAACGTGAGATTCTGCCAAAAAGAGAGAATAAAAAACCTGTTTAGGCTACAAATATCCCATCTCTTTTCTGGCAGGAAAGAAACCACCAGCCCCTCTTCCAGAAAGGGAGGAGCGTGACTCTGAAGTTTCTTGGAGCTCTGAAGAGAGCTCACTATTGAGGGGAGAGTCAGTGGCCGCCTGTTGTGACACAAAGTCCGGTTTTGACGTGTTTGCAGCCTGAACGGCTGAGAAAAGCCTGTGCCCAGGTGGGATGCAGCTGCTGCAAGGTGGCCCAGCTCCCAGCGCAAGGAGCAACCCGCGCACGCACACTCGAGCATCGTCTTGACATAATAATAATTCCCAGGGCAACAGAATAATAATTCCCAGAGCAAAGGACAACAGCAGAGTTGCTGAGATTTTCCTGAGCGGAAATGTGTCTGCTGAGCAGGGGAAAAGGAGCACGAATGGCATGCTGCAGCGCTGCCGGCCAGCTCAAACGCAGCTTCGCTAGCTTTGCCCGCGGTCGCCGCGCCTGGCTTAGAGCAGCTCCCCACTCCGCGGTCCGGACTGGGGGTCTGGCGCTGGCATCCGTGGGGCACCGGTCAGACGGAGCAACGGGAGAAATCAGCCCGCTTCTCCCTCCGCGCTCGCCGTGCAACGCCAGGCACAGCGCGAGACGAGCAGCTCGGGGCGGGGGAAGCGCCGCCTCGGGCGGGAGGGGAGGTTTCTCCCCGCACCCGAGTGCTTTTGGCCAGGCATCCGCCTGGCGCTCTGCCGCTCGCCTGGCTCTCTCGGGGGGGGGGGGGGAGCTGCGTGTGTGCGGTTATGGATAGCTCCCACAGCAGCAGTCTCGATAAGATCCACCGCTCCCGCCGTGGACGGCTTCATTTTCTGGTGCCAAGGCCTGGCATTATTAAAATCCTGCAAGGAAGAGCCCGGGAGTGAGCAGACGCTGATTGAATCAGGCCCTACGGTATTCGACAGCTCGACATCCATCTGATCCTATTAGTGCTCATTCAGTCCTGTCTGCCGAGGTGCGGTGCATAAATCAGGCCTTGCAAAGATAGCAGGAGGCGGAGGGGAGAGAGGGGAATTGCTGCCTCTGCCAAGAAGCCCCACGTGCCAGCGGGGCCGGCGCGGACGTTTGCGGCCACGGCCAGTCCCCCGCGCTCTTGCGCCAGCTCCTGCAGGGCTGCTGGGCTCCCCGCGGGTGCCAGTGCCAGTGCCGGGTGCCGGTGGAGATCAGGTCTAGAAAAGCAGAGCTCAGAGCGGCTTGGGCATGATCCCAGGGCACCAGCGTCTGGGTGCAAACCCCTGCATTTGGGGGGCACCGGGGCTGTGGCTTAGCACGTACGGGGGGGGCCGGGGTCGGAGCAGTTCTGGCTGCTGCAGCGCTACCATCCTCTAGGGTTTGCGAGCTGATTGAATTAGGCTTTGCAAATAATTCATCTGATGAATAGTGGCAGTTTTCTTCAAATCATCCACAAATCAGATTTTTCATTACCCAGCCGGCGGGGGTAGAGAGTCAGAAAACAAGGCTGGTACCTCGTTCATTGAATGTTTGTGCCCACTCGCCAAGCAGATTATTTCCCAGACACACTTCACCATCAGCTGGTCACCAGGGAAATACCTCTCACAACCGACTAGCGATGAATAAGTGGTACCCGGGAGCGCTGTCCCCTCCCGGCATGCCGAGAGAGGAGCGCTGGCCAGCTCTTAGAGGAGTACCTCAGCTTGGGGCATCTTTAAAGAGGAGAAAACTAGTTTTGACTACCCTGAAATTGCCTTTTCCAGCCAGGGTTTCCCAGCTGCAGGTGTCTCCCACACCTCCACGTCTCCGGAGATGTTCACCGGGGGTATTTATACCGCGGTGCCCGCAGGTACCACGGCGCCCTGCAAGCCCTGAACACGGCTGTCCCCCGTGCACGCCGCGGGCACGGCTGGACGCAGGCGGAGGCTCTGCCCTGCGCTTTGCCACGCACCAGCGACCCTGCTGCGTCACCTCCGCGGGGAGCGTAAATGCCACCTTCCCTTTTCGCCAGATGCAAAGTGCCTAACGCCCGTCGCTGCCCACACGAGACGGCCGGCGGGGCGGCGACGGCGGCGTCCCCTCTGAGGCCTTGCACAGCTCGGCACGGGGAACACGAGCCCCTCCATAGCACCGACTGATGGGGGCTGGACGTCCCCTAGGTGGCAAGACAAGAGACGCCTCATTGACAGTGCCGTCGCCGCGATCGGTCCGTGGTAGAGAAGTGGTGAATTGCTCCAAAAACGGACAGAACTGACATTGCATTGCATGCTTCCCATGAATCCTTCCCCTTTTTTATAATTTCGTTTCACATTTTGAACATTTTCTTCCCACCCAGAGGAAAAAAAGGATCCAAAGCAAACTCAACCTCTGCTTTTTTTAAACTTCAGGCATGTTTTATGGCCCACTGCGGCTCCCGCTCGCCCATTTCCCGGGGAGAAAAGAAGAGCAAGTGGGAGAAACCTCTCCCAACCCTTGTCTGATTTTCAGCGCCTTCAGCAAAGTGTTTCAGTCTGAAACAAGATAGACGCTGCTACCTCATCAAAAAAGACAGAAAGAAAAAAAGCCCCACAGCCGGCGACGTCCTAAAGAGACGTGAACGCGAAGCAAAGCCTCTCATTCCCTTCTCGAATCATTTTTCTCCCTAAGAAGAGCTGGCTGGCAGAAAACGCCCCGCTCGGCTCCACGATGTAGGTGGGTCCCCAGGGACCCGGTGCTGGCCTCTCTCTGTATTTTTTTTTTGGGGGGGGGGTAAACCTCCTCATCAAACAAGCCACCGCCGAGCTTGCCTCATCGGCTTTCTGCTGGCCCATCTCGGCTGCGCCCCGAGGATTTTGGACGAACCGCGGCAACGCAGCAGCACCTCTCACGGAGCGGCAGACTGCTTCCCTCTGCAAGCGGAGCGCGCAAGCATCACAAAATAAAGCCTGTTCGTTATCTTCCCGCAGCTAACAAATGAATTCTGTCCTCGGGGCTGCCAAGAATTTCACTGACAATTTTTTTTTTTAAAGAAACAAGAAATAAAAGTAAGAAATACGATAACATCAAGGCAATCACTCCTTTACTGACTATGCTCTGAGTTATGGCGCACGGTACTTTATCTTCAGTTCAAAATCTAAATGTGGCAGAGGCGCATTTAAATGCAGTGACATTTATACTTTAAATGCCTTTTACATCTCGTTGGCAGGTTTTATATAGAACATATGTATGGAAAATAGTTACAGGCCGTGTATTAAGATGCAGAGAGGGGAGAGCATGCAGAGCCATTTGGAGGCAGAATGAGACTTAAAAGAAAGAAAAGGCAGGAGGGAGAGAAGGGAGGGTAGAAAGAGGAAGAGACGAAACGGCTGTCTGCCCTTGCTCGTGCCCGCTCCACCTGCCGTCCAGGCAGAGGCAGGTTTCTGAGCGTCACCCGGGCAGTAAATCCCTTTTTCCCACCCTGCCGCCTCTGCGTGAGCCTGTGCGACTTACGTGTTGCCACTGGTCCAGGATGAGGGGCCGATACCGCAGGAAAAACTTGAGCGGGAAGGACTCGGGGTCGGGCCAAGAAGAGGGGTTTTGCCACGCCACCTCCAGCCTCCGAGGGTTATTGGGCACGGGCTTGGCCACCACGTTCTCCGGGGGGTCCGGCTTGACTGGAAGAAAGAGGAAGGCTGTTAAGGAAACCTCGGCACGTCTCGCCCTGCCTCACGCCCCTCCACGAAGCACGGGAAGGCTGTTCGCCTGCAGATCGGACGCAGCTGGATGAGCTGGTCCACACGAGCCACCGCTGCCACGTTTCCCCCCTCCCCAAGCAGCAGCCCGCTCTGCGGGGTTTTCCCCACGGCTCCGGGCTGCCGGGCACTTCACGCAGCAAACATGCAGAAGGCATGTTCCCGAACTGATCGGCTGCAACAAGCATTGCAGTGAGGAGGGGGAGAGAGAGAGGTGGGCAGGTGCCAGGTCTACCCAGGTGCTGGGCGTCAAGGCTGAGCAAGCTGCAGCCACGGCTGAGGAGCCACTGAAAGTTGCTGTGGTCACCTTCCAGCCCAGGTCTCTCTCACCCTGCTCTGCTTTTGGGGCAGGGCGATATTTTCCCACTGCCTTGCAAGTATTGCAAGTGAATATTAATTGGCTCCTAGCTATGCAAAGTGCTTTGAAGTGGTGGCTGTTTTAAAGTCCTGGGAGCGATGTAGTGATGAACGATATTGCCTGTTCCAGAGCGAGCCTTGCTCCTTGTCAAAGGTTTGCAATAGCAAATCTATAAAAAAGACCCAGATCTGGGTGAATCCACCCTGCTCCCTTTCTCATGGCAAGGATGGAGCTGCAGTGTTAATCATTCACCACGGGAGAAGCCCAGAAGCGGCGGGGCGCCTGGAGCCAGCCCTGCGCTCTGTGGCCATGTGCTTGCTGACACCGTCCCAGGAGCTGGTTGTACGGACGTGCCCAGGACCTGGCAGGCGAACGCATCCTTCCCGAGCAGCTGCGAGCGGGTCCCCTCCGGCTCCGCTGTCAGCCCCAGGGCTGCAGAGCCAGAAGAGCTCAAACGGGGAGCTGGACTCTGCGCTCGCCGGTCCTGCAGACAAGCACGGCCTGGCCGCAGCTGCAGCGAGGAGCTGGGGGGGAAGAGGGCTCTCCAGCGCACTCTAATAATAGCGCCGCACGTGACTCCCCGTGTCCCGGGAGGGCTCTCAACCCCCTCCCCGACGAAGGCCGCACGAGGGAGGTGAGCCAATGCATTGAAACTGTCTCTCCTGGTGTGAAAATCGCTGCATTATGCAATGTCCCCCCCCCCCCGACTCCAACGGCCTCAGCCAGCAGCTTGCGAAGGCACCGGTATCAATCTCCACTCGCAAGCAAGGAGGGGAGATGCCAGGGCCGGGAGGAGCCCGTCTCTGCCTGGCGGAGATGCTGCCGCCGTGCAGTCGGGGCTCCCCCTCTCCGCCGTGCCGGCCCCTGGGTGCTTTGCCCTCCCTGGAAGACGAAGCCGCTGGTGGCGGCGAGTGAGAGGCAAGCTGACCGCCAGGGACTCCCTCGCCAGCCTGCCGCCCCGCAGCGCTGCCGTAAGCACGATGGGCATTTCTCTCTCTGCTTGAAGCAGGCTGGGAGCCGTGCCAGTCCGGGCACCGGCACGGGGCCGGGCTCGCTGCGAGGGCAGATGTGTGCACGCCCTTCCCTGCCACCTCTGTTCCAGAGCAGCCCTCCCCAGCAGCACAGCCTCACTGCATCGCCACCACTTGCTCCTCTACGGAGAAACCAATCCGTGGTGCTTTCAAACCCACTTTCTTGGCCGAGGGTGAGGCAGAGGGACACTGCTCAAATCAAGCCAAGGCCCCACCACCCTGGTGGGATCCAGTGTTTCTTCTGCTCCTCTTGAGACAGTCCCCTTCCCAAACCCCCATCCCTTTGCCTCCCTCTGGGTCACTTTGTTCGCTCTCCAGTCCTTCCGCCCCATGTGGTCCAACCTCCCCTGGCTCCACACATCCCTGGAGCGCCTCTGCAAGCCTGGACTGTCCCTGCCTCCCACCTCCTTCCCTTTCCGCCAAGCATGCAGAGAGGGCTGCAACAACGCAATGGGGCTGACAGCACCTCCTCCATCCTTGCTGCACCAGGAGCTTCAGAGGCTGCTCTCGGAGGGCTCTGGGCAGCGGAAGGAGAGCTGCACCGAAGGGTCCCAGCATGGGTGCCCAGCACTGCCTCCCCACTCCCGTCAACAAGCTCTGCAACGTCGCTGTGCATGGTTTTCCATCTACAGCTTTAGCCTCGGCAAGGGTCGAGGCTGGGCAACATGTGCAAAAGCACGAGCTTTCTGGGGACGCTCGCGAAGCACAGTCACCCCATTTGAGAGCCAGCCAGCCGGGGGGCCGGTGCTGGCCAGGGCTGAGCTGCCCCTGGTGGCCTTGCCTTCGCTCGGCGAGCAGCAGGGAGGGAGGATTTGTCGGGTCTGTGCAGCACTGAGCTACTCCAGATGGCTGTGTAATTCCTCCGCTCGCTTTGAGTCCTCGGCTCGGGCTGGACATCAGCTCCCATTGACAGGACCTTGGAGTCCAAACACATACGGAAAAGTATAAATCCAGCGCTGGCTCTGTGCACTACGTGGACTCGGTTTGCAAAACAAAAATCTGTTCAGCTGAACGAATGCAGATGCCTCCAAACTGCAGCTCCACACGGAGGCTGCGAGGATGAAAGCGCCGGGCTGGGGCATATGCAACGGGGCGCAATGGCCCTGAGCAGAGCCCGGGCTTAACACGAGGAGCCCATAACGCTGCCCGTTGGCGCGCCAACCCGGTGCAGTTTCTGGGATGGCAGAGGGATGCTCGAGCGCATTGAGCAGGGCATGTGTGCTTTTGGCAGCATGGGAGATGCCGCTGCGGTGGGCTGGTTTTCAACCAGTGCAAATGAGAGCAAAGGAAGGCGCCCTGCCACCGAGGTGGAGGTCACCTGTCCCTTTGCCAGGGGTCTGGCCAGCAGCCCCGCTCGCGCGGATTGGAGACCATCCCTTGGCAAAACGGAGGGGGACAGCAGGCGTCCGGGGGAGGAAGCGCCTGGCTGCGAGCGTGTGCGGCAGAGCCCAGCCTTCGACCGGCACTGTGCCTTCCCGCTGCGGAGAGCCTTCGATCGGCGCTGCGGGTTAATGGGAGAAACAGGGCTCCCCATCACAAGGGCTGTGGCAGCTTCCCCACGTGTCCCTCCCCAAGCCACAGGACTTTTGCCCAGGTCCGAAATGAGCTGTGACCCTGTGGCTTGTGTGAAGCGCGGCAGTGCCCGTCCCTCGAATAGCGCACAACTGGAGCCGCTCCTGCCACATCCCCTCCGTAACGGCGGGGATGCTCACGCCAGGAGACAGGACCTTGCTGGGGTTCAGTCTCACCTGCTGTGGCGGTGGCCCGCAGGTCCAGCAAGTGGGTCCTGCCCCGAGCCTGGTGGCTGTGGCTGAACCAGGATGTCCTCTCCTCCATCCCTCCACAGCCACCTCTGCTCCCCAAGTGCTCAGCCACTGCACCCCATGCAAGCACTGCGTTTGTGCAAACCACAGGTCCCTGCAGGACCATGGTGTGCACTTGCCTAGGAGTTTAGTGCTTACCCAAGGGTTTAGCTGCAGGATGTGGAGATACCGTGGCTTGGACAGTGGCCCCAAGCTAAGGCAGTCTCATATTCTGCTCTCAGAGACCTCTCAGTGACCAGTCTCCTGCTATAGGGTCTCCTCTCTTAGGATAGACCTCATTACGTTGTGCACGTCATCAGAAAGCATGTCCCCGGCATCCCTCCAGCCATGGCCCCGTCCGGGTGAGCTAGATGTGCAGTTATCCCCTCTGCAAGCCTTGCACACGCCACTGGCCCAGGCTCATGATGGGTGGAAAGCACAGAGCGGCACTGGGCTTCCCTGGCGGGCCGCTTTGCACCCGTGGGTGCAGCAGTGGATGCTGCCACCCCTGGGCTCCATGTGGCTGCCTCGGGGCTGGTTGGCACAGCTTCATCGGTTCCAAGCAGGGGCTCAGCAATGGGGCAGTGCAGGGCACCCCATGTCCCCAACCGTTGCTCACCCCCTCCCAAATCTTTTCCTGACTGAACAGCCCTGAACCTCCAGGCAGAGGGCTGGGGCCGGTCGTGGAAGGGCCATCCGAGGAGCGAAGCAATCAGGGCTGGACTGCCGCGAGCACAGGTTGAGCTCCCTGCTCCAACATGCACTCTCCATTTGACCTTGAATGAGTCATAGATTCTAGCTGGCCTCCCAGGTCTCTGCTCCTCACAAGGGGATAAACACTCCTCCTTCTCCCTGGTCCCTGTCTGTCTAGTCCATTTAGACAGTAAATTGCAAAGCAGGGGCTGTCTGGCCGTACATCAGCTAGGATAATAGAGCCCTGTCCTTAGGAAGGGCCTGCAGGCAGTAATGTAATATAAACAATAATAGTAATAATAATAATGGACGATGGGCATTAGGCTGAGTATTGGTTAAGCGGCTACAAAACCAGATGTAATATTATTCCGCAGAGCTGAGGGAGCATCTCCAAACATTCCTGAGAAGGAGAACTGGGACTTGGCCGGGGACATGGTTCACAGCTCTTCCCGATTCGTTTTCGGCTGCAGCGTCCAAGCGAGGGCTTAGTTTGCGAGAAGAGCCACGGAAAGCAGCAGACTTGCACAAACAGGCCCCACCAACGGCGGTGCCAGAAAGGATCGTGCAATTATATCCAAATCTCGGCGCTTTTCTTATCAGGCCTGCTGCAGTGGGTGAGTGCCATCTTTTTCCTAAAGGCCCCGCACGCTTGTACTTGACCACAGCTTTTTATCTATTGCCCCGCGCTGTTTTTAGGCATATAAGCCTCTGGTTCAGCCAGGCAGTGGAGACCCACAGTGCAGAGGGGAGCATGAAGAAGGACTTACCCCAAGTCCACCCTTCACTTGCTGTGTTGTTTTGAGCACCCATCTTTCAAATGAGCGGAAAATGGATCCCTTGTGACTGTTAAATATCCCCTGGCATTTTCCAGGAGAAGAGGGATATTAAACTTCATGTCTTAGCCAAATGTCAGTCTAGGTAATTTAATTCTGCCTCCCTAAGTAGTATGAATTGAACTGACCTTCTGCCTAGGCAACTGTATATCCATGTTCAGAGAATCTGAATTCCTCATAGACACGGGCACACGCGTTCTCCCAAAGCCCCTTCGACATAGTCTGTGTCTTTAACTGCCCCAAAGATGGGAAAATTGAATGATCTTCCTAAGGTCACACAAGGCATCAGTGGCAGATTTGGCACCCATGTCTGCAAGGCCCCATTCAAGGCTGCCTTCCTCCTTCCTGGACCACCATCCTTCTCTTCCAAACGGCTGTGTCCCATTGTGTCCTGGCAGGGCAGCTCCAGGTGGGAAAAGAAACCCTGTTAATAACCTACCAGCTCATCTGCAAAGTCTCCCGGCTCCTTTGGGGTGAAACCCCGCACTGTCCCATGCTCAGCTCCCTCCTGCGTGCCCAGCATGGCTGCAGCCCTGTCTGCAGCGCACCGCACCAGCAGCGCAGAATAATTAGCGCTACCAGGCTGTTACATTTTTAATGCTGTGTATCTTCTTCTGCTAATTTACCCTGGGCTCATGTTGGAAGAAATACAGGCGTTGCCGAGGTGGGATGCTGGGCTCGACTTTGCTGTGTGGAGGTGTTGTTTTTCCTGCTTTGCTGAGGGATGCACACGCCATCTGTCTGGTGCTTGGGCTGCAATGCGAGCGAGGAAGGTGGTGCCAGCGGCCTCCTCGGATGCCGGGCTGGCGCAGGGCTGGGCTGGATGAGCCCCGGTGCTGAGGCTCCTGGTACCACTGGGTGGTGGGCCATGGGCCATGGAGAGGGCCACCTATGTCACAGTGAGGTGGGATGCATCCACAGAAAGGGACAATTCTGCCTGCTCACACCCGTGAATGGAGGCCTGGGGGCCATAAATGTCCCCACCTTCCTCTGCCTCCAAGTCCTCTCTTCTCCGATCTTCTCCAGCCCCTCTCCCACCTCCTGTCCCAGAGCTGGAGCCCTTGACGTCTGCAAGGCTTTGCATGCCAAGACAGCCTTGAGCTCCCCAAGCTCATCTCTATTAATATTGATACCTTTGCGTAATGAAGGAAACAATTTCCAGGGGAGCAACAGGAAGGAAGGCAGCCCAGAGCGGCCTGCGATGAAAGATGGGGGCAAGAGGGGTGCAAAGGCTCTTCCAGCCATCACTGAAAATGGGAATGCAGAGCAACCCCTTGCAGCTGGCTGCTAATAACCGGCACTGCACGACCGCCAGCAAGGCATCGGCTCAGGATATCAAAAGAAACTACCAGTCATTTTCCACTCAATTAGAGTTCATCTTCCGAGCAGCTGGAGAAGGGATTTTCTGCTGGGGACTCCAGGGCTGGGGGGAGCGAGGAAGGAAGCAAAACTGAAGGAGGTCACTTCTTCCCGGGGTCTCTTTGTGTCAGCCTGGGCCTTGCTGGTGGGTGGTCCGACAGGGAAACGAGCAGCAGCTCTGCTCCCGGCTTCAGTTCAGCCGTGCCGGGGAAGCCGGGGCAGCTATCTCACCACCTGGACATTCAGCAGGGAGAGCCGCCAACACTGCACTGCTCTCGCATTTGCTGCCAGCTGCTCCATTCCCAACAGGGCAGGAGATCAGGGCTGTAAGCCTCGGCAGGGCCTTGGGGTTTAACCTCCATGTGAAAAGAGAAGAGGATTTTCTCCAGACCAAAGGAAAAAAACAGAGCAGGCTCTGGCATCCTGATGGGGCAGCGAGGCACTGGGGCTTAGGAGAAGCCCTGTGCAGTCGCAGGTTGACACTCTTGCTCCATTTTAGCAGGGCACTGCCCTCATGTGACGTTTTTCCTACAACAAGCTGATGTAATGGCTTTGTCTAAAGAGACATAGGTTTTTCCCACTTCAATCTAGTTGAACAAAATTCAGCACAACTTCAAAGATGAAACCTTGGTCCTGCTGCAGCCCATGTAGAGATCCCCAGAGCATCTGCTAGATGTTGGATCCACACTGCTAGAGCCCACAGCGATGGGAGGGCCTCCCTGGGGCTCACACTCTGCACAGCCCGATGTTAAAACTACAATGAGGAGCCCTACAAGAGGAGCAGAAACATGGAGGGTTTGCACAGGAAGAGCAGGCATCTTTGGACTAGTTGACTGTGCTACATTTTCGGCCCTAAACAGTCAAGGCAAAACTGCATGGCAAAATATACTAATACAGTGCACTTGTTTTAACTGAAACCAGCCCCAGGAAGACACAAGAAGAGGCGCAGTACAAGGTACGTTGCTTTCAGGGTATGTTGCTGGTGATTTGAGGCAGCTGAGTTCATCTCATAATGACTCTGCTAAGCCTGTCGACTGCCTACTTAAACACTTAATGACCACTGCATTTGTGCTGCCTACACAGGGAGCCATAAAAATGCTGAGGAAGAGAGAATTTCATAGCTATGTAGATTTTGGAGATGTTAAGGCCGTAAGATAGTGAAGTGTTTGTTAAACTGACTGGCTCTGGGGTGTAGGACACAGCCTTTCTCCTAGCACCTCGGTGCCAGCTCATCACCATGGTCTCCAGACGCATTAGAGCGACACAGCTAGCATCTGCCAAGTGTTGCCTGTTCTCTCCCCTTTTGGGCAGAGCCTTTTGGGTTTTGAAGACGCATGTTGCTCTCTATTTATCCCAACAAAGTAGACCAAGGACACTTAGAGAGCAGCAATGCTGGGTGATGGTCCTCCAGGGCTTGGCAGAGTTTATGGACTCCCATTTGCCCCACAAAGGCTCTGTCTCCTGCACTGAGGAGCAGCATCTATCTGGGGAGCATCCAACGGGGCTGAGGACCAGCCACATCCTGTGTTGCCCTTCTCCCTTGCCGGCTCCTCACTGTCCATGGCTGTGCTTGCCCAGCACAGGGCTTGCTGGCCCTGGCACGCTCCTGAGTGCTGCCGAGGGGATGAGGGTCTGGGGAGGGAGGTGTCATCTCCCACTACCACCGCTGGGACACATCTGGGCACCCTGTGTCCCCTCCTGGCACTTTGGAAGAGGCAGCGCTATCACACCCATGCTGACCCAGGACAACGCTGTCCTCCGTTAACTGGCGCCTCTGACCTGGGTTGAGTTCAGCCTCTGGGGCTGGACCTGGCTTGTGCCGGCTCCAGGATTCACCGTGCTTGCGGTGGGTTGCCGGGCGGTCTTCCCGGGTGGGTTTCCCTCGTGGGTTGATGGAGGACAGGCAGATTCCTTATCCTGAGGAGGTGCCGGTTGTTTTGCTCAGGAGTGGCACCAGATGTGTCAGGCAGGGCATGGGTGGGATGCAGATGTTGCAGGACAATGCCCTGAACTCCTGGAGGAGGGAATGCGAGGAACTTGGAAAATGCAGGGCTTAATTGCTGTCCTGGGCCCCGCAGGCTGGAGGTTACCTTGGTTTAAGGAGTGTATCTTCCACAAAGACTGCAATTTCCATTTAAAGACACCCAAGTGATTGAGGCTCCACCACTTCCCTAGTAAGCTCCTTCCCTTGCTATCAACATTTGCAACACACCAAAGAATACAAGCTTTGAATACGGGCCACAACTGTGGGAACACGAAAGGACAGTCCCTGCTCCAAAATAACCCCCACGCACTGTTCAGAGCTGTTACATTTTCCAGAATTTGGGGTAGAAAGGGAAAATCTGCTTTTGGTGCCAGATAAAACAGCAGTGGAGCTCCTCTTCCTGAACTCTGATACTTCTATCCGCTAAAGACTGGCCCATGCACCTCATCTAAGGCATTGACTGAACCCTGGCTGAATTTCTAGGCTTTGTTTGTTTGCTTTTGTGGTCCAGTAATTGCCACATGTAACCAACAAACTGTTTTTCCACTTGTTCCTGAACTGTGCTCTCTCTCATTCTCCTGTTTTTTGAAAATGCACAGTCTGGTCCTGATAAAGCAGCCCGCTGCAGCACCCTCCTCTGACCAGCCATAATCTGGCTTTGGCCAGTGATACAAACCCTGTGGCCAGCTCCCTGCTTTGCCACACTTTTCATTTGAATTGCTTGGTCCAGGACTGTCCGTCACAGTCAGAGAGGCATCAGCAACAGAGCTGAGCTCTGCTAGCCTGAAACTGAGCCAAAGAGAGCCTTGGCTAGTGCTGCTGCAGCCTTTCCTGGGGGGCTTGCGAAGGACTCGGAGATAAGGCCTGAGAGCAAAGCCAGGCTGCATCTTCTGAGCTGTCTGTTATCACACAGAGTTTGTTACCGCTGCCCTGCACAGCTCTGCTGAGCACTTATGCCCGGGGCTACTGTGTTGAGATGCAAACTCAGACAGGTCCACGTGAGCCACGGTGATGGGGGCAGAAAGTTTGTAACCACATGGCAAGATCCTGCCTGGAGGATAGGGCAGGATCTTCTCAGATCTCGTGGGAAGAGGTTTGAGGTGCCAGCTTGCCAGGGGGCTCCTCGTGGTGTGTCAGCAGCCGGCCATGTTGCACATGCCAGGAGATCTGCTTCCCGACTTGGGGAGCACGGTGGTGTGAAAGGGGTGAAAAGGGGTTTTAGGAGCGGGCTAGGTAAGTGCTGCTGGAGCAGGATTTTGGGAGGGTTCATCCTGCCTAGGGATGGGAGGAATAGGATGGGATATTTTAATTTCTCTTCTAATTCCCATGATTTTGCTTCCAGCACAAACACCAAACCTCTCTTTTATGAACACTAAGAGGGGCAAAAAGGAAAATGCCATTTGGAGAACTACAATCACACAGCCTTCTCCCCAGATACTTTGCAGCTGCTTCCCCAATCCCCAAGCAAGAAGGAGCTCAGCAGTCACACAAGACCTGGGCCATCAGACACAGGACCAGACAGGGTGCCAGGCCACACACAGGACCAGCACGACAGCTGCCTGCGCGCATCCTGCCTTGCTCTCTTGGGGCGCTCAGGTGCTGCCATCTGCCCCCCAGGTGGGAAAAAGCCTCTTGCTTCTAAACCAAGCATTCATGAGAGCACCAGTACCATTTGGTAGGAGCACCCTTCTTGCAGCAAAGCCCAAATGCCACCGTCCCCTCTACGCTTGAGAAGTTACAGCAGGACCAGGAGAATCAATGGGAAATCGGGGAGGCCAGTTTGGCTTGAACCCTGGCTCCACCTCGTGCATGGAGAAATAAAGGATCCATCTGGAGATCCTGCCCCTTTCCCTGGCCCATTTCTCTGGCGGGTGATGCTGTGTGCAGAGCAAGCCAACCCCAACACTGGCTTGGAGAGGCCAGTTCCTGCTGCGGAAGTTACCTATGGCGAACTCGTCAAAGGTGAGAGTGGTGGAGTTTTTGCCCAGAGCATTCGTGACTGTCAAAGTCACCTTGTACTTCACCGTTGAGAAGAGCTGGAGGTATCTGATGTGACACCTGTTTTTGGGAAAGCTGTCCTTCTCGCAGACCAACTCTCTCGTGCCATGTCTGGAAAGCAGGGATGAGAAGAGCTGTTACCTACTGACTACTGCTCAGGGATGGGGATGCAACTCCCCACACACATGGGGAGAGGAGGCACAAGAAGTGGCCCTGGGAGCAACTCAGGACACTGGCCTTGCTGAGCAAACTTCTGCTTTGAGGGCTCGGACACAATCCTTCAGCTGAGCAGAAACCTGGGACTGGCTGAGCATAGCTCTTCGCAGTCCCAGGCTCCACCTGGCTCCCTCTTGACTTTATCAGGACTCTGTTCTCCACCTGCTGCCTCCAACAGCAGCGTTGTGTCCCCCTCTGCCTGAGGTCACCATGTGTCACACCAGCTCCATGGCTAAAGGGGTACTTTCGTCCTGAAGGGGAATTTCCCAGGCTTGCGTGTGCTGCTCACAAGGGGATGTTTTATCCTGGTTGGAAGCCCACACAAGAGACTGGGGTGGACACCTTCCTGCTGGCCCCAAGCAATGTCTCCTGCTGTTCTTCCACCCACCCCAACACAAGGAGAAGACCCTGCTGGGGTAGGGGTTGGCTCTGCCTTTGACGTGCTAGGAACAGGGGCCTGCTTTCTGCTGGAACAACCAGCCCCAAAAGCTAACACACAGCACCATCCTACATACAGGTTGTGCCAGGACCAGGGCCTTTAGGGCTGAGAACTCTGCACCCCCTTCCCACCTCCTTTTTCCCCATGAGCAGTGATGTGGTGGTGAGGCCAGTCCTCTGAGGAGAGAGCCAGGCCTCCTGGCTCCTTCCATATGAGCTACGGCAGAGAGGCAACACCATAACATGGCCAATACTGGGTAAGAGACATCGCTGCTGCCTGGCTGCGGCCGGCGTACAGCAGAAGGGAGCATGGCTGTGCCAAATGCACCGAAGAACAGCGAAGAACAGTCAGGCAGTGCAGCAATGACGGACCTTGTGGGCATGGAAAGTGGACCTGGGAGTCTGGGACTTTGGCAGTTCCCTCTGGGAAATGGGAACTTTCTTGGGACAAAGCCCCAGCGCCAAGCAGCCAGTTTGGATGTCCCTGAAACATCCTTCCCCAGGCTCATTTTTTGGACAGAGGCCCCATACACTGAATCTGGATCAGACCCAATGCCCCAAGACTTCATAGCAGCGCTTGGGACCTGCTCCAGCCTATGGAGGGCAAACGCTCTCCCTGCATGTAGCCTGGCCCTTCCTTACCAAGGCACTTACATGGCGGAGATGTTGAAGGAGTTGGGGATGTAGGTGGGACTGGGCAAGTGCCAGCTGCAGTAGAAACCCTTTGGGTAGTTGTTGGACCGGCACATCAGCACTGGCTCCTTCGGGGGGGCTGCCAGGAAACAGAGAAAGAAGAATTACTGACCTCATTGAGGTTGGGTTGATCACCAGCTCCTAAACAATGGGATGTCCCTCCACCCCCAACTGCTGGAAGCTGGGGTGATGCAGCTTGCAAGGGGAGCTCAGGCTGTTTGATCCACTGATGGAAGCATCCGGCTGCAGTCAGAGATGGGCAACAGGATGAGAGGGGTCCTTGGGGCTGGCCAGTCTTGCGCCTTCACTGCTGGCATCCTGGCATGGAAATGCAAGCAGAGAGATGCCACAGTCCAGGTACCGTGCCCCATATCTACCAGCAGGACCCGAGAGGAGGCATATTCCCAGTGAAGCAGGCATTGCCACATGCCATTGAACCCAGCTCAAACTGCAAGCGCAACCTATTCTCTTGACCCTGTGAACTAAAGTGCTCACAGCTTTCTCAGCCATGTTTCTGGGGAGTGAAAAACTTCTTATTGTGGGGTGAACCTCAGAAGGACCACAGGTCCTTAAAAGGATGGCGGAGGATCACTTAGAGCAAGACCGGGAGGAACAGCCTGAAACCAGCAGAGGAAATTCAGCTCTGCAGGAGGACTTGTTGGTGATAATGCTTTCAGCAGCAAGGCAGAGCATCACATCCCCATCCTGAGGATGGAGACAGGGCCCTGCTGCCCAGGAGACATAGAGGCAACCAGAGATGGGACAAGAGCACGCAGCAGGGAGCAGCCTGCCCCTGGCCTTGTCAGCAAGTTCTAGAGATCAGAGGAAGAAGAGGCTTTTAAACCCAACCAAGTGTCCATGCTGCACTCAGCATTCCCGGACATAAACACGCCCTGTGATCCTTGCAGGAGCACAGCCAGAGCTGCGGGATGTCTCTGTGAGATGCTGAGGGCTGGTGCATGCAGGAGGATGAAATTTGATATCCTTTAGCTGATAAACTTTTGCCTCTGTAGGTTCATAAAACATATCTGGACTGAGACCAAAGTCAGCTCTTCTTAGTACCTGGACATGGGATGCAGGCAGCAGGAACACAGGGGAGCCACTGCCAAGCTCCTTCCCACAGCGGGTGTGTGGGCAAGTCATGAGTCTCACAGAGCCGTGTGTGCCCACAGATCACCGTGCTGCTACAGGGCAGTCTGCGTGGATTTTGGTGCAGGGAAATCCTGCCAGAACAATTTCCCCTTGGGGTTGTCCTGTGCAAGTGGTGGCCATGCACCGCCCCAAGTCCTGCACACCTACCTAACACGTAACGCCTCTTCTGCACGCCGTGCCCGAGAAAGTAAAGGGTGCAGCAAGTCAGCTAAGGCCTCGGTCCCCCCTCCCTGGCAGCCACGCTGGTGAGCCAGCAGCACCGGGAGCGCGCCAGAGCCTCAAGACATCACTGTAAAATATGACATCTCTAGGGCTCTGCAGCCACATCTGTGCAAATCATCAGTGCAGAGCACAAGCCTGCAGAGCTGCCTGTCTCCTGACGGCTCTCTCGCCGGCCCGCTTATACGCAGCCCCGGCCTTGCCAGCGTAACACGCTCGGAGACTGCTTTTCTTCCCTCAGCCGCGGCAGAGCGGCAAATCACACCCTGATCACACCCTCTGGAGAGCAGCTGGATTGCCATGAGTGCAGACTCCCCCTTGCCCTTCCCAGGGCTCCCGGGACGGGCATCTGGGATCCCTGCTCGGCACTGCACAGCGGAGCTTGCCCCAGAGTATCCCTGTGGCCGGCAAATAACCACGGGCCTTGCTAGGGAAATGCACCCTGCTGCAGTCCACGTAGGGAAACCGAGGCACGGGCGGGGGCTTGCCTGCATGCCGTCGGCACGGCGCGGGGAGGGAGCCCAGCTGAACACCACGCAACAAGAGACAAAAGCGCGGCAGAGGCGCTCAGCAGGGAGAGGAAGGGGGGCCGGGGAGGGAGACGAGCCTGCTCTGATATGAGATGCGTGTTCCTCCTAATGGCTATTTCAGCCTTCAGACGGCAGACGAAGGCCAGAGCCTGGGTAATGAGCCTCCCAGTTAAATTATTCAAGCAGACCCTCCGCAGCAGAACCGGGCGGCTAATCGTGAGGCCAGAGACAGCGGCTTGCTCCCCGGTACAGCGCCATCCTCCTCCTCCTCCTCCTCCTCCTCCTCCTCGCCGTCGGCAGGGCTGAGCCAGCGGGCTGAGCCGGGGCAGCGGGGCAGCGTCGCCCTTCCTGGGGCACACACGAGGGGGTCGGGGTGCCCCGCGGAGGTGTTTCGGAGGGGCGAAGGGGTGCAGGGGATTTAGGGCCAGCTTTAAAAGTGCAAGCGGCCGCGTGGTGGCAGTGTGGCCTAACAGCACCGCTCGCCCGCCCGGCACCGAGGAGGTGGGACGGGGGCTGCAAATCGGGCAGGGGGGGCGATGCTGCCGAGGATGCCGCGACGGGCCTCTGCCCCGCCGCCACCCCTCCTGCCCCGTCGCACCCAGGCGCGGCAGCCTGCCGCCCCGCGCGCCGCCTTGCCCGCCCGCGGCGAGCCCCTCTCCTCCGCCGGCGTGGGAGAGGAGGGATGGGGACGGGGGGCTGCCGCTCTGCATAGCAGAGGACACTGCCGCTTGGTCCTGCTGGCCACCAGGAAGGAGCTGGGGACCTGGCTAGGGACGGCCAAGGCTTCGGAGACCCTGGGGCAGCCCCTGAGCCTTGCGCGGCCCGGCCCAAGGGGGAGGCTCTGGCCCTGCCTGCGCTGCCCTGGGAAGCTGCCTCGTCGGTGCCTGCCCTGCCCCGAGCTGCAATTAGCCCATCGAAGGGTAATTTATCTCCCTCATCTCCGCTATGACGCCGGATCCGGCTCTTGGCAATCCGAGCTAAGTCCTCTGCCCGAGGAGGCTGGGCGTCAGGCTTGTGCCTCCCATTTGCCTCCCGGGGAAAAGGGGGAACCTCCCAATTCCCACTCTGCGGAAGCCTTCAAAAGTGCCCTCATTTTCACATCAAATGCGTTGAAGGTCCGGTCCACCGAGCTGAGAAGGGGGCCCCCAAACGCAGCCCCTAACCCAGTGTTCGTGGCACCCTCCCGCTGCGGCTGTCCTGCCCCTGTGCCACCGCGCTGTGTCCCGTGCGTCAGTGGAGAGGGGATCCGGGGACAGACAGCAGGAGGAAACGCTCAGGAGATGGTGGGATGGGGGCTGCAGCCAATTTAGTCTGTCCCCACGTGCTGAAAAGAGCAGCCACATTCAGAGGAGCTGCCCAGGGAAAAACCCTCCCTCGCCTCTCCTAAGCCATAAGGGGGGGGTGAGGCTGCAGAAATGGGAGGCTACGTCCTCTCCTCGTCCCGAAACTTCAGTCCACGCTGGCGCCCAGAGCTCTTTGCAGCAGACCGACCCTGTGCAGGGGTGTCCTGGCCGGGCAGGCGATGGCACCAGGGAAACAGGCCCTGAACGCGTCTGCGTGCGCAAACAGAGCAGTGGCACTGGGCCATGTCTCTTTGCTAAGAAGTTGCTGGATGTTTCTCATGAGACGTTTGGCCTCTTTTGGGGCTTGGCCCTTCTCAGCTGCGCCGGAGCATCAGGAGGGAAGCTGGCCCGGCTGTCCCCACCGTGGTGCCAGGAGGGACACAAGGCCCGGCCACGGCCACCTTCTGCAAGCTGGTGGCAGGGTCCCCGTCTCCCCAAGGTGATGCTGTCGCCGAGGGAGAAGGCCCTCGGTGGCTCGCCGGCACGGCTCATCCTGCCTGTCAAAGGCTCTTAAAGAGAGAAAATAAAATAGCAGGCTCCGATCGATCCTGCGCTCCGTAATGCTGTCTTTGGAGGTGGGCCAGGCTGCCAGGCTGTTCGAGAGAGCAAGGAAGGCAGCTCAGGAAAACAAAGCCGTCAAGGGAGCATTAAAGGCTTTCTCTGCCCCAAAGCCCACGGAGGGCCTCGGGCAGTGGCCCCGGGTGTGCAGTCTCCCTTGGGTGGGCTTGGGAGCTGCCGGGAGGGGACGGGACGAGCCGAGGTGCGCGGACTGAGCCAGGGCATCCCTCTCCCACCTGGCACAGCTGGGAAGGAAGGATGACGGGGCTGGAGACGCCCTGCAGCCTGCACCCTGTTTCCCGAACCGGGAAGCGGCCGTGGTGCTTCCCATGGCTGCACTGTGACTGCTGAATCCACGCTGGCTGCCCTCCAGCTCTAACCATCTTCACGCCACCAGGATGACAGCTGGCTCTCAGCCCCCTCGGACCCCAGGGACAGCCCAAGAAACATGCAGCTCCGCAGGCTGGGGACAGCCTGGCCACGACAGCCAGCGCATCCACAGCCATCCGCTGTCCTGCAGCCACCCAGCACGCACGGGGCACTCTCCCGGGGATGCCGACTGCGCACGGCCTCCCTAATCCTGGCAAATATTTACTTCCCCTTTGCCTCGTGGAGCTGCTGAACTCCATCAAGGCAGAGCGCCTCTTCTTCGGCTGCAAACAGCTCCTGCCCTCTCTAATCTGTCTATTAACCTCCCGCATGGCAGGAAGCCACTTCTTCCATGTGCTCTGCTGACGTCCTCTCTGCAAACCCAGGGTGTTTCGTGCCCAGGCCGCGGCTGCTGCCGAGCTTCCTTCTTTCCCCCCCTCTGCTTGCTCTCCAACCAGCCCTGCTGCAAAAGCCTTGCAAAAGTGTAAAGGGAGGAAAAGTCATGCCAGAACTGGAGGCGTCCCGCAGCGGCCGGGCCACTTGCAAGCCGTGCAACTCTTGCAGAGCACAGGCAGGCGGCAAAATCTGGTCCCAGGGTCATCATCTCTATACCCCCCACCGAAGACCTTTGGCAGGAACGGGGTTGGCTTTCCCACCACCCTGCGCCTTGCTCTTTACATCCATTTGCTCGCTGTCTCCCTGGCTTGTTGGAACTGGCTGTTGCTTAACCAGTGCCGGCACTCTCCGCTCGGCTGGGGAGAGCACAACTAACAGCCCTCGAGGAAGAAAGCAGCCCTGGATGCACGGGCACAAAGACAGAGTTTTGTCTCTCTCTCTCTCCCCATCTCTAAAGCCCAGTTGTCTTTGTACCCCGAGACCCACCGTGCAGGGAAAAAGTGTAACCAATCCATTTTAGAAACCACTAAAAATGATCTACAATAGCTTTTCCTAGCCCTGCTAGGTCATGAGATAATGGACATTAAAACTGTGGCATTTTTATATATAGAAGAGTTATTTTAGGTCATTTTTAGAGGTTTCTGAAATGGATCAGTTATAATTTTCCTCTCCTGCTGAGGGCTGAGTGTACTAAAGATGCCTCACTCCACAGGTGGAGGGATACAAAAAATAGTACCAATAAAAGTTTTAAGAGGCCTCTAAAACACTTCTGTAGGAGGTATTTCTTCTGTTTCGCTTGAGGCACATTCAGGCCCCGGGCTGATGAGGGATACCGATTTTACAGTGCGCTCACGGGATGACCTGCATAACTCATCATCCCGAACACGTGCCAATAAAACCTCCAGAGCCCATGACAGCATCGCGTACTCGCTCCAGAGCTACAGACGCTGTATACCCCGCATGCGTGTGCGCACGCGCGCAGGCTCCCCCCTGCACGGGGGACAACCCCAAAGCTGGCCGAGGCTGCTCTCCCACCAGACATCCGCTCCGGCGACGTTATTACCATCCCTTGCCCCTGCCTCTTTCAGGGCAGGATCAGCGAGCGCCCCGTGTCCTGCCTGTATCTAACGTGCTGGCAAAGCTTCCCACGTCCTCACGCTGTGACTGATTTCGGAGCATGGCCACGGGGACGTTCTTGGTTGTAGCCCCGGACAACTCGCCCTCCTCCACGGCTGCAGGGACCAGGCAGTCCCTTCTTTGCCGGGCTCCCTTGCACATTTGAAGGCTGTGAGCATGTGCCATTGGGGGGAAATATATCCAAGTAGCCGAAAGAAGTTGCAGATGCCGGAGGGCATAACCGGGATCAACTTCGGGCTGGAGTCCAGCCCTGAGCGCTCGGGTGCGTAACACCTCTGCACGGAGGTGTCGCCGCTCTGGGCAAAAGCAGCACGTCGAGCACATCTGCGCGCACATCTCCACGGATCCTTTTGCTACGTGCACACCCCACTGCTGTCCCTGTCCTCCGCTGTATCACCGGCTGCAAACACAATGTATTATTTATCTAATGCAGCTTTTCTAAAATTGCTTGTGTACAACAAGCTGGTAGGAAACAACAACAAAAAAAGCCCCCATGAATAAATCATATTTCCACTGCCTGGCAGATAAGGGGAGCATCTGTCCGCCTGGTAGTGCCTTCTGCCTGGAAACTCCCGCGCCGACAGCAGGAAGACTATGGCCAGGGATGGTCCCTTGCGCGGCCCCAAGCATCGGGAAGCAGCCATGCAGAGCTGGAGACACGGAAGAAAGCGAAGCTCCAATTTTTCTTGTCTCTGCTGTGCTGCCCCTCGTCCAGGCTGTTCTCGGGGCAGGGGTCCGGGGGAGGGTGAGGGCTCGGTGAGGGTGCAGAGCCGCAGCGCCCAGCGGACAAGGCTGGGGTGGCACGGGAGGGCAGGCGATGCCAGTTAGTGTTTCTGCAAGGGTTTGGGCTGCACTCCAGGAACTGTTTATAACCGCTGCTTTTTCAAGAGGGATTTTGCAAGCTTTTTTTTATTATTATTATTAATGTTGCAAATGTCACCTGAGAGAGAATTTGAGAGCCCAAGAACACAGGAGGACTCAGACTCCGAGAGTGATGGGCTCATCCCCGATGGACCTCCTGGGTGACCCCGTTCAGCCAGCGCCCAGCCCAGCCCTGCAGCCCTCATGCAGCAGCAACGGTGCATGCACGAAAGCCCCCAGCCGCTCCCCCCCCGGGAGCTCCCGAGTCGGGCCGGGGACACCGCGGCCGTGCCTGTGCTCCCTGTGGGGACCCTCTGTTCAGGTTCGGGGGAGACATCACCTTCCTGCTGAAGCTGGAGCTGGGAACATAGTGGTGACGGAGCCTGAAGGACCGCGAAGCCCCTTAGCAGGGCAGCCAGCCTGGGGGGGGGGGACAGCAGCTGTAAGCAAAGTCCCCACTGTCTCTGCCGTGATCCAGGAACCAGTTCCCCAGCCTCAACAAGCAAGAATTTATTCCCCAGAAGGAGCCGAATAAAAGGGTGAACTCAGCAAAAGATAAATTTCTTAAAGGCCCTGTTTTAAACTGATTAGGGCTCATAAACCAAGCTATGGATTTTCTCATTTCCCTTGCAGAAAATCCAGCACGCGCGTCGAGAGGCAGCGCTGTAAATTTGGAGGAGAGACGCGCAGCATTACTCATACATAACACAGAGTTTAGATCCCTGCTTTAAGCACAAATCTCAGCGCAAACTCCTAGCCCTAAATGCTGCCTCTCAGCAGGTCCGCGTGATAACAGGATTGCCGGAGTTTGCTTCGCCCTGTGCCAGCCGAGTCCGTGCTATTCACCGCCCGACAGAGGAGCTCTGTAAACCCAGCGGCTCCTGAGCCTCCGCGCAATTTGCAGCAAAGCCTGGCGAAGCCGCGAGGAAAGAGCAAGGCAGCGAGAGGGGCTCCCGCGAGCGGGGGCAAGGGATGCCGCGCGGCCGGCTAACCCAGCAGCCCCCCTTGGAGCTGCTCTCCGAGGCGCGGGACGCTGGGCGAGGGCGGTTTAGGCAGGGCCAGCTGAAGCCATCCTACGCCCACGGCAGACCGCCCTCGCGCGCTGTTCAGCGGTCTCGGAGACCAGGCTCCTTGCCGCAGAGCCGGGCACAGGGCGGCTGGGGCTGCCGTCTGCCCCGCTGCAGAAGGCAGGGATCCCCGGAGAGCGAGCGTCTACGGCAGGAGCCAGCCGGCACAGGGAACGTCCCTGCCTCCGTGAAGGCAGATGGCCGCTCCGAACCAGCCCTTCCTCCCTCGGAAACCAAAGAGCAGCTTTGCTCCGAAACAGTATTAAATATTGAACAAAGGAAAGCAAATCTGTTATCTGGGATAATTGGGAGTAAATAAAACATTTAACCAAACCAAATGCAGCTGTTTCGACTTGGAGCCGGCACAACAGCAGGGAAGCCAGCTCAGCTACTCCGTGTCCTTGTTACGGCAGCTGATCGTCGTTCCGTGTATAACGGTAGCACCGCGAGGCCTCGGACACGGCCACGGCCCTCGGTGCATGGTGCTGCGCACTCGTGAGGGACGGACCTGGGCAGACCAAAACGGCAGGGCACGGGAGCGAGGGAAGCGCGCGGGGCACAGAAAGCCCTTTGCAGCCGTGGGATTTGCTCTCCAGCCCGGGGAGTTCACGTCCAGGCCAGCTTTCCTCCCCTAACACCTCTGCGATGAGACTTGCATGTAACATAAAGCATTTCAGAGCCAGGTCACTGGTTCGCGCACAGCCCGGGGCAGAAATGACCGAACCTCGTTACCAGCTGCTCGGTAGCCTGTGGGAACGAGCGTGCCGGGCCTCCGTCCAGTTCCTCGAGACCTGAGGAGCAGCACCGGGAGAGGGGCTGTATAGCACCCAGAGGGAGGTGCCGGCAAACGGGGCCAAGGGCTGCTCCAGGACGGAGAGCGTGTCCCTGCAGCCACGAGCTCCTCGCAAGAAGAGCTGTCTCTCTCAGTACTCCTTGATAAAACGTTTGAGGGATCAGCAGCCCAAAACTGCTCCAAAGTATTTGGCTTCTGCCATGCCCAGTCTCAGGCCGCACCAGCTCTGAGCAACACGCAGCCCTGGAAACAGTGAATCTGTCCAGAGCCCTGAGAATTCCCACCAGGAGATCGGCTGGAAGAGCCGCTATCAGGAGAGAGGGATGTCCAAACTGGGAGCAGCCCAGCCGCCACGCGCGTGGGCAGTGCCTACCCCGGTCTGGCTGGGCCGCGAGAAGCAACTGCTCTGGTTTCGGCAGGGGCACGGATTCATCCCCTCACTGCATCTTTTGCAACAGCCTGTATCCCAGGGCAGGATGCTGGCCACAGCGTATGGACATGCTTCCTTGCCCTGCACCCTCCTCTGGCAGGAGTCAGCGCTGGCCTCTTGCCAAGCGGCCGATAGCCAGGCACGACTTCCCAGCCACGCTGCGCTGGCCGGAGAGGGCTCGCCCGGGGGCTGCGAAAGCGCACCAGCTCTCCCTGCTCTCCTCGGGGCTCTGCGCGCCGAGCAGGGGGCGGTGGGGTTTTTACGGAGATGTTATAGTTTGAGATGGGATTTCCAAGGACTCCTCCATCTATCCGCTCGGGCAGATATCTGCTCCCCTGGCCCTGAAGCGTTGGGACACCCGCCAGGCACCACGCCACCTTTCAGGCTCTGTATAGCACCAAGAGCACATCCCCTTCACCCTCTCTTCCCTCTCCAGCTGCAGGCACAAAAACCCTGTACGATCTGCACCCTGCAATGCCCCGGCCCCTCCACCACCTTGTTTAAAGGCTGCGGAAAAGCAATCCGTCCTCCCTGCCTCTGCAGAGAGACAAGACGGGGGGAAACACGGGGTGTAATCAGACACAACCGAGGCCATCAGCAGCCGTGTATCCTCGGCGAAGCCGTCCCACCAGGACTTCTGGAAACTGTATATTTATCCAGGAGGACCCTCTGGAGGGAAGCTACAAGCACTTTGTCATGTACCAAGCAAGAGGCTAGCCACGAATATTACCAGCTATCTCTCCCAGCGGAGGGAGCGTGGACTGCCTGTAATAAGCAGCTGCTCTCCAAAGATGCCTCTTCTCTCCTCATCCCTCCCAAGCTGCTACCTGGATATATCCACCCTTCCGCACAGCTCATTTCCAGGCTGCTCTCCACATTAGGCAGGGGAGGGGGGGACCTGCAGGGAGAGAGGTCTCTCACCCCGCGGGGAATAGAGAGGAAGAAGTAAGAGGTTTTTGGCTCTGTGGAGGAGAGAAAGGAATATCTTTGTGCTTCTCCTCTCTTCCCCGGGCGGGAGGGGAGCCGACAAGAGCGGTTAGTAACCACATGTAACCCCATCCACTTTTTCCTTGCACCAGCGCTGCCCTTCACTGGAACAGTTCTTTTCCTTCCCTGGTATTTTTCTCCCCCCTGTATTTATGGAAAAGCACCTTCTCCTCTTTCAGCTCCTGTGTTTTTCTAGAGGAAACACTCCAGGCTGCGCTGCCATCCCCACAGCCCCCTGGCCAGCCCGCGCTGCCTGCTCCACCTCAAACCCAGTGGGGACACGGGACCTGAATGTGGGCATCCTCGGGCAGGTATCTACCCACGCACCAGCTGTCTGAGCAGGCAAGGAGGCTGGAGCGCCGTTTGCTCATCCTAGAGCAGACCCCACATTTGGCCGCCTGGATCATATCTAGGTTTGGCTGCTTCAGCTCAGTGTCCCCAGGCTGCTGGCTCATGTTGTTGGGACTTCTCCTTTGCCGTCGCCAAGCGTGGCTCTCATAAATCATGACAGAGAGTCCTGCTACATCTCCCTCCATGCACAACCAAGTCGCAGCCTGTCCCTGTTACTCAGCCCTGGGGACCGCGTGACCTGTCGCGTGCAAGAGCCATCGTCCCCGCAGCACTGGTGGCTTCGCCCAACTTCGTGTCATCAGCAAATTCCCACGGTGCACGTGTGTCCTTGCTGTGCCAGCTTGGAAACTAACTGCAGACACCTCGTGAAAATGGCTGGGCTGGAGCCAGAGGTCCCCTGAGAGACACTGGAGCCAGCTGTAGAGAGCTCGCAGACGACCAAAATGAGCCTCACATGGCTTCTTTCCATGCTCTTCCCACCCAAAACTGTGCATGTCCCTCCAGCGGTAGCCTGCCTTACTATCATTTATAGCAAACCCACCTGTGCCTTTCTGCATAATATATCTCAAGAAAATCACAGCATGGGACTGTGGTGGGGAGGGGACGAAGAAGGATGTCCTGGGGCCGGGGGTGGCTCTGGCTGGTGGTGGTGTGCAGGCTGCTCAAGTGTCCAATTAATCACATGCATTGGGGAAAATGCTTAATTCGTCCCAGGAAATGGAGTTTCCACACCAGCCCTTAAGTGCCCACTCTCGGCAGCTTTTGTGCTTTGAGAAAACACCATTTGGACATGTCATTAACAGCAGGAGGGTCTCCAGCCAGGCCTCAATCCTCTCCTGCACTGACAACATCACGGGGCAGAGGCAGGAAGGAGGAGGGAGCCCATCTTTGGAGCATCAAGTCTCTGCAACTCACCCAAAGGGCTTCCTTTGGCAGGAGGAATGCCAGGAGAGAGCGTGGCTCTTCACCACTTTGCTGGTGCCTACCAACCTTGATCTGAGGAGCTTCTGGGACACCTAGCCTGGCATCCCCTGCACTGCTGCTGCAACATGGCACAGTTGGGAGTGAAGCCCCATGGAGCATGATGTGGCTCAGGCACTTCGTAAGTCCATGAGATCTGGCCACTGTTCCACCCGCTGGGTGAGAAAACCATGGGGCCACCTGAAAATACAACTGGGCTGAGAAATTCCTGCCTGGCTCAGGAGCAACGTGAGAAAGCACCTTCGGCTCTGCCAGCTTTGGGAGACAGGAACAAAATAAAAATTCCCGTGTCTCCCCAAGGGCAACGCTGGCTGCACAGGCAACCTGTCCCAGGAGGAGCATCTCCCCTCATTTTCTCCCAAAACTTTGAGGCTAGCTCTTACCCTGAAAGATTTGCTTGCCCAAATCCTCTTACTTACTTAAAATCTGTCCTGTTATGAATCCGGCCACGCTTGCTCTTCTTATGAATATCTTTTTTTTTTTTTTTTTTAATTCTCCAGCCTGAATTAGGCCCTAATCTCCTTCTTAGCTTACGGCAATGAGATCCTTGGGACGACGCGAGTCGCATAACCCCAGACTTCAATGCATTTGGAAATAACAACTGCATTCTTAACTCAGCTGTCTTTAAGGGAGGTCCCATTATTCTGTCCATCCGTAAAGAAAAGGAGCTAAAAAAGGTATCTTCGCTTCAGGAACATGACACTCGTCTTCCTCAAATCCTGCTTTGTTGCTTAAATCTCCGCAGGAGGCCACGAACAAGCCCCGTGGGATGTTCCCGTGCACACGGTCAGAGGATTGACGGCAGCTCGACGGGCACGGGGAGCCCCTTCCCACCCTGCAGACGTAAGAGAGCTGACAACTTGCAAAACGAAGCACGGAGCACTAACCGGCTCAAATACTCCCAGCGAGTGTTTTCTCCTGTCCTAACTGCCACCTGTAAAATCTCTGCAAGGCTGTTTTCATTTTCTTCCCTCCTTGCTTCCCCCAGCTATACTCCGCAGCAAGCACCACGCTAAGTTCCTTTAATCTCTCCTTTAGGTCATACACTATCGTCTAATCCTTTAATCAATTTGGCTGCTCTTCCTCTGGAGTCCCTGTAAAGTATCGATGACCTTTTAATAGCAAGACACCCAGAAGTGAATGCAGTTTCCCTAAGTGCGTCCACACCAAATCAGTGGCGAGGGCAGCGTTATTGCTGGCCTTGCCCTAGCGATGATAACCCGGACACATTACGCAGCCCATCCCGTTCCCATCTGCTCCCAGTGCGGAGCTGCAAGAACCAGCGTCCTCCACGGAGCGTGCGGGGCTAGGGCACACCAGCGGCCCTTGGAACAAACAGTCTCTTGATTATTTTTTGTTTAAACAGAAGCGGTTTCTCAAGCATCCTCCATTTTGCTTCCAAAGAAGAACAAATAATAAGCAATTATTTCTCACATTTTTGGCTTAACCCATCATTTCCTCTGCCCTCCCCGCCGGAGTGGCAGGCACTGGGTTATTCACACTGAGCTGAACCGCTGTGAATTGGAAACGGACTCCAAGAGTGAAGGGCTGGGTTTGATTTTCCTTTTTTAACGCCACGCGGTAATTGGGTCCTGCCACGGGGTCTCCCGGAGCCGCAAGGATTTTGCTGCACTCTCTGAAGCATTGCACAGAAAACTGGGGGAGAACAGCAAGTCCCATGTGTCCAGGCCAGGGCAGCCGCCTTGCCCCGTCTCGGGGACCGGCACGCACAGCCGGCGGCAGAGGGGATGCTGCGGCGGCACAGCTCGCACGAGCCCCGCTGCGGCAGGGAGCAGACACCAGGCCCACTGCTGTTTGCTGCATTGCAAATGCTTCTTTCCTCCATCGCATGAGGCGGAGGAACGGTCCCCTCTGCAAGCAGGCTGCTCAGGCGCAGCATGCACAGCTGGCTCAGCACCCTTTGCAGCCTGGCATCGGTGGCCCGGTGCTCCGGGACCCCCAGCTCGCACTGGGGTATGGTATTGCCTGGCCATGCACAAAAATGAGCATGCTGGAAAGGGCCTGAGAGATTTAGGGGTGCTTAGGTTGGGTGAGCAACCTCACTGCACAGCCTCAGGAGTGCTGCCTCATGGCTGGAGCCACCCTGCTCTCCTGCAAGCAGTGGGGACGGCTTTTCAGGCCTTGGCTGCATACGACAGCTGCAAGGATGGGCTGAGAAAACAGAGCTTTTAAGCGGGAGGACAGGGCAGTCCTGGGTTTACCGGACTACCTTGCAATCCTCTGCTGGAGTGGATAAAGCAGCTTGGGCTGGGGTTAGGGCCAATGCGACCAGGTCCTTTCCATGGTGCACATGCCACTGGCAGCATGGGGAAGGCAGCATGCCTGGCATAAGTGGAGAATTGTGATACTGTCAGAATTTCTGACCTTTCCAAGGGTGGCATGGGGTTGAACCTGCCAGAGGTGAAGCTGAGGAGCCAGTAGGTACCGGAGGATTTGGGGTTTGTCTGTACGAAGGAGGTGCTGGAGGTGCAGCCTGGGATCTGCCCCTGCACCCAGAAAGCTGTCCCTGGGCATTGGCCAAGAGCAGTTCCAGTAGCAGCACCCATGGGGTTATGTCAGAGTGGCTTGTCCATGGAGTGGCATAATGAAATGCAGATGAATTTGTGAGGTCATGGCACACGCATGCATTTTGGGGGCTGTGCCTCCGGCTTTCTGCACTAATACGGGCTGAAAAAGCAAGAACTGGAGAAGGACCCAGAGGGCAGAAACATGGTCTTTGTCTCTCCTCCCCATCCCAGTGCTTTACTTTGAGTTTGGGGGACGTTTGTAGCTTGAATGCAACACTTGCTGTGAGCCAAATGGGTTGTGAATGTATTGGCATGTGTTGTCATCTGCATCAGTTAATAGGATCCATTTTCCAAGGAAGGGGAAAGAAAAGGAAGAAGAGAAGGGGAATGCTTAAATCTGCAAAACAAACGTCCGTCACCCCTTCTGAAGTGCTAAACCCCTGGCAATAGATTATATATGAAAGGTTGGTCTATAGCAATAATCTGCAATGGCTTCACACAACAATGCAGCTGGATTCAGATGTCAAACCATAATACTTAGCACTTAATACCTTCAAAGCCTCGTACAAAGAATGGATGTGATGCTGGCCCCGGTGGGGTTATCAGGAGATTTGTCTCTGATTTCACTGGCAGCAACGTCAGCCCCATTAACAAACTAATTCCTGCTGCCCCCGGGAGCCCGGCAGCGGCAGTGCCCCACGGCTGGGAAGCACCGACGGCACCTAACGGCGCCACGGCTCTGCGATACAGGAGGAGCTGAGGTCCGGGCCAATATTTGCTGCAAGAATGAACGAACGGGAGAAAGCCCACCTTGTGCGACCCTACAGCTGCGGAGCTACACGCTGCATGCTGAGCTGCCCTGGCCCCTTCTTCTCGTTCCCGGCCGCACCGCGGCACTCGGCGGCAGCTGGGAAACCCTCCTCGCCCGCGCCGCTTCCCCTCAGCCCTAGCAGATGTTCTGGGTCCCGTTCCCCGGGACGCATCCCGGCTTGATTTATTACTGGACGTGACTTCTGGAGTTTGTCAAAGGCGCCCCCCCGCCTTTCCCTGACTTTCCCCACACCCTTCCCATTTTGTTTCACGTTCACTTTGCGGTCTCCCCACCATAGCTTGCAATAAACAGAAACTCATTTCCAGTATAAACAACTGCACACTATACCCCAGCGAGGCGCACGACCCTGCCTTTCCAATCTCCCCACCCTTGAGTGCTTCAGGCTCTCGGAAAACGGTTTCTCCCTTCTGCTTTTTTCCCCCCTCCCCCCAACCCTCCGGGCCCTTTGCATTTTTTTTTTATTTTTTTCCCAGAGATTTATAAGGTGCCAGCCAGAGCTGGAGTGGACTATCCCGCTCTGCATCACGTATGTGTCGTTAAAATGAACTCTACCAACATATTTCGGTGAGGAAAGCCACACAAAACCTCTGGGCAGAGCAGGCACCAAAGAGCCGGAGGTGGGCTCCCTCTGAGCCAGCGGATTAGCCCGGAGACGTGGCCGCTGTCCCTAGCATGACCAAAAGCCCTCCCAGTCGTGGGCTGCATCTCAAGGCACGAAACGGGGCTGGATTTAAGACTCGAGACGCGGGCCCGGCTCTTCTGCGTCTGGGGTCAGGCTATGCTTGGCACGGGATGATAAATCAGCACCCGAAAAGCGCTGTCACAGGCTGCGCTTTTGCAGGACGCGGTATTTAAGGGCACCTGGTCTACTCCGCACTTGCCTCCGCCGACCTCGGAGTGCAGCACCGCCACGCAGCCGGCTGCCAGGCCAGTCTCTGTCGCCGGCCAGCACCTTGCCGACGACGGTCCCGCGGCGCTGCAGGCTGCAGCAGAGCGGGGTCCTCGGCAGCAATGTCCCCTATCGATTGCTGCCATCGAGCGGCTGGCCGGGAAAAAGAGACGGGGTCGGGGGCAGAAGATGGGATAATGAGGCTGTTAGAGACCCTGGGCGGCTCTTAATCCGGCGGAGTTATTAACGGTAGTAGCGCTACGTGGAAAGGTGTTGATGGCTTTCCCACCGGGGGAGGGGGGAGGGGTTAACCGGAGCTGCCCGGAGGAGGCTGCGGCTGCAGCCCCCGCCTCGCGCAGCAGCTACGGCCGGCGGCTTCCCCGCGTGGCAGAGGGCCAGCGCCGGTTTTAGGGGCGAGCGCTCGTGGCCCTGGTAAGTGATGCTGGGTGGCCTCACCGACAGGAGGAGGGCACCCGCGAGCGCGGCGGGGAGGCTGCGCGGGGCTTGCACAGCCCCTGCGATCCCCCTGGGCCGAGCCACGGGGTGGGGATGGGAAGTGGTATCCTAAACTCTCCCATTCGTGCAAAATCCTGGAGCGAGAGCAGCACCCTGAAAGTCACCGTTCGCTCTTCTCTATGCACTTGAAGGTCCCTCAGCTTGGCAAACACGGACCCATCAAGTGCCCTTGTAGCCAGGGTGGACGCTGCGGCTGCAAACCCAGGAGGCTGGTGCTGGCGGCGCGGATAGAAAGCAGGTGCTTAACCCAATCCTCCTGCCGCCCCCCTCCGCCAGCACAAACCCAGGTTCCCCAGCTGCAAGTCTGCTCCCTATTACCTTTTCTATGAGGCAAGCCAGCACGGGACTGCCAGCTTTTTAGGAGCTAGTCATGCAATTCCAGGCGAGGAGCTGGGCAAAGCAGCCGATCATTTCCTTTTGGCTGGGAGATTAAAACAAACAAGGACATGAGGTGGGTGAGTGGAAATCTGAATGCGAGTGGCTTGCCTGGAGGCTATTTCAGCATTGCAAACCGGCCTCTAAGAGTGCTGGTAATATCCACATCCTCGCTGTGGACGCTGCCTGACGACCGGACTGGCTCCTCATTGCAGTGACAGCGGGGCTTGCGCAGCCCCGCGTTTTGCCGCCTGCTCTGGGCTGTCCAGCCCTCTCCGTCAGTTTTGCCCCATCTGGGGTTCTTCTGAGTTCAGACAAGCACCTCAGGGCCTCCGCAGAGCGCTGCAGCACAGCTGGAGGTTTCCTTTGCAGTACCGTGAACCGCGTTTTGACAAGGTAGCAAAGCGTTTGCTGGAAGTCTCGGAGCAGGCGGTCCTGCCGGCAAGGAGCGGCGCGGCACCGCGCCGTGTTCCTGCAACGCTGGCAGGGAGCGGACGGCAGGAGCGGGCGTTTAACGCAACACGCTCAACTGGCCTCTGCTTCCCGACGCGCAAAACGCCAGCAGCACTGCGCAGGCAGCTCCTGTCCTGCAAAGGAGGTGGCCTGGACTTGGAGAAAGCGTGCACGCAGCTTACCTGGCTGTGAAACCCGAACGGCACGGAGCAGGAACCCTGCCCGCGGCACTGGGGACACCGCAGCCAAGCTCCCGGCGCCGGCCCGCTCCTAGGAGGGGCGATATCCGCGGCCACATCGAGCGGGCGGGTTTACCCAACTTCACCGTGCACCACGCCGCTCCTCGGCGAGCTGTTACTGATGATCAGGACTCAGCACTGTAACGCTCCCCCGACAGCCTCCCGGGCAGGACCCAGACGGAATCGATACCTCCGCTCGCCTGCTGCAATGAAGCATGAACGCTCTGGACAGGCCTTGCATTCGCTACAGCCGCTCGATACGAATGCCAGGCGGACACTGGCCCGAGGGAGGCTGCATCCTTGCAGAGGGAGCTGCTCCATGCGTTTAAAATTTCCTCAGACGGGAACGTGCCGGGTGACAGAGGTTTGGTCCTACAAAGCTGTCTCGGCACGGCCTGTGCTGTCAGCGCTCCAGGTCCTGGTTGCAGATGCTCTGCCCATCACATTGCACTCAAAGCTGATGGGCACAAGAGATTTGCTCCGCAAAATGCCATTTTGGCCAAAGCCACATTCCCAAGGAAGCCAAGTGATTGGGAAGAAACTCCCATTTAGAAAAAAAAAAAAATTCAAAATGAAAACTTCAAGCAGAAAAATTCCCCGAGTGGAGAAACCCTTCTGTTCTGAGATTGCATGCTGAGATTCATTTTACCTTGACAGCTCAGCTATTACCTCGCATCACTTCCTTATTTTCTGATAATATGGCATGACGTGACATCCTATCATGACCAGAGCTGTTAGCGTTGCAGCCGGCTTAACACGGCAAAAGAGTTACAGGCGGCTACAGGGAACTGCACTGGTCCGTGGGACTCCCTAGCAACAAAATCTATAGCAATCGATTAACTGCCTATTGAGATATCTATTAACGTTTTATTACTCCTTCATACCCCCTTTATAAATGGACTCTCGGTATGAAGGGTGGCCAAGAAATGACCATCCTGCTTTCCCACGGAGCAGCAGCTGAGGCCATTCCTGGCCGGTAGGAGCCTCTCAGCCTCATCCACCCAAACCAAGCCTCCGCGAGGCAGTTAATCACGGCAAGCGTCGGCACTGCAGCCGGCCGAGGTAGCCGCAGCCCCGCCGCCGTTCAGAGACCCTCCGGAAGAAGGCGGCTGACCCACGCCATGGGAATACGGCCTCCACCGCTGCCTCCCGGCTCGCCGGGATCACGGATGCCAATCTGCCGGCACTGCGGCTCCCGGGAGCGCTGCAAAAGGCTCGTCCTCGCGAGCGACGGCAGCCCGGGACGCGCCAGCACCTCGCCTCCCTCGGGGAAGCCTTTGCCCTCACCCCTTTTGCAGCCCGTGCGGGCGAGCGGACCCCTCCGGAGAGCGATACGGAGCGGGGAGTGGGCCGAGGCTGGAGAGCGTTCCCCGGGCGCCGCTCTGAAACCAGAGTTGCTCCCTGCAGCCCGGCGACTCTCGACGGACCTTGGGGAGCTCCTCAGGTCCCGCCGAGGGCGGTCAGAGGCCGAAGCCGGGTATCCCCCGCGCGCAGCACGCCGGGGCCCTGCGCTGCCCTCGGGGGCTGCGGGCCGTTTCGGCGCCTGGCCGGTTGGCTCCGCACACCCCACCGGTTTCTCCCCCCGGCCGGCTCAGGAGTGCGGCTGGAGCCCCGGCTCTCCAGCATGGTATCTGCAGCTACAAAATGTTCAAACTGCGCCAGTGCTGGAGCTCTGCTGCCTCTGGTTCTCATCCAAGTGACCCGCAGGGTCCTGTTAGAGCTGCCGTTATGATGATTTTTATTTAAATCAGTATCTTCCATGTTATCCCTGAAGCGCTCACTACCAATAACCTCTCTCCTCTCCCAGGATCACTTCAGCTGCAATCAGATTTGCTTGGCTCTGCACAGAGCTATGGGCACTCGATGCTTCTTCTTTTCCTTTGCAGCTCCACCTCCCTCATTTCTCCTTCGCAGCTGCTGCACTTTGTCCATCCCCAGCTCTTTGCACCCAACCCAGTTTTCAGAGACCTTGCAGGATTTGAGGGGGCACCCACACGACGTGGGGAAAGCTGCATTTCCCGTGCACAAGTCAAACATTGGGTGGTGAAGCTTTTTTCCCCCTTTATCGTGGCTACTGATCTCTGACACCCGCTGGCCGCACACCTCCGACCCGAGAGCCCTGTCACTCCTGCTCCACGCACCGCTGGCTGTGAGAATAAAACTGGAAGCATTTCTGCAGGCCCCCGGGTCTGACTGCTCCTTCTGGTCCTCGCAGCTCAGCCAGCTGCGCCCACGACACCTCGGAGGGCCAGTGCTTTTGTCACGGGTCTCAGGATGCGATTCAGCCCCTTCAAATACCCCGGAGACTTTTATTTAAGTTGCTAGCCACTACGACAGTGGGAGAAATCTCATTCCTTAAAACTTGAAAAGGTGCCAGCCCCACACGGGAACCGACAAAGCAACTCTCCCCCCTAAAATGTTTGATTTAACGGCAGGTTTTAAGGCAGATGCCTTTTTTTTTTTGGCTCATTGCTGCCGTTTGCACATCCTGGGCCCACGTTTCCGGCTGTGCGACCGTGTGTGCATCCCCGGGGAGAGCAGAGGTGTCTCCGCCTGGCATTTCTCATCGCCGAGCATGGAAGAAGTCTGGGTCACTCGGTCACCTGAGTCAGCGGAAAAGGGCAGCACAAATCCCCAGGAACTGATGCTATTCTGCTAAACACACAGTGAAACACACTGGATTCATGGCATCGGTGATTTCACTGGAATAAACCCTTTCCTGCTTCATCCACGCAAACACGGATGCTCCTCTATTAAATCTGAAAGGTTTGGCGAATCTTTCCTGGCTACAGGCAGGGTGTTCGGCTCAGCCTGACAGCCCCGGGGTGACATTGCCAGGGCTGCGGGCCGGGCAGGATCCCGAGGTGAACGAAGACGGACCCCCGAGCCCCACGGCAGTCCGTACAGCCAACTGTCGCTGCAAAGCACCGTCCTCGGCTCTGCTTCGGGCAGTCTCCTGCCAGGAAAACGATCGCTCCGGCCACCCCGGCTACCGCTCCCAAAAGCCTGCGGCAAAGGCTTCCCCCAGGGTTTCAAGAGCCCAAACCGCCAGGTGAAAAACGGAGGCGTAAACCCGTCACCGTGACGGCAGACCGGCACTTTATGGATTTCCGATGTCAAAATAACACATCAGAACTCACGCTACCGCCCGGCCTCCAAAACAGCACTGCTGCTCCTGCCCATATATTATGTTTGATGAAACCAAGTTAGTAGCATTTTTATCTGTCAATTAGGAACCATGAAACAGTTATTAAATAGAGTCAGAGCCCTTCTCGCTGCTCCCCGGGCAGCGCAGGAGACACATAACAGCCTGTAATGAAGCATTAAGCAGCAGCAGTTTTGTTTCTGATAGGATTGGAAATGATAAGCCAGCAAGGCACGGCCGTGCGGCGGGCAGCAGATCCATCCCCGGCTCCGCGGCCGCGTACTAGCGGCTGCTTTGAGAGAGAAATTTCCCCCCCAGCCGGCCTCGGGGAAAAAGCCTCCGCCGGACCGCTGCCTCGCTGCATCTGCTCGCGGGGGGGATGCTGGAGCCTGAATCCCATTACGTGCTTTCCCCGGTCCGGCTCCGTGCGCTACCCGGGTCCCGAGGAGAAAACAGCCAGGTTTGGACAACAGCGCGAGCTTGAAGAGCCCGGGCCAGGGCTGCCTCTGTGCCGCGGTAACGCGCTCCCCTTCGGGAGGTCATCGGAGCCCATCGGGCGCCGCCTCACCCTCCCTTCGCAGATGCGATGCGATGTCCCCGGGGCCCGGCTCGGGGCTGAAGCTTTCCCCCAGGCCTGGCTGCGATACAAGTCACAGCTGTTCATCTGCTCGCCGGGGCTCTCTGCTGTCAGCACGGAGCTCGGCACACGGCAAAGCCGAGCAGGCTGGCCGATCCCGGCTTGCCGTCCGGCAGGGAGGGAGACTCAGCAGCTTGCCTGTCCCGTTCACACGGGAATATCCAGCAGCGCCGGGCTGCAGCCAAGGGGACACCCGAAAAGCCGGCGGGCTCTTGCCATTTTCTCCCACGTTGCAAAGAAAACACCTCCTCGGCGGGGAAGGGGAGACGGGCTTTCCAGCGGTCCCTGCAGCACGGCCCTGCTGCCGCGGGATGGTCTTGCACTGCAGCCCCCACAGCGCCAGGAGCGCGGAGCAAGCTGCCCTCCCCAAAGCGTCTTGTGGGGAACGCCACGGTTCTGGCCGCGCTGCAGGGTTTTGCACGTTCCTGTCTGCTTTGCTGTTGTTCACTTCAAAAGGAAGCACGACAGCAGCAGCAGCAATGTTTTTGCTTGTGATGTTTTGAAATGAAGGGTTGAGTTTCCTTTTCCCCCCCCCCCCCTCCTTTTGGAACTCCCTTCAACTTCATTAAAGTGCAAATCTCAGCAAACAAGAATAAAACAAGCAAAATCAAAACATGCCCTTCAATCCCATGTCTTGAACGCAAACACTTCATTCTCTAACTTCCTGATTCACCAAAAATCTTCAGCTGCCTCTGACATCCAGGGCATTTTTCCAAAGTTGCCAGTGAACTGCAAAACCCATTAATTCCCCCTCTCTGGGCAAACCCCTCAGAAATCCCTTCCCGAAGACTGGGATCTCCCTGTGCAACGAGGGCGCCCGGCAGCTCCGTACGCAGAGGCAGTTACCAGCCTGCAGAGAGCAGGAGTCGAGCAGCCCGTGGTGAGCTACGCTGGCTCGTCACAAACCATCGCCACCCACTGCCCTCTTCCCAGGGACATCTCTGAGTTTTGGTCTTTGCAAGCTATTAAAGGACTCCCGGACACACTGCACACTTTGCACCGCTGTGTTCGGAGCAGGCTCGGTGCTCCGAGTCCCGCGGCCCCAGCACCGCTGCTGCCTGGTCTGCAACCCCCAGCCTTGTGGCTAAGCCCTCTCCTCTCCTTCCAGCTGTGCAGAAAGGACAGCGAGACCTCTGGCCGGGATGGGGCCCAGCAGCGGGATTTCCATCCCTGCACCACAGCAGGTTGCACATGGCTTGCAGACGACGGGGGAGACCGATATCGACCCATCTGGATTTTATCCCAGCTCCCGCTGGCATCTCGCGTGCTGCCCCTTGTTGCGGTTTGCTATCGGCCGGTGGAGTCGGTGCGGAGCAGCCGGGGACGCGCGACACGCCGGCAGCCGCAGGGAAGGGGAGGCGCAGCGAGGACGCGGGGAACGCTGCTCCCTGCGCAGCAAGCGGAGGAACCTGGGAGAGAGACCCGGGCAGAGACCCGCGTGGGCTCCCGCAGCAGCGCTTAACGGGCTCTGCAAGTAGCTCTGCTCCAGAGCCGGCATCCCCCGGCTGGCAGGAGGAGCTGCTGCGCGACGGGCTCTTCCGCACGTGCTTAATACCCGGGAGGGATCCTCGGGGCTGGGGGAGGACGGGCAGCCAACCCCTCCTCCTCCTCTCGCCCCACTGGCTTCCCTTAAATTTGCCCAAGGACAAACTCTCAGGGATTAGCGGCGGCCACATCCTGGTGAGAACAATATTAAGGGATTATGAGATTAGAAATACCATTTATGCCGAGAGGAACAACTCTAATTCTTATCTGATTGTCCACAGATGTCAGCAATCAAAGCGCCTCTTTCATGCAAAGCAAGGACGGCTGCCGGAGCGGTAGGTGAACATGCCTGGGCCCCCTCCTAGCAAGAGGAGGGCCAGCTCCTCCTGCCGCTGCTAGCTCCGGACCGCGTCTCACAGCAGCCGCCGGCTTGCAGACGGGGCTCGTTTTCCTCGGAGGGGAACGTGTCGTGCAGCTCCCTGGCAGGAGCGCGGTGACGGAGGGTGTCACGAGCCCGCGAATGCTCAGAGCATCGCGGGTGGCGAGACGGTCTCCTCGAAGCACACGAGTCAGTATGGCACAACGTCCGCCTGGTCAGACACGGATGCAAACCTGACCCGCGGGACGCATGGTTCCCCCTGGGAGGCGCACGGCTCTTCTCGTTCCTGGTGGGGCCAGATAGTTTCAAAAAGCCACAGGAGATGAATTAACCCTCGGGTTTTCTGTCTCCAGAGAGCAGGTGGCCACGCACTGGCTCAGCTAACTTACCGCTTGCCTCCCTCTGCGAGGGCCCCCACCGACCACCCCGGTTCCAGCGGGTCTAAGCGCCTGAGGAAGGACGACTTACACATGTGCAAGCACCGCAGGAGCAGGACTTCAGCCCTCGCCCCAAACCTTCAAGGCATCTCCCTGCCCAGCAGCTCCTGGCCTCCCGCACCCTCCGGGCCTGATTTACACCAAGTCGGGGGTAAGGATGCACCCCAGACCCGCAGCCCCGGGCAGGGCTGCCCCGCGGCAGGCTCAGCGCCGGCAGCCTTTCCTCCATGCCCAGAGCCGGTGCTGGAGCTGGCGTCGCCGCGGCCCGGCTCTGCAGCCCGGCTGCTCCCGCGGCTCGCCGAGCACTTTGCGCCGCCCCGACTCCCCCGGAGAGGCAGCTCCTAACGGGCCGCTCTGGGAGTCTCTGCCCTGCCATTAAGGGAGGTAAGTGCTTCTGGGTGCTCTGTGCCAAGCTGCCTGTCTGCACGGGGGAGGCAGGGATTCGCACACGGTGCGCCTCCGCCCAGGGCTGCTCCCGGCTCCCTGCCCACCGCCCTTCGACGGCGCATTATCTCCTGCCGGCTCCTCATCAAAAGCTCGCTGTCAGTCCCTCTTTCGGAGCAGGTCAGTGGGAGCTTCCTCTAGTTAGGGCTCGTGTCTCGCATTAGTTTTTCCGTCCTGTCTCCTTTTCCACTTTCCTTTCTCAGCCCTGACCTTGGCAATTTTTTCTGCTGGCCCCGTGCCTTGCAGCCCCCTTGATGCCGAGCCGGGCTGCTCTGCTCCTCTCCGCAGCCTGCCCACCCCCCTGCCTGCAGGCAAAACCGAGGCATCAGTGAGCTGTGACCGAGCAGGGTGAGGAGCGAGTCCTGCCGTGCTTTTCCTGAGCCTGGGAACTGCTGCCGTCCCTTCGCTTCCCATGCACCTTGCTCCAGGGCAATAACTCACAGCTGCCCTGGGACCACCAGCACTTTGCTTGACTTCCCGGCTCTACACCAAGCAGCGCAGATCAAAGCTGTGGGGATCACAGCTGGCTGCGACCTCTGGAAGACCTTCATCCTCCACCATCCCATCACTTTCCCTGACCAGGCTGTGCCTAACCTATTTTTAGACCCAGCAAGGGTGATTCTGCCCTTTCCTATCTCCCTAGTTTCTGTCCTTATAGATTCCAGTCTCCCGCTGCCCTTCAGGCACCAGCTGTCTCAGAGGCCAGCCCCACCATAGGGGGCGAGGGGCACAGTCTTGGCCCCATCCCACATAGAGACCGTGGTGAGCGTTGGGCCCTATGGAGAGCTCGGCACCTTCCGAACGCCCTGCAGCCCACCGCAACGCCGCAGGCTCATGTCACGCAGCCCTGCTCCGCACCACTGGCCACCACGGTTGCATTACCCGGGGCACTGATGAGAGAAAGAGCCGCCGCAAAGCTAAATCTGCAAGACAGGGATATGCACCTTCCTTAACTCATCGACTCGAAGGCCACGGGAGAAAATTAGTTCATCTCACCTGACCGCCTGGGTTGCACAGACCATTACATCCCTCTGCTACCCCTCTACTGAGCCCAATAACTCGAGTTTGACTGAATCATCTCTCAGAAAGTCAGCCAGCCTTGCTCTGCAGATAACAAGCAACAGAGGAGCCACCACTGCTTTTGGCAGTTTGTTCCAATGCTTAATCATTTTTCCTATTAAAAATATGAGCCTCATTTCTAATTTGAACGTGGCTGTGCTCAGCTTCCAGTCATTGGCTCTAGTTATGGCTTTGCTCGCTAGTTTAGTACCCACTATCTTCTCCGCTTGGAGGTAATTACCAACTGGAGTCAAGGCATCTCTCCAGCTCCTTTTGAAGCCACTGAACAGCCTATTTTAATTCTTTCTGCTTATGACATTTCCCCCCTCCTTCCTTTGCATTCTTCCGCACTCTCTGATTTTCCAAGGCCCTTTTCAAATTACTCATCCCATAACATCCCAGGATTGATTTGTAAGGAGGTAAAATTGCTTCCTCGTAGGACGTAGGCAGCATGTGGTAGAGATGGCTCGATCGTGGCTCCAAACACAGGCAGGAGCTGCTGTTCAGGGAGGCACGGGCAACTTGGAAAGCTCGCTGCCCATCAGGGCACTTGTTTCGGGCACTTCTCCAGCACGGGGCACGCGACCAGCTCCCCGGCTGCCCCGTTGAGCACGCAGCCTTTCAGGGCGCTCTCATTACACCTCTGCTCCTTGTGCCCTGCGTGGGATCTGCAGCGATCCTTCCCAGCACTGCTCCGGGGGAGCAGGGAGGGATCGGTCCAGGATATAACAGCTCATGGGGCTTCTTTCGGTACAGAGCAGAGGCTGCTTATTCAAGAGCCTTTTCCTAAGCCTTCTCTTCCCATCCCAAAAGCAGCCCTGTCCTAAACAGGGTAGCAGGCCCTGAGGCTCGCTGACCCCAAGCTACAGAGAAGGGAAGCAGCCCCAAGGAATGCACCATAAACCATTTTTCTGCACCCACTGAGCAGGAACCAGCAATCCCAAATAGTCCAAACTGGTCTTTTTGGCCAGTGCACCCCAATACCAACTCACAGTTTGTGCCCTCTCCACATCAGGTAGAGAAGGACCTGTGCACGCCCTCCTGGAGGAAAGACCTTCCCTGCTCTCAGCAATCTTGCTTTTTTCATCCTAATTAAACCCTAATTAAGCTGGGCTTGGCTGCTTAGCTCTCCCAGCCCCTTGCAGCTGCTCCGCTTGCCCCAAATGAGAATCGGCCCCGTGGTTTACACCGATTCACAAGTCGCTGGGAGATGGGGAAGCAAGGGAAGGGAATGCAGCAAAATTATGCCGATACAGAATATGTGGCGCACCACCGTTGTGAGCTTTTTAATGCCCGTGAAAAAGCCCACCGCTCTTTTTCGCATCTGAACAAAAATCCTTAGCATCCGCCACAGCTCAGCACAGCAGTCACCGGTAGCCAGCGGCACCAGCCCCAGCGTGGCTGCTAACACAACGCTGTGCCCCGACGGCAAAAATCACACCGTCTCTGCCAACAAACACTGCCTTTTTAGACAAAACAGCCAGCAGTGTTTTCCCCCCCGCTGGTCTCCAGCATAGAGAGGTGCTGGGACTTTCATGCGTGCGCTTGTGCTGTTCCAGCGCGGCAGGTTTGGTTTGCAGCAGCAGGCAGCTGCCTGGTGGCCACGTGCCACCAGTGGCACTTGCGGCCAGGGAGCAGCCTGTTGCTCTTGCACAGTCCCCTCTGCTCCCAGCCAACAGCCTTTTCCCACCTGCTTCACATTAACGCGAACAGCAGGGAGGGCAGCAGGCCCGGCCACCTCCTTCCACGCTCTCTCCTCCAGAAAGAGCGCATGATCTGATTTGGGACCTTATTTCACCATTTATGCCTGTGGGTTACATAGTCCAAGGCACCGGGTCAGCTGGAGGTACTGGAAAACTCTCCTCCCGCGGCTCTGCGGCAGGACCCTTGCTGCAGACACGTCAAAGGCAACAGGAGGGAGCTTGCCCCCGTTTGGCGCACGTTACCCTGGCAGGGAATCCTTTTCTGCCAGCGTACGCTGCATTTTCGCTGGGGGAAAAGCTGGCGCGGTGCAGGCTTGCAGCTGAGGGGCGTGAGGCACAGGAGAGCCCCGCAATGCCCCCCGGCACCAGCGCGCTCCGGGTGCTCGCGGACAGCGGCTGGGGACACCGTGCGGGGCTCTGCTCCGCTCCGAGGCGAAGCGGGAGGAGATCCCCAGCACCTGTGCCCAGGCTGTTTATGTTGGAGCCCATGTGTGCCGGCTGGAGCTGCAGATTATTTGGAGAATTGCCTCCGTGCAAGCGCCGGAGAACAGCAGCTGTGCTCAGAGCCCCGGTGGGCTCCCTGCTGCAGGGGAGGCCTGGCCGGCGCAAACGCCACCCACGCGCTCGACACCGCCTCCGCGGCGGGCCAGCGCCTGCCCCCGGGACCCCTCGCGCCACCCTCCACCCCAGAGCCGGAGGCCACCCGGCGCGGGCTGCTCGCAGGGCCGCTTTCGCAAAGCATCCCCTACAAACGCCACCGCTAGCGCTGCTCGCCCCCCGGCAGGCTGCTGAGCCCGGCTGCCCTGCGAGGAGCCGTAAATCCGGCAGGACGGAGCTGGCGATGTTGCATCGCTGGCCGCATCCCTGTGGACAGACGGACGGAGCCCAAGCCTGAAGTGCAGGCTCGTGCTTTGCCAGGAGGGAAGGGGAACCGCCACCGGCTGCTGCGCCGGGAGCGGAGGGGAGGCCAGAGTAATTCCACGCGTCGGCCGGCCGCCCTTGGCCGATGCCAGCTGGTTCAGCCGGGTGGCAGGAGGAGGAGGGTGGAGGGTTCAAACGCAGACGGTGCCTGTTTGGTGAGCTGAATCCGGCACTGGCGCCAATCACGAGCCAGGACTGGGCCCACCACAGCCGGCAGCTCTCCATGCGGGGACCCTCTCTTTGCAGAGCCATCATCTCCTTGCAGAGTGACCCCCAGCACACACACACCCCGCACACGTGGTCTCTCAAGTGCAATATTCTGCGATCCCCGTGCGCTCCCCCGAAGACGGAGACTGCCGGGCTCTGCCTCCCACCCTGGCGCCTGCCAGCCCGTGCTGCCTGCTGTCGGAGCGGCAGCGCGGGGCCACCCAGCCTCGCGCAGGCACGAGCACCCGCGCGGGCGGGAGGTCACGCTGCTGTACACGCTCGGACGCTGCAGCACGCGTGCAGCAATGCACACGTGTGTACGGGCAGGTCGTCACATCCTGGAGCACCGACACGAGCACAAGGACACGTGCACGGCTGGATGCTCCAGCCTGCGGCAAACAGCACCTTTCCGCCAGCCGGGCTCCTCTCCGCGAGCTCAGCGGGGCCGGCGCGGGCTGTGTCAGCACAGGGCACCGGCCAGCTGATGGCTCCGTGTAGGAGCATCTTTAAGGGACGTTCCCGCAGGGATCGCACGCGACAGAGGCCGGGTGTCATGCGGCATCCCCGGCCACGTGCTGACGCGCACTCCAGGCCGTGCAGGGCTGCAGTCAGCCACAGCTTCCCGGAGAGAGGAGAGGGGTTTTCAGCTCTTCCCAGCTGCCCGACACCAGGCCTGAGCGAGTCTGCCGTATCCGCCAGCGCCCCGAGCCCTGCGACAGCGCTGCCCAAGCAGGGGGACGGCACGTATCCCATTTCCCAGGGGACGTGTCCGCGCGAGGCAGGCTGGGTGCTGATCGGGTCAGGTGTCTTCACGACGCGCACGACGGCAGGCAGGGACGGAGAGCAAGGACGCGGCCGGCAGCCCCGGGGCCCGGTGTCACGCTCCGTGCTGAGCTCCTGTGGCCTGCGCTGCAGCGGCTGGTGCTCAGCAAGGCAGCTATTCCCAGAAACAGGAACGGCATCGTGTTGACTCCAAAGACAATGACAAAGACAATGAATCCCAGTCAGCCTGCGACACCCACAACGTATTTCACAGCTCGCTAGTTCCAGCTTGCCAGTGTCTCCAGACCAGACCGAGACGGGTTTTGCTGCTTCTTCCCATTGCATCTATCCTGTCCATGCAGCAGAGCAGCATCCTGCAAGCACCCAAAAGCCACGAGGCACTCTGGCCTCCACTCCCTTCCCTGCCATAAGGCACTATCTACATGCACAAGCTTAAAAATGCAAATAAGAAATAAGAAGGAAAACTAAATCCCTGCGGTGGCTTACAGACAGACCTGCTGCAAAGGCTCCAAGGGGACGGAGAACAGCGGGGAGAGTGCCGGGGTTTTATCCTTGGCTGTTCGCCTTCTCAGAGATCAAAAGAGAGGCGAGGAGGAAACGTCCTAGCCATGGTGGGTGAATTTAGCGGCCAGGTCACTAAATTCAGCTTCACGGAGCCCAGCTTGGCGGCCCGAAGTGCTGAGCAGAGGCACTTGACCTTAGCTGTCACTCCCGCTGCACCGAGCAAAGACAAACTGCCAAGGTTTCTGCTGAGGCTCCTCGCTTCCCAGCGCTCTCCTGACACGGACCTGTTTTGGTGGCACAGCTGAGCCATCGCCTGGTCTCTGGAGACCAACAGCAGCGTTCACCTCCTCTTCCCACACGTCTGCGCTCAGCTGCTCAGGAAACCCCGGGGCCTGGCCCGAAGCCGCAGGCCCCCCGCACCCCTCGCCGGGTGCAAACTGCAACGCCGGGAGCGACACCGGCTCCGTGTGGGTGCCCCTCCGGGCAGACCCGGGCCGAAACCCTGCGGCGGGAGCGCGGGCAGGCTCCAGCAAGTGGGACTTACTTTCCCCAAGGCGCTTGGCACGGCAGGTTTGCGCGGCTCGCTCATTTTTGCCCAAAATGCTCCCCCTCCTCCCTCCCCCTGCATCCCTAGCTGCTGTGTCCGGTACTGGCGAGCCCGCGGGAAGGGACAAATGGGACCTTGTTAGCGACATCCTGTGCTCGGCAAGCCGCGCCGAGCTCCCTTCGGTGGAGAGAAGACCTTTCTGGAGAGAGAGCTAGCAGCCGTCACCCTCGGGACAGTATCATAAACCATTTTAGTAAGGCATTTTGCTCCCCCCCCCCATCCCAACTCAAGCAAACACGATCTTGTTTCGTTGGCAGCAAACGATAAAGACCCCCAGGGAGCAGAGGAGGGGGAGAAAAGGGACATCTGTTTAGAGCATTTCTACTGCGTGGTTCTCCCAGGCTATTTCTATCTCTTCTTGTCAAAATTTATCAACTGCGTAATTGTTTAAACAGCATTAAAGTGCTTGGAGCAAGAGCAACTGGAAATTGTCCTGCAGTTGCCTCTGGTACCGATGCTGACAGCTCGGGAGGGGATGGGGAGAGAAGGGATCCAGCGGGCATGGGAACCCTCTGACTCCTTTTCCGGAGGGGGAGACGCTACCCCATCTTGCTAGCAGGAGAAAAATACTCTCGCTGTGCTCCCAGTGCCCTTCCCTGCTTTCCAGAGCCGTGATCCTCCTCCCTCTCCTCTCCTCCCCTCCCCGCCCTGCCCGCACGGACCTGCTGTTAGCACACATTTAGTCTCCTAAATTATTTACAGCAGGCGCAGCAGCCCGGGAAACCATAGCTAATGACAATGTCTTTCATGCTGAAACACAGCGAATTGCGCTCGGATCCGACCCTCGCTCCAGCGAGAGCGGCTCGCGGCCGGGACCCTCGCGGCTCCCCGCTGGCTAGGGCCGTTACGGAGGGCGACGGAGAAGCACTGGGAAAAGACGAGGATTCGTGAGCGCCTCCCCTCTGGAGGCTTTTGGGTGGGTTAGCCGAGACGACTAGCTCCGCTCCTTGCCCGCGGGAGGGATGGGGAAGGCCACACGCCGTGCCTTCGTGCCAGTTCCCCGGGAGCAGCCCGGCGTGCAGCGGCGGGCGACGGGCTGACGGGTGCCCTCACTGCCGGGCTCTCCGCAGGCACCGGCACACGTGGCCGGTAACATCAGCAAGTTGTCTCCCCCTAGCATCGCGTGTGAACCAGGTTGGGCTTGGCCAAACATAGAGAATGGCTTGATTTTTTTTTTCTTTTCTTTTTTTTACTCTTCTTTTTTCACACAAAAGGCTGTGCTAGACCCACGCCACAGCCATCCCACCCGTGCCCATGGGTGGAAAGGGGAAATCAGCATCTGCAAGCGGAGCACCCGCCACCGGCAAGGCAGGAGGCGGCCTCGCTCCCGGCCGTCCTTCCCTTCCCAGCGCCACCGGAAAGCAGGGACCCGCCGCCAGCGGGCGGCAGGAAGCTCACGCCAAATATTTTGACAAGGGGCACTTAGGAAAGGCCGAGACAAAATCCTCGGTGGCGCGGAGGCCGGCGTAAACAGAGCCCCGCGCCGCCCGGCGTCCCCGAGCCGCGGCGGTGGGTGGCTGTCTCCCCCGATCGCCCCGTGCGCCGCTAGTTCCCGACGGCGGGGAGCGGAGCTGGCGGCGGCGGGGGAACAGGGGCTGGGGAAGCTGTTTAGACTGCGCTTGGGCTTCTTTAATTGCCCGGCTGTTTTTGTCATGCTAACAAGGATAAACAAGCCTAACGAGAGCGGGGGGGGGGGGGGGGGGGAGGGAAGGCTGGGCTGACATCCTCCCGTGACACCACGCAGCCCGCAGTATTTCGTGTGTGTGCAAGGATGGGGCGGCTGCCGTGCCCCCAAGCCCCTTTTTCCTCTTCGCCACCAGCCCCATAGCTGCTGACACGGGGCAGCCTGACGCTGCCTTTGAGCCTGGTCTCACGAGCTGGAGCCCGGCTGCAGGGACGGGAAGCTTGGGCATGGGGCAGAGCTAGCTGAGAACCTTCAAATTCATTTCACATGTAGCTCCAAAGCCCAGGGTTTCCAGGCAAGAAGGGGCACCCCGGAGCCCCAGCGCAAGAGGGGTGCAGCATCCTGATGCTGTGCGCAGAGGAAAGCCGGGTGCTAGGAGGGAGAAGCGGGTTAGGACCCGGCGGCTGGCAGCAGAGGCCAGGCAACGAAGCATCCATCAGGCCCCGGTTTCCGGCAACGAGGGCAACGAACCACGTGAAACGAGCTCCCAGGAGAAGCGGTGGCTTCTCCGTCCCTCGCCCTCCCCTCGGGCACGGGCTAGAGCGGGCAGCAGCGCCGGCGCGGCGAGGACCTAATAGATGCCACGTGCCGCCGCGCTCCCCGCCACCCCCAGCTCCCGGGGGGGAGCGGGGAAGGGGAGCTGCCAGGATGGGCGAGGGGATATTTTTATTGTTCCTGACGCTGGCTGCCCCAGATTATCATATTTTACGCAGCGAGCCAAAGAAGCATCACTCTGCTATGCTGCAGCTGGGCAGCCTGCCGAGCCCTGCGAGGGGAAGGGAGGGAGGAAGGAAGGCAGCGGGGCGCGGGTGCATGCGTGCGCGGGTGCCGCGGTGTGCGGGTGCGTGCGTGGGTGCACGCGGGGGCACCGCTCTGTGCAGCCTCCCCCGCCGGGAGCCGGCAGCGCGCATCCCGCAGGGACAGGGCAGAAAGGTCGCCCGCTGCCTTCAAACATGTTTGTTTTTCTACTTCGGCTCCTAATTCGATTAGAACTAATTGCATTTGGGAGCGTGGTGGGTTGGCTTTTTGTTTTTTTTTTTTGGTGGGGTTTTTCTTTCTCTTTCTCTTTTTTTTCCTTTTGCCTTCTCCTTAAAAAGCTGGGATGTGCAATTTGCATAACGCTACCCAGCATGCCTTTCCAGCTCCCAGTGGGGCCAAGACCCGAAATCTGGGCACAGGCAGCAAAGTTCGCTTGTCGAGTTTTCCTAGCCCTGAACAAACAGCTCGGGATGAGCAGGCTGAGCGCGGCGAGCCTGTGCGCGCCACGAAATACAGCTGAATTCAGATTAATGAGGCACTGTCCTAATCTAATCAACCCGATTTGCGATAGTCCCTTCCCCGTGGCTTTCTGGGGAGCCGTGGGGTCACGCTCGCCCCTTTCCGCCACCTCCCGGGGAGCCGCCGCTGCAGCCGCGCTGTGCTGGGAAGTGCTGTGGAGCTGCAGCGAGGCTCCCGGGCCAGGATCGCCCAGGGCCATCCCACCTGCGCCGTGCCAGGGACACACCAGGAGCATCGGCCATGTCCGTAGCAATAGGTGCCAGATCCCCCAGGGCTGGAACATCAGGCCACATGCTTAAATTTATTTGCACCGTCCCTTTATTTGCACCATCCTTTTATTGCACTGTCCCTTTATTTGCACCGTCCCTGGCATGGCTTTGGTTCAGGCTACCTTGGTCCTGCCCCAAACATTGCTTGGGCACGCTCCTGGGGTCGGCGTTGGCCAGGGCCATCCCTGGGCCGCAGGAGGGATGTGGCCGCCCGGCGCGGAGGGCGCGGGAGTTTAACCGTACGGGCACGCGCTGCTCCGTGCCAATTGGCCCCAGTGCCAGGGAACGGTCCCCGTCGTGTTTAACTTGCTGGTCTAGAAATAGCCTGTTTGCAGGGCTTTGGAAAGGGATTGGATAAATTCCTGGAGGAAAAATCGGTCAGAGGGCTCCTGAAAACAATCCCCGCACCGCGAATCGCTGGACAAGAGCGTCGCGGGCAGGAAAACATCCGCACGCGCTTCTCCCACGCTCCTCCCTCCGCATCTGCCCGGGCTCTCGGGAGCGCCGCTCCGAGCCGCCGCAGGCGCCTCGCCACCCCGGATGCGTCCCCATCCTGCCTGCACACCCGACCCAGGGCGCCCGTGCCCGCCCGGGTGCTCGGTCCCGCCGCGGGGCGGCCGCCCGGGGATGCGCGTCGGAAGCGGAGGGGTCGCGCCCTTCCTCCCTGTTCCTGCGTTTTCGGATGGGCGAAAAAGGAAAAAACAAACAAACACACGCACAGAAAAGGATGCGAGCTGCGGCCCAAGCCTCCCGTCGCAGCTGGAGGCCAGCTGGGAGGAAAGGGACGTCTAAGGCAGAGCAGAGGGAGGCTCCGAGTATTTATTAGTGGCCGCTGTTTGATCGCTCGCTCACTAATCAGGCCGGGGAGCGAGCGCGCACTCGGGCTCTGCTGGCCTCCCCGCTCACATGTGGTTCCTGTTGCTTTGCCCCTTCTCCCCCCCCCCCCCTTCTCTCTGGCTTTGCTTTGTTTGTTTTTCTGCTAATTTGGTTGTTTTTCCATGTCGTTTTCTGTCAAACCGCATGTTTTTTCCCTTCCTCTCGCCAGCCGCTGCAGCGACGGGCGCGGGAGGCAGGAGGGCCGGGCCGGAGCCCCCGCGGCCGGCCGGCTCCCGCCGGGGACGCACGCGCGCGGTGTGCACCGCCGGCCGCCCCTGCGCCCCTCACAGCCCGCCCCGGGCGGCCGGGGAGGTACGGGCGCAAGGGAACGGCGGGGCGGCAGGCTGGGGAGAGACGGACGGAGCAGAGCGGAAGGACGGACGCCCGCCCCGGCTGGCCGCCTCTCTCCCTCCTTTGCACACGAGGCCTCCCCGCTCCCATGTGCGCTCTCCGGCTCCTGGCAGCCTTTCCGCCGCGCGTTTCCACTCCTCTCTGGCCCATTAGCAGTATTTTTATAACATTCTGTAATGCACGCAGCCGTGTGCCAAACCTCAAGAGCACATTATTTCCCAACTTTGCCTTTGTTATAGGCAGCCCCCGGCCCTCGGGCCGCGCGTTTCCAAAAGCGGGAGCGCAGCTCGCGGGGTCGGCCGCGAGCCCGGCGCCGCTCTCCCGGCACCCAGCGCCGTGCCGGCCCGTCCCAGCCCAGGGACGCAAGGTGTGCCACCCCCCCGAGCCCGTCTCCCGGCGCTTCCGGCCCTGCTCAGGCACGCGCTGCCCTCCGGACTGCTACGCAGCGGCGACAGGCCCGGCGCGCCACGGCTGCTCTCTTACGGTTTGCCACGTGCACCTGGAAGGAGCGGGGAAGAGCGCTTCGCCGCTACTCCGTGCTCAGGGTATTCGCTCCCAGGAGACGGCGACACGGGACCTCCCGGGTTCGGCAGCATCCCCGAGCGAGCCTCTAGCCTAAACGAACCTGCTCCTCCGGGAGGCTATTCCAAACTCTCCGAGGGTCGGGAACGCTCTCGTTTGCACCCTCCGTTCATCCCTGGCCGGATTACCCCAATTCCCTCCCATGCCAGCGCTCCTCCCTCCCGGGTGCTCAGCCCCCCTCCATCCCCCGAATTATCCGCAGCGCCATCCTAGCCTCGCAGCCTCCCTTTTGCCAAGGCTAGGCAAGCCAGCGGAGCCTGCAGCGCTCCAGGCAGAGCGGGGCCGAAGCCTCAGGCAGCGCTGAGCTCCATTTCGAGCGAGCCGAAGGGCGCCCCGGGCTGCCCCACGGACCTTGCACTGGGAGCCGGGACACGCGGCGCGCACGGAGGAGCGTCGCTCCGGGTGCTAAGTCCCACCCGGAGGTCTGGCTGAGCCGCCGATCTCCTCCCCGTCCCTTTAACCGTGCTGACGAGACACTCCAGCGTGCTTCTCGCCTTTTGCCCCGCTGCGTTTCACCCCGGCCCTTCCAGGATGAAATTCCCGTCACCTCCCAGCCATCGGCACGTCTCCTCCTTCTGGGCCAGAGCCATCGCGGAAAGCGCGGCTGAGCCTGGTCCGAAGTCGATGTCAAAGCTCTCCCCCTCCCTCCCACCAGCCAGGCAGCTCCCCTTTCAGCACAATTTGATCCCCCTTTAGCCATTTCCTAAGCCATGTTCCAATTCTCATACTAATCCACATTTTCTCTGGTTTAACTCATAATTTCCCATGTGGCATCATAACAAATACTTCACTGAAGTCAAGACAGATTACATCTACCGCATTTCTGGGCCTAGGAAATCAGTTCCCTTATCAAAGAAAGCTATCAGGTTAATCTGGCGTGATATATCCCTGGCAAGCCCCAGTTATGTTTTCTCCCATTTTCCATTTGTCTCCACGTCTTTAATCGTTCTTTCTTCCAAGTGCGCTCCGCGGCCCTGCTGTGCTGTTGGGTCAGACCGTCTGAGGGGGTTTTTTACTCTTTTTAAGCACAGGAGATACGCTGGCTATCCCCGTTTCCCTGGGCGCTGCCAATGACTTGTCAGTCACCAATGAACCTTGCTAATGAACAGGAGTTTTCCACTCGCAGATCCAGCAGTACTCCGGGGGCGACGCGGCCCCCAGGACTTGAACACACCATATTCTTTGCATTTGCGTCCGCCGCAGAGGACCAGTCTTCAGGTCTTATCCTCCTTCCATATCGTGATTCAGAACGGACAGTGTCCGTTTAGTCCTGGGGCTCTGCCTAGATTACCTTTAATCTCCCCTTACACCTCGCTGCAGAGCCAGCTCAGCTCTTCTCTCCTTGTTTTCTCTTTATTTGTACAGCTAAAACCCCTTTTAATTTCCTCTGTAAGGTCTCGCTCAGCTTGACTTCTGGCAGTGCTCCCTTTATCCCCGCACTCTCTGACCCCCAAGATGTAGCTTTCTTTGCTAATTGACACCTTTTCCCGTTCCTCGTCGGCTCTCGGCTCGCTCCTAATATCCTTCCTGCGGCAGCGGCTCGGCCAGGCGCTGGCCTCCTTCCCTACCATTCCTCCTCATCTCGCTTGGGGTGAACGCTCCAGGTACTGCCTGCATCTTTTATTTAACAAGATCCCCAGCACTCCTCCTCCGCACTCAGCCCCCAGTGCTTCGGCCCAGCTGACTTCATCAGCTTGGTCTGACGATTTCTCAGTTTGCCCCTGCAAGACTGGGAAATGCAGCTACAGGCCTGTTTTCGTTTAACTTCCCGTTCAATTTAAATGCAACAAGTCCAAGGTCCCTCCAGCCCCCGGTACTCCTCTGCAAGCTCTCGCTGCTCCCCAGTGCCCCGTCTGACGCCGCACCTCCATCTGGCTTGGTGGGGAAATGCCGTGATAGACAGAGCTCAACGGTGCCTCCGAATACCGAGGCCTGAGGCTATTTCTCTCCCTGGTATTGGCAAGTTGATAGCATCCCCTTTCCGGATCCCTTTTTCTGCTCTGGTGCCCAGGAGAAAATTCACAGCTCTCTCCCCACTAAAACCAGCCACCATGGGCCCGTGAGCAGGTTGCCACCATCCCCTCTGGGAAAAAGGGCCCATCCGAGCCCGCTGCCAGCCCCGCTCCCCCGCGGTGGCACCGCACACCTCCAAGGCAATCAGTCATGCACTGGAGAGACGGGGTGGGGGAGGCGAGCAGGGGCCGCGGAGCTGGGAAAAGAAACCTCATGGAGAACATTAAATTAAAATCCAGGCAATTAAATTAATTACCACTAAAAGCATCTCACCTGATTAGTTCCTTGCATACTTAATTGCATTAACAACACCGGGCATTCACTTATTTATTTATCACCCACTCTTCCTGGGCTGCTGGCTCCCATGGTGTCTGACCATGTCCTGAGCTTGGGGCGGAGGGGGGCTGCGAGCGGCCGGCAAATAGGAACACGCGATAATAGGAAACAGCAGGATTTCAGCTCTAACGCTGAGCAATTCCCATGGGTCCCCGAGAGGATTGACAGGGATTACTATTAGCGAGGTGCTTAGCAGATGTAAGAGCCATTGCAAAGTCACGGCGATGCCACAGCTGCACGGGAGATGGTTGGAGGCTGCAGCCCCCCCCTTCCCCTGGTTTCCTCCCAGTCGGGGTTGCAGCCTCCCTCTCCCTCTCGGTGTGCTTCCCGGCTTCTTCCAGCGGGAGCCGTCGGCACCCTTTCCCGCCCACACCGAGGGTTCGACACCGGGCAGCATCCCTGAGCCTGGGATTTCTTTCTTTCGACCTGCGGGTGCACAGAGCCCTTCTTGTCCCACCTGCAGTGGGACCCGAGCACCGGGGCAACTTCTAGTCCTCCCCCTGCACCCTGGGTCCGTGGTAGAAATGCCGCGCTGGCCCCGGCGTACCGCGAGCTGCTGGAGGTGAGACGAAGTGCAGAGAGAGGATCTACCGTGTACCCCAAATCTGGGCCGGCACAGCCTACGTGACACACGCCTGGGGGGCTCCTGGCTGCTACCTCGCAGCATCCTCCAAAACAGTCGCTGTCTCATACACAGAAACGTTGTCTGGTGTTTCCAGACGCCCACAGCTATCGGCTACATACACTGTAGTGCGGAATACATGGTTGCTATCAGTTACACAAACACAGCATCCAACAAAATACACAGCTGCTATCAGCTATCGGCATCGTGTGAAATGTAGCGCCGCTCTTATCTTCCACGCTGAAATCTGTGAATCAGCACATCTCTCGCTTAAAGCACGCAGAACCCGGTGAAATAGGCAGCTCTCCTCCAAGACCCGTACACAGAGCGTCCCGCAAGACACAGCAACTTCATCCATGTTTTGGCGGTTCCCCTGACACAACTGTGCTGCAGCAAGCAAACGCAGCCAGAACTCGTCCTCCTTGGCTGCAATCCTCCTTTTACGACATTCCTTCCCAAAATGTTCCTGGGGCACCATTTAATCTACCGGCTTAGATGCAAAGTTTGGGGCAGGAGGGGCTGATTCCAGCATCGTGCTGTTGGGATGAATATGGCACGGGGAGCTTGTATTGGGGGGTGGAGCAGGCAACCATACAGCTAGCAGGGACAGTATAGGGGCTGCAATGGGTCAGTATGGGAGCAAAAAGCGAGTGTCTGTCCCATGGCCCCCCCCATGTCACGCGCCTGGGTACTCACTTCCCACCCTCAGGTAGGTCTGGTATTTGAGGTGCCAGGAGGAGCCTTCATAGCAGGAGTACTGGCCACTCTGTGTGAGGTCAACGTTCCTCAGGACCAGGTACGACCCGTTCAGGTGGGAATCATCGATGTCGGTGCCGTTGGCCGTCCAGGTCACAGCTGCGTCCCAGTCCATGGACCCACACTTCATGGTCACATCTGCGCCTACCCGCTCGTACTGGATGTGGCTGTCTGTGGAGGCAGAAGAGGAGGAAAACAGGTGAGCTCAGCCCTGTAGGCAGGTCACAGACCCCACGGCTACCTTGGAGGAAGGCTCTTAATATGGCTTGTACGGCAAGTGAGGGAAGGCCTGGGGCATGGACTGATGCCATGCTGGTGGCTAGGAAAGCCCACGTTCCCCTCCTGGTTCTGATAATTCTTTGCTCTGACATTAGATCAGAGTGGACCAGCCCTCACGGATCAGTGGACCAGGACTCATAGACCACATCCGTCTTGTAGGATGCTTTCCTCTGACCTTTGCCTTGGAGGAGACACGTCAGGAGACAGCATGGACAGATGCTCACACCAGCAAGTCATTCCTGCTCCTGCAGCCTCATGGCTTGCTGGAGGATGCAAACCAAAAGCCATATGCACACTCAGAAACTGCCTCCCAACCCATTTTTCCCACATTCCTTCACATCATTGCCAGCGAGGAAGCAATGAAAAAAGGACCTTTCCCACCGGGAATGCCTCTCTACCCTTCAGCCCTGGGGCACACACAACCTCAGGGCAGCGGGAAAGCATAACAGGAAAAAGGACTGCAAAAAGGCGATGCCACAAGGCCAAGCCTGGGCTCCGTGCTGCCTGTGCCGCAGCCCAGCACGGGGACCGTGCTTCCCCCGCCAGCACATCCCGCAGGGACTGCCCCTTCGCAGAGCGCGGGCGGTATCGGACAACCCCCTACCCCTTTGCCACACCAGTGACTCTGTGTGTCAGGCGTGTTAGTGCTCAGCCTTCCCAGCGCCGTATCCGTGGAGAAAGGGGAGCGGTCGCAATAACGTGGGACAGTCTGGACAAACCCACTATGCTAAAACGAGGCGAGGGGAGTGATCCCCCAGATCCGCAGCAAATGCGGGATGCCAGACTCCTGTGTCAAAGCAGGCAAAGAGGATGTCCTCTCTCAGCCCACGTGTGCTGGGGTCCTGCACACCGCTTTACTACCCCGCATTGCTAGCTGGAGTGGTGGAGGCAGCTCACGTGCCCAAGACAGTTATAGCTCAGCCGTGGCCAGGCAGAGCTGACAAGCAAAGAGGTGACAGAGCCCCAGGACTTGTCACCAGCAAACCTGAGTTATTTACTAGAGGAGGCGGGAAGCAGGCAGCTGCCCTTGCAATTCCCTCCCTGGGAAATCAGGTGGGAGGACAGCAACGTAGCCGTGTTGTGCTTCGGAAAGGGGCAGCTGTTTGTTGCATGCTATGCTGTTCATCTCCCTGCCCGACTTTTCTTCTCGCTCTGCAATAACACGATGCCTTGCTGAGCCATTTGATTTAGCATCATGCAAGTGGGGCAATACAGCTCATTGGGCACCAGCTGCCTAATTGAATTTTCTCAGGTTTCTGGATGGGAGCTTGCGCTGACATTCATTAATGATCCCTAGCAATTGAATCTTTCCCACGTCGCCACACTGGCTGTGCTGGGCTGTGTGCAGCAAGGGTAGGAACACGCACGCGTGTGCGTGACACGGGGTGAAGCAGGACACGGGGACCGGCAGGGGATGAGCCACAGCAGTGTGTTGCTTGGCGCAGGGAGGCAGGCACGTGCGTGTGTTTACAGAGGTTTGTGTTTTTACGTGTGTGCAGTTGGGCTGCTGATTGAACAGGGCCAGCATGTGCTGGTCACATATGAGGTTGCTGGAGGAGCGAATAGGGCTGGGATGGATATGCATGTGCATGCGAGTTGGCACAGCAGGGTGCTGCTGCAGTGGGCGCAGGACAGGGTGTGCAGCAGTGACAGCCTGCTCAAGCCTTCAAGGGAGGCAGCGTGCCCAGACAAGGGTTGTTCAGTTCTTAAAATACACAGGGGGTGCCAAAACGCTTTCGACAAGGTCCCTCACTAAAAGCTCCCAAAGGAAATCAAGCAGCCATGAAATACAAGGAACGTCCTTGCAAGGATCTACAGCAGCGAAAGATCAGGAAACCAAAGGTAAGAATAAAGCACCAGTCTGCGTGGTGGAAGACGTCACCAGTGAAGTTCAACAGAGATCAAAGCTGGAGCTTGTGCTGCCCAGCACGTTCATGACTGATGGGGAAAATGAGGTCAGCTAGTCAGAGGCAATAGCGTGCTGCTGATACCATTAGGGCAGCAAAATTAAAGCTGGGTGCAAAAGCATTGCAGAGGGATATCACGGTACAGACCGACTCTGTGTTGAGAAAGTGATGCACATGGGGAAAAACAAGCCTTGCTTTCCCTACGCACGGCATGGGCTCCAAATTAGCTGCAGCCTCCATGGAAACATATCTTGGAGTTATTGCACACACATCCCTGAAAACATCAGCTTGGTGGCAAACAGAAACACAAACCTAATGTTAGGAATTATGAAGAAAGGGATAGAGAACAGAATGGAAAACACTGTACCCTAAAAGCTGCACACAAATCTGTCACTGTGCCAGTAAGAATACAGTTCAGCTGAAAACGGAGCTGAGAAAGAAAACGTGGTGGATCAAAGGTTGAAAACAGCCCCCGTGTAAGGAATGACTTAACAGATTCAATCTCTTCATCCTGAAAAAGAGACAACTGAGTGGAGATGTGATAGAGATCTGAGCAACAACGAATGACACGGGGAGGATGAATAGGGAATGACTGCTCGCTCTTTCTCCTAATACAATAATTAAGGGGCAGCAAATGAAATTATCAAGCAGCAGGTTTAAAACAAGCAAAAGGAAGTATTTTTTTCACACAATGTGTAATTAAATTACAGGAACCCATGTCCATCAGTCGCTGCAGATGTCAAAAATTTGGGGGAAAAGAGTGATTAAATGAATACAGAGCAGAAGACTCCAACAAGGGCTGTAAAACACAGAGCTGCCCCAGCAAGCCTGGGAAGGCTGCAGGCAGCTGACGGCAGGGAGGGAGGGGAGAGGCACCACCCTGTGCTCGTTCTGCTCTTTTCTCTTTCTCTAGATGTCAGCGTCTCGGTCCTGTTGGGAGATGGGACCAAGGGCTAAATGGGCCTGTGGGCTGATGCGATACAGCCACTCTTACATCTCATGTGAAACCCCACAGCCCAAGCTGATCTGTGAAGGAGAGAGCCCCAAGGTCACGGCTATGTTGGGATGGGCAGGCTGGGAGCCTGGATGGGGCTGACCCTGGAGAAGGCCTTGGAAGGCCTGATTCCTCCTCCAGACCCCTTCAACACAGCCATAACCAGTCTGGGCTAGGAGCCCAAGGGGCTATGCTCTGCGCCACATCAGGACCCCTATCCCTGTCTTGGAAACAGCATTTTGGGGGATGCTATCCCTGCTGGGAATAGGGTGCTGAGAACAGAAAGTGCACTATGGCTGTAGCTCAGGCCACATAGCTGGTGAGATGTCTCCAGAGTGTCTCAGATACTGGCCAAGGATGGCAACCTCTGAGAAACTGCGCTGATCAGAAAACTGTGTTTCAGCTAGTCTTAGAAAAGCTTACAGCCTATACTGACAGGCTGTAGAAGGAAGGCTGTAAAGAAGGAAGTACATTCAAACTGAGGAGTCCATATGCGGATGGACAGCTGGAGTGGGCCTAGATACACAGACAGATAGGCAGAAGTGTGGAAGAAGATGGATGGATGGATGAAGGATAAACAAGTGTGCATGTCTGTAGACAGACGGATAGCTGGCCGGCACAGATGGGATGGAGAAAAGTGTATGAAGATGCAAGGATGGATGTCTATGCAAGTGGACAGATGGGTGGATGGATGGGTGCATATGAGGATGGAGGGACATGTGTGAGGATGGAGGGATAAGTGTATAAGCAGATGGCTGGCCGGCTGTGTATGCGGAAGGATGGATGGATGGATAGATGGATGGATGGATGGATGGATGGATGGATGGCTGTGTGGGTGGGTGACTGGTTGTGCATGTCAGTGGATGCCTGGATGGTTTGCTGTTCAAATGTCTGTGGAGACGGATGGATGGACAGATGGATAGGCAGATGGGTGGATAGATAGAGACAGCAGATCCAAAGTATGAGTCCCAGCATCTTATTCAAGTTCTCCTCTAATCTCTTCTATAGTATCAAGTATGGACATTTTCTCTTCTCCTTTCTTTCTGGTCCACAAAAAGCAGCTGCCTCCCCTTTCCCTATACCCAGAGACTTGCTGGGCAGAGTAGGTGGAGACACTGCGTCACCCACCAGCCTTGCAGGGAGAGGGGCTCTCTGCAGTGATGCACCAGAGACCTGCCTGCTCTGCCTGGCCCCTGCCTGGGCAGTGTTTGGTCCCCGGGGAATATTTGGGGCAGGGGAAAGGCTCAGAAGTGCCCAGCTCTGCTTCCCATGGCTGAGGCTGAGAGCTTGTCTGCAGCTAGTAACTGCAGGGATGAGCTGGGCAGGGGGGAAAAGGCACCTTGAATTACTTCCTACTTGTCCTTAAACACAGTGCAAACACTCTGGCATTCATCCAGAAGGGCTGGGGGAGCCATTCCTGGAAGACAGGTCCTTGAAAGCAATGCTCTTTTCCAAGGCAGTGATTTAAAGCCCCTGACAGAGGAGAAACCCAACGCACAGCTTTGGAGCAGCCATTTCTCTCTGCCAGGTCTGCTGAGGCTCATAGAGAGGCCAAGGCAGGTCTCCACATCCTTGCAGTCCCTTGCCAGGTGCTAGAGTTGCATCTAGACACACTTCTGTGCGACTGCACGGCAGCCTCCACGGGCCGGCGAAGGGGCATGCCGCACTGCTCCAGCAGTCACTCCCTTTGCCAAGGGAAGGGGTATCACCAGGCCAGCTCCCCCCAGCACACTGGAGCAGCCTGCACGCACCGAGTCCAGGTCTGCCGATGCTCCAGCTCCGCTTTGGGCTGGGGACGACCAAGGGACACCAGAGCCTTTACCAGAACCCTCCATTTCCCTGCAGGCTGGGTACTATGTGGCTAGCACCTGCACCCTGGCCCACCCTGAGCCACGCAGTTCCCTCGAGCAGGGAGGGCAGGGCAGTTTGTCCCCCCTCCCTGGTGCTGCTTGTCACTGCTGCCATGTGGGACTGATGGCAGAGACGGTGCCTGTGCTGCAGAGCCCACCACGCTGGATGGGCATCGAGCCGGGGCACGTGGCAGGACGAGGGCCAACAGTCATAAGCTGCAGCTCGGGAGGTTCAAGCTGGACATTAAGGAAAAATTCTCCAGGAAGTTGGTGCAGCCCTGGGACTGGTATTCAGAGAGTTGGGGGATCTTCAACCCTGCAGATTGTCAAGGATCTGTTAGACAAAGTCACAGCCGATCTGATCTACTTTTCTCTAGTGGGAGGTTGGAATAGAGACATCCAAAGATCCCTTCCCACTCCTGTGATCATCCCCTTGAGGAGATCCTTAGACACGGTGCCCAACCTTTACATTACCCCTGCTTTTCCAGTGCATGACGTTCTTTGGGTCGGGTCACAGCGTGAAGGTAGAGCACACATGTTGGAGAGGTTGCAATGCTGCGCCTCAACCAGTAACATGCCTCTGAGCATCCAGCCCCACCACGGACCACATCCTCTGCGGCAATGCAGCACCCCTGCCAGGCACAGCACAGATTATAACATAAAATCCTAAAGCTGGAGAGGAGCCACAGTGATGCATAGTGAGGGCAGAAATCACAGCTTTGCCCACAGCCCTGCAAACCCACAGCTGAGGAAAGAGGGGGAGGTGACAGTGGAACAGCCACATGCAGCTCCCAACTTGGGAGCTTGGTGAAAGGGGTAGAAGGAGCCACAATGGGACACTGACACTGCAACCACAAGTCACGAGCTGCTTTGCTCCAGTCCTAGCAAAGTCGAGTGACAACCTGACAGCATGATCTATATAACAGCAAAGCAATGGGGACCAAAGGGAAAGCAAAGCCAACACTGGGGCAGTCAGCAGCACTGCTGTTCAGAGACACTGAGAAGATGAGACAAGACGGTTGCGATGCAGGGCCTGTGGGAATGCATTCGACACTTCCCAAATTCACTCTGCTCAGCTGGAGCTCCTCAACCAAATCATCCTCATTTTCCCTTCTTAATGATACTTGACCTACTTGGAGACTGCAAAGGCACCACAGGGAAAGCCTACAAATCCATGGGATGCCCTAGCACATAAAGCCATGGGAAGGAGTCTCTTCAGACCAGCAAAATTGTCTCCCTGTCTGTCAGGACACAGTGCAGACATTGTGGAGGCATGGCACGCCTGGGGTGCTCAGCAGTGAATGCCAGGAAGAGATGGGTGTTGCAAAGCCCCTTCAAGGTATTCATTTCCCAGGCATAAAACAGTACGCCACGTTCTGCAAAGCAGTTCTTGGTTTTACATTGCAGTGGGATGAGGGTGTTGAACAGGGCACCTCCAAGCAGGATCTGTCGGGGTTACCCCCACTGGCTGCACCGAACGCAGCTGCCTCTCTCCCATCACTGCTGTTGGATATCAGATGCTACAGAGCAGCCAGTGCAGCACTGCTCAGCCAAATGCCCAGGCTCTAGGCCCAGCTGCAGGGTATCAGGACCCAGGTGTGGGCTTTTTGAGGCTGGCCTATTGCATGTGAGGTGCAAATGCGCACGTGGCCACAACAATGTGCAGGAGCTTCACTTCATCAGTGGGTAAAGGTAACAACTCAGCAGCCAGAAGGATGGGGAGTTCAGCACAAATACATAAAACTGAGTGTGTTCCTTCTCCCCTGGCCTGGAGTGGACCTTGCTCTCCACCAGGCAGGTACCACTGCTGCAGACGAGCATGGACGATGCAAACCATGTCCCCAGCATCTCCACTCACCGCTCTGCCTCCATGGCAGCCGATGCGCCCAGCCCTCTGTGCTCGGCTGTGTCCCGCGGCACAGCCCTCCTCAGAGCCTGCACAGCCACGCATGCAGCCCCAGGGTCTGCCCAAGGGGCTCCTCTGAGCAGCGAGTGGAGGAAGCTGGAGAGGATGGTCGGCATTCCTTGTGTGGGCACCTGCCAAGGCCCCTCAGTGGGGCTCTTTGCCCAACAGCCCTTTGCAAGGCAGCTTCCAGCAGGCACTCACGGGGCCAAAACCGCTCCAGGCATCACCGCGGTTTACAAGTGTTTTCTGCAGAGCCTGCACACCTCTGCCCAAATACGCTGTGGGTTTATGGCTAGGGGAGAGCGTGGGCAAGGGGAAGGCACCGAAGCAAGTTCTGGGGAGGGAGACAAGCACTTGGCAGCAGTGCCAGCAGCACCAACTGCACTCTTCTCCTCCACAGGGTGCGCAGCCCCGTGGCTCTGCCTCTCTTTTACAGATGGGGAAACTGAGGCACTGATAAAGGACATATTGCCCCTTTTCTCTCCTGCCTCATCCGACAGGATGTGGAGCAGTTCTGTAGCAGGATGGAGAAGTGCACACATACCGTCTGACACAGGCCTGTATATCACCCCCATTACCCTGCGCACCTCCCTCCTGGAGCTAAATGACTAGCCACAAGTAATAATCTCAGTGGCTAATTAGATCTCCGTGTATGCATTCATAAATAAAACATTTAATATTTACACTGTGCCAGGGGTATGCCGTGAGCTTTCCAAGCAGATAAACCGGCAAGGTCTCAAACTCTGCAACTTTGCGTTCTAAATGAGATCAATAACAAAAAAAGAGCCCTGGAGGATAGGCAGAGGGGAAAAGAGGGAGGAGAAGAGAGCCCAGCCAGTGCTGGGAGGGAAAGACAGCCCTTGGGAGAGAGGAGGGGATCCCCACCTCAGCCAGCTGGCGTTGCAAGAGCTGCAAGCTACTCTGCTTGGGTCTGTCACCGGGCTGCCGCATCCTTGCAGTGATTCCTTGCTCGGTGTGTCGGTGCACACAGAGATGCCCTGGCTGTCTCTCCTTGCTCCTCCTGCTTGCCATCTGCATGTTCACGTCTCTGGGGTCTTCCCTTCTTGAGATGAACCAGCCTCCAGCGTTGGAGGGGGTTTCCCGACACTGGCTTCCCAAAACACACGTTGTTCTTGATTTCATTGCATCTATTCCCTCCTGCATTGTTTGGTCTCTGCACAGCGTCCATTGCTGGCAGAAACCTTCTCTTCAAGGAGAAGGAATTTCATGCTAAAAGAGGCAGTTCTTCCACAAGTGATTTAAAACTAAATATATCTTTGTAAGGAAACAGGCGTAATTAAGTGTCATTGATGTAGCCAAAGATATGGACCGTTCCAAGTTAATTTTGTCCATTAATGAAGAATTGCAGCAAGTGAAGCCTGCATTTGTTTGCTCTACTTTGGTAAATCCCTGGAGTCAGCAGCTTTGCTCTCTTGACAAGAAAAAATAATTAGCAAGAAACTTTAATTAAGAGATAACAGATGGGTGCTACAGGACTTGTACTTAATCACTCCATGATAGCCTGGAACCAGATCTCAGTTTACTTCAGTGGAGCTGCGGAGGATGCACTTTCCCTCTCTGACGTGGCAGGGCATGCACTCAGAGGCTCACGGCAGACTCAGGGCAGGTGACCCTCTTCTCTCGACCTGCACATGGCTACGAAGCGCTCTCTGAAGAGGCATGGCCAAGCCACGCTGACCACTGAGGAAGCTCTCTTCAGGCTTTCAGCTAGCACGAACTCACAGCACCTCTCAGCAGCCCAAGGGCAATGCTGAACACAACTCCGTCTGCAGCTGCAGGAGACTGTGTGCCTGTGAAACCCAGCCAGGGATGTCCCTGGTACACCTGGAATGAAAGCAAGGAGAGCCCCTGGTGGCAGACAGCAACGGGGTGAACTTATGTCCCCTCTGGTCTGGTGGGACAGAGCCAGGGGCTGAGCTGGGAAACCATTGCCTGCTTCTGCTTGTGAAGCACCTTTCTAGCATGAACCGTTCATGCTTTTCTGGCACATCAGGGTTTAGATGACACTGCTGCATCTCCAGGGGGTGCAGGCAGGTATCGTGTAGCAGAGCTTGGCAGGAGTCTTGCGTCTTGGTGGCACCTTGGCACGCTGCCCCAGACTGTGTCAACTCTGCCTCAGTGTGGCTGCCTGCGTTTATCCCACTGTCCGTGCTCGGAGGCCGAGTGACTGAGGCTGGGCAGCCAGTGCTCCCAACATGGAGCGCCCTGTATATTTCTCATGCAAGTGCAGATGGACGTCCAGGTCAGCCTGTCCGCAGGGGCCATGGAGCTGGGTTGCAGAGGGAGGGTCTGCACGTCCCGGGGGTGTCTGTGCAGAGCATCCTTCAGCCGCTCTTCCTGCAGGGCTCGTCTCTCGGCTCCCTGCCTCCTGTGCAGAGGCAGACCCTTCCCTGATCTGATTTAACAGACACTGGGGTGCATCTGTGCCTTACACTGTATTTTCGCAGTGGAGGAAGCAAAGCCATGTCAGAGACCCAGCTGTGACAGGCACCTCGGTGGCTCTTTTAGCTGCTTGTCTGGAAGAGGTTGATGCTTCTTCCATGAAACTTAACGCAGTATCTATTGGGATTTTCTGGAGATGAAGGGACACTTTCGCAATCAAATACACCATTGTCACAAATGACAGCCCACTCCACACACTCCCTCCTCTTCCCGATGGCTCCTATATAACTCTTAGGCTTAATAGCTGCTCTCAGCACTTCATTCTGGCAGAGGGAAAAAGAGAGACTGAGAGGAAGGCTGAGCATGGAGCCTTCCTTGTGAATACGAACGAAGGCTCCCTGGCGTGTCCCAGCAGTGGTTCTGCTCTGCAAAGGGAATGAGCAATGAATCCTTGGGCACTGCCAGCTGCAAGCCTCCCTGCGCTGACCTCTCTCCTGCCAGCAGGAGCTGAGCAAGGTGCAGAGGAGAGCTTAGGCCCTGACTGCTCCTGCACGTGCTCTCCACTGCCACACAGCTTCCCTCCTAGAGTTTCTGTCTTCATCCTGAAAAGCAGCTGCGGTGAGGTGTGATGGTGGCTCACAAGTGTGCTCTTCCAGGGACCTAGCTTCCCAGTGGCACAGCTGGGATGGTGGCACTGGCGCACCTTGTGCATGGGTGCTTATGAGGCTGCACAGTGACAGGCATTAAGCACCTCCTGGAGAGAAAATCCAGTGTTAAACCCAGTGGCAAACAGCAAAATAGAGACCCACTGCTGGAAACAAAAGCAAAACAAACTCACTGCAAAATCAAAGGACAACTTCTTATCGCAACACTGGCTCAACCCCAAGCAATGCAGGAGGCTCCCTACGCCTTGTGGTCTCCAAACCGACTCTGCGCCCTGGCTAGGAGACATGTTAGCAGGATGTGGGATGCTGGCTTAGCAGACAAGTAATTTAAGTAACATTTTCTGCTTCATCAGACACAAGACTGGCCTGCACTGTTGTAAAGCCCTGTGCAGCCCCCAACACCAGATCGTCCCTGGCCTCAGGGAGTGGGTGACAAACCTGGGACCTGCAAGAAAGTCCATCCTGCTTCAGTAACAGCACAGTTCTCCTTGTGAAAAGCAGCTTGCTGGAAGCCCTCTGGTCTCTCCAGCCATGCACACACAGGAGGCCCCAGAGAAGCTGCCCCATTAGGACTGAGCTCGGCCCAAGGCCGGAAGGGAGTGTGGGATGGGACGAGCAGGGGGATCTGTGGAGCAGGACCGAGACTAGGAGCGGAGCTGCTAACACCAGTATACCCATCTGCAGTGGTTGCAGTCCTCTAGCGCCGATCATCTTTATACAGGACTAGGAAGAAACACACCTCTGCTGCTATTCCCTCCTCTCCAGCACACCAAAGCTTGGCTGCTCTGGAGCAGGGACTGGGAAGCCTGAATGCTGCTGGGCTGGTGACCTTGGCTTGCCCTCCCTGAAGACTTTGCTCTTCCATCTCAGGATGTGACCTGAGCTCGTGTTGATCATTGAGCTCCTAAGACCTCAGAAAGACCTTCCCTGAGATTTTCTAGATGTTTGGTCCTAAAAAGCCCATGCCCTGGAGCTCCACGGGCTCTCCTAGCTGAGCTGTAACACCATTTTCATCCTCAGGCAAAGGGAAGGGTGGATTGGGCTTTGCAGGCTCAGCTTCTTTGCAAAGCCATGTCTCTTGAGTTGACTCATCCTGTGGAAGAGCAGCTGCCCAGTGAAACAGCAACCCCTCTAATCCTGTCTATCCTGCGATGGCCCTGGCACACGGGGGCGACGCAGGGAGGGGAAGGTACTGGAGGATCAGAGGCAGCTGAAGGAAGCTAAGGCGAACCAGCGCACGGCGGAAAAATCCCACCAATATCCGCCACGCCGGGCTCACTCGAGCCTTCGCCCTTCCCTGCCAGGTGACTGGAGTTAGCACCTCGGGTGAATTAAAGGTTTGTTTTCTGGTTCTGCTTTTTCATGCAGGCAGGACAAATAACTTTGGCCGCAAAAGAGTGCTTAGATCAGGATTTTCGATGTAGTTTAAGGGGAAATCAATAAGATTTGGAATTAGGTGCCCAAATCACAGCCATAAACAAGCAAAGCCCGCTGTGGTTCAGCAGCTGCATGAAGAGGCGCCTGTATTTCCAGAGCTTCAGGGAAGGGGGGCAGAGCTCCCACCGCTCGGCCGGATAGAGACGTCGGGGCGCCCTGCGTCCCCGTGACCGCAGCCTGCCATTTAAGCCTTGCACGCAACGTGCGTTTCCCCATCGCTGCTCGCAGATGCCCACGCACACGCCCTGAAATAACAACCTTCCTTCCAGCACATGCACCGGGGGCGACTGCAATTTGTTCACATAACAACGTGGCTCCCAATTCGCCCCCCTCCGGGCTGCAGATTACCATCAGGCATTGTGCAATGTTTTTTATTAGCACAGAATTATGGAAGTCAGAGGCGTAAAAGACCTGTTGGGTCCTACTCAGTCCATCCTCCTTCTGCCAAGACAGTATTGGTCCCTGCAGCATATTTACTATTTCTCCGGTCTAATTTTACATACTGTACAATCTGTGCCGTGCCAAGTTACGATCCCTGTGTGAGAAGCAGAGCTCTCAATTTCCAGACTCTTGGGTGTGTAAAATCACAACCGTGATGTTAAATTAACTTATTTTTTTTGCATTTAATCATTTAATAGCTCTAAAATTCAGCCCCTCAGGCTCTCTCTGTCTGTCTGCTGGCTTGGGTTTTGCCTGCTGTAGGCCAGTGGCTTGTCACTTACTGATGTAACGCTCACACCCCTGGGTGGATCGTCAGCAGCTGGGCTTGAACCCGGCACCGCTGGAACTTAACACATGAACTTCTGCAGCCGGAGCTGGAAAAAACTCCTCCACTTTCTTAACCACAGGTGTAGGAGGCTCATGTGCCTCCTTACAACCTGGCCCCAGCAAGGAGGAGACACTGGGCACATCCTGCACATGGGGCCAGGACTTGCAAAGGCATCTCCCAGGTTAGATTTAGAAATTAAAGGGGGTATGATTTCCAGCACTGAAATGTGGCTGTCTAGCTGGGGGAAAGAGGCAGCTCTGAAGGGCACCACGGTACCTCAATGCATCTTGCACCCCAGGAAGGCCTTGGCTGTCCCTCCTGCTTGTCATCTTGCCGTCAGTACAACCCTGCCAGCACATCCGAGCTCAGCGGCCCATGTCAGCAATCAGTGATGCAGGCAGAGAAAGGGGAACCATCATTAAAAGGAAATATTTCCACTGACATCCCATAGCTGGGAACTCCCAAGAGAAGCACCAATACTCTTTCCTCCATCCATATACAGGGGAAATACAGGTTAGACACTAGGACTTAATTCTTCCCAATAGAGCAATTTCTTCCCCTGCCCCAAAATCATGACTTTTCTTTGTGCACTTGACCATGGGATAACACAGGATTTGAGATGTTGCCAGTGTATCATCAGGCATGCATGGTGTACAGATAGGTGGGAAGAACAGATGTTGATAAAAGGGGAAGCATTTTCCCAAGTCATTTTTTTGACTCAGTCACCATCGCTCGCTTCTCTGAGCAACGCTTGCACTCAGTCGCCTAGTGACGATTTCAAAGCAATATTAATAAGTGAGGCAACAATCTACTCTGCCCAACAGGGGATGCATTAACAATTAAGCCAAGGCCTCAGGATCTGCCTCGGTAGTAACAATATATTGCATTTGCATTTCATGCCTTTCACTCCAAAGAATCCTCAAGCAAAGCCAAGCCTGGAAGTGATCGCCAGCAAGCACTGAACCATGACACAGCTGTGGAGTCACAGCCTGACAACTGCACCAAGCATCTGCTGGGGGCAACCGCCCCCAAGATGAAAGTCAGCGATGTGTTGGACCCATGGCACACAGGAAGGGTGCTACTCCCGACAGAGACATCAAGTCCTTGATTATAATTAAAGAACCTTGTAGATCAGGACAGGACCCCAGATTTTAAATCCTCCTCTGAGATGTATATGTAGAACTGTGCAGGCTTCTGATGGTCTAGTCACGTTGCAGAAATTCAGGCTGCTTACACTTTCAAGAGACCACTAGATAGCCTAATCTGACATGCTTTGTATCACCAAACATTGTGTCTGCACGAGGTTCTCCAACCTGTGTTTGGTTAAACCAAAACCATGACCCCAGTCTGGATTGGAGGATGTCTAAGCATGGAGATGTCATTGCAATGGCTTGTTCTCCTCCACCAGTTCATGTCTCATCCAGGTTCAGCTTCCAGGGCCCATCAACCCTTTCCATGCCCATCTAAGACCACTTGCTAAGGGCCAGTCTCAGGAAAACAGCTGGAGCTGCAGTTTTCCACGGTGCTCCAGTTGCCCACATTGCTTTGAGGTGTCTTTCCTAACATACCACCTGGCCCACCCCAGCTCAGTGTGTTCAAACCCCAGCAGCATCACATCACAGGAACTGGACGTTCTCAGACCCTCTTGCCTTGGCAAGTCCTTTCCCAACCCCACCCAACGTGGACATTTCGCACAGGTAAAGTCTTTTGATTTTTCTGTGCACAAATGGTCTGTCTCTTTTATTTCATATTACTGAAACCCTTGCTTCCAGGAAAGGGGAGTTTCTTCCTCTGTCCAGGACAGAGCTGAGCTCTTGCATCTGGAGAAGAGCTTGGAAGCAGGCTGCAGCCAGGGCTGAACCAAGCTGAATCTCTGGTTTGGGTTGGCAGGTGCATCTGGGCCATAGATAACAACTGCAGGATCATGTTCTCTAAATGGTTTCTGAGTTCCTGGGTGGAGCTCAGTGCTATTCAAGACACCTGCAGATCCACAGGATGGCTGAGTAGTTGCAACTTGCTTTGCAGGCAGTGAGCTATTGAGGATGGCACAACCTTGGCTAATGGTCCCTGGGGAGGGAGGAGATAGGCTCTCTTGTGCACTACATGGATGAAGACTCTGCAGAGCCTGGCAGCAAGATGCAAGCCTTCAAACATTGTCATGTTAGACAGGAGACTACGAGCTAAAGCACGTGCTGCTTTTGGGCACAGAGACAGAGGCTTTGCATGCTGCCCCGTGCAGGTAGGTATATTATGTACTGTAGTATAATTGTCAAGCACAGTGGAGAAGTTCATGCAGTGACCATATTATATATCAAAAGAAATTCTTAAGATTCAGCTGGTAAGTAGGGGTCCTTCAGCTTCGTTTCCTAGTCCCAGCAGCAGCGTCTGCTGCTTTCAGAGGAGGATGCATGGGACCCATCGAGAGTTACGCAATAAGCTCAACAGCTCCTGCCTGGCCCTGCTCACTTGTTTGGACCCCGAAGCACCAGTGCTTAACGCCCTTTCCAAAACCTCAGAAAAAGGTGTTTTTGCTCTCCGTTAAGTGGCTGATCATTTCCAAGTGCTCCCACTGGCTGGGCCACACTGCGGGTTGGTGGCAGAGGCCCCCAGGTTAATTATGCAGAGCCTGAAACAGCCCATCCACAGTTTGTATTTGATGTTGCTGTGTCTCTGTTTCAGAGAACACCTCCTTCTTCTTGCACGGTTCTCTGCAGAGCAGGAGCCTTTCCTGCTCGTCTCCCCAGTGCTATTCTGCACTGCTTTCATTACGATCCATTTTACTAATCTCTTAAAAGAAAAGAGCACTGCTGCTTTCAGGCACTCTGAAACGAGAGCTCAGCCTTCCTTCATCTGAGAGCTTTTCCTAGGCTCTTAACACTGGTGTTGATTTTTCTGAGAGCCCTCAACTTGTTTTTCCTGTGTTTGGGATGATGAGCGATGTAAGTTCAGCAGCAGACATTCATTCAGTATGATTTGAACTAATTGCCCATTTTTTCCCTTAATTTCAACACTTAGAAGTTTGAAGTGTCTTATTGCAAAACAAATGCTAAAAAGTCAATATGTGCATTGACTGAAATATAAATAAATGTGACCAACTCTCTGGAGAACTCCTTGGATTTGACACACTGAGAGATTTTAGGGCATCATATCTGCTGAAGTTAAGATTATACAGAAACTTGTCACGTCTAGAAGGAAGAGAAATTTAGTTATCTGAAGGCACTACTGAATTACAACTATTATTACCACAAGAGGTACTTGAATTCTGGAATTTCTGTAAAACATTTAGAATTCAGGTTCCGAAGCATTTAAAGGACTTGAGAAGATATCTTTGGCTCCAAGTCAGCAAAGCACTTAGGCAAGCCCTTAACTTTCAGCATGTGTTTAAGTACCTTGCTGACTTGGGGCTTTTAACCCTGGCAAAAAGAAAGCAACAAAAGAAGAACAGCCAAAGGAAAAGTTCTGGTGTGCTTGGAAATCTCTAGGCAAGTTGAAAAAATACGGGAATCTCTTCTTGAGAGGAGGAAAACAAAAAAATAATAATGACATGTTTCAAAATTAAACACTAGAGGAAGCTTTCCACGGGAAGAAAGACTCCCAGAACAAATGGAACATTTCATTATAGCCTAACTCAAGCTCTCCAGTTGTGCTCTCCTGCCTCTTTAGCATGCCGAAATTATTTATTTCTGAAAAAAACCCTGCTTCCCCCTCCCACTTCCAAGCTAAGCATGACTGGGGAGAGAAAATTCTTGGCCTCAGCAGTGAAAAAACATCTCTGAAATGAGTCGGCTGTGAGAGGTTGTTCCTACCAGGAGGGAAAAATAAGAGAAAAGATGAGGTAACGAGTAGTAGTAACAAGGAAAAGAGAGCCGAGAGAGAAGGGAAACTGCATGCAGGCAGGAACCTGCACACGTCTGCAAGTGCACACGCATGCACAGCAGCACCTACCCGGGGGGAGAGAAGAGGACAAAGTCCAAAAGGAGAGAAAGGGCAAAGGAAGGCAGAGACTTTGCCTTAAATCAATGCAAATCTATGCATGCATGCACAGAAAGCAGCTACAAGGGAGAAGATGCTTTTTTTCCTACCTCAGACGTGAGGCCATGAATAGAAAACAATCTCTCCCACTCTGCTAGCAAAGCCCCCCGCTCTGAACGATCGCAGCGGCAAGCGTGTTTATTTTTGAAAGCAAAGCAAAAATACGATGCAGCTCCCTGTCCCATGCAGCTCCCGGGGGAGCGCGGGGCCGGCTGCAGCCCACCCACAGGCAGCGAGGCACCCTGCCGCGGCGCTCACTCGTCGGGGACGCGCGGGAGACGGAGACAGAGTTCGGCTGCACAGGGGCCGAACGCGGCCGTATCCCCAGAGGACAGGGCAGGCTGGATGCTCTCCAGGCTCCTCCGGGATGGGTACACGAGCCTCCCAGGCACGGGCTAGGAGCCCTCGCCTTGCCGCCCCCGGGGTTTTGTATTCACAGCCCTTTCCCCCGCGGCGCGGTGCCTTCACCCGGGGAGGAGCGGAGGGTGCTGGAGTTTTTCGGCAGCCCACCGCAGTCCGGCACGGGGCAGGCTCGGAGCTGGCGGCAGGGCACCAGGAATTCAGCAATGCCGCTCTGTCCCCCGTCGGAGCAAACGCCCCAACTCCCCCAAAACCTCTCCATCAAAGAAAAAACACTCGGATTCCTTCAGAAGGAAATCAAAGGGTTTTGTCTCTCTTTTAACTTTTTTTCAAAACCATCCCACTGCGTTGCACAAGAGGCTTTACAAATCTTCTTTTGAGGGGGAGGGAGCTGATTCAAACTGAAGACAAACTATTTCTGAAAAATACCGAAAAAGTATACTGGAGCCCTTCCCCCCTTCCACAATTTCCCCCCTTCCCCTGCAAAAGAAATTGGATTTTGTTAAACATTTCAATGTCGATGGGACTTCATTTTCCAACGGCAAACGGCTCCCCTGAGGTTTTTGCCGGCAGCTCTGTTTGGCTGACTCTGGCTAGGGACAGATTTCGGTTCCCAACAGAGACGCCCCTTGCGGGAGGTCACAGGTCCCGGCGCAGGGCACGGAGGTGGCAATGCTTCTGCCTGCACCCTTGCACGGAGATGGACACCCGGCCATGCGTGGCTCTGCGTTGACACACGACACCCGGGGAGAGGCAGCGCTTGCCTTAATCTGACAATTTAACCGGAGGAGACAAAGAAGCAGAGTTTTGTTCTCCCTCTCTTACAGATGGGAAATGAGATCTGCACGGAGATTAAGTGACTGGCCCAAGGGCGCACAGTGGTTTGCAGCAAAGCCAGGCTCTGAATTTCGGTCTCCCCTGTGGTCCTATGGCACCTGATACATCAAGGCCTGCGTTTCAGTTGGGCTCTCCAGGCCCAATACTGAAATACAAACGGCCAAAGCACAGTATTCATTTGGGCCAGTGTTGTTCTGCCCATCTCAAAGCCCTGTACGGCTCCCTGAGATGCTGACATCTCCCGCACTCGGATGCTGCAGACGTGCTATTAGACAGCTGCTGCACTGCACCCAGGGCGATCCCCCCCAGAGCAGCAAAATGAAAAGCCTCCCATAATAGTGGTTATACTAAAAAAATCCTTTGGGCTAAGCAAGTTAGGAAAAATGGCACAAACTCACAAGAGGAAGGAAAACACAATTAAACCACCTCACAGCCCATATCCACTAATCCCTCGTGCTATGGTCTACCAGGCTTGACACAAACATCTCCTCTATCTCCTGCCACTCTTCCAAGCAAACTGCTTTCCCCAGCACCCCTGCAAGCCAACTGCACATGTGTGCTTTGCGGAAGAGAAAGTCTATCAGAGCCCCAGGGTTCCCATCACATGGCCCCAGTACTGCCCATGGTAGTGGGGGAGCCCCCTGGGAATGGGTCACGCAAAGCAAAGCTGCTGGCCTAGGCCACAGCATGAGTTAAAGATGTTCGCTGTTTACAAGGGGGCTTAATAGTCACTGGTCTGGCAGACAGGTTTGCATGAATTCCCACTGAGCTACTCCACTTCTACCTGACCTGTGCAAAGGCTACACTCCCTCCTTGCTCGGTACCACCAGCCAGACTCCAGCTCTCACCGTTCACAGCGAATGAGCAACAGCCTGTCCAGCTACACATGCCTAAGTAATCCAGTTTTCAGACGGACAAAAGAAGTCCATCCAGACTAGTCCTCAAAGCATATGCACCTGCCAGGAGTTCCTCCCTGGGTCAACAACGCAAAATATCCAACACATTAAAACAGCTGTAACATGAGCTGGGCTCGCCTTCACTCTTGATGGTTCTTGCTATTCATTCTTCACTCTGGAGCTGTGATTTAGGACAGGATGAAGACTGTAACAGGATTAAATCTGCCACCTAAATCCTGAAATTTTCCTTCTGGGTTTATATCCAAAAAATTGTACTGATGGATCAATAGAAGGACGCCCACAGCCATCTCTCTGGAGCTGCCAAGAATGTAATTGCAAAAATCTGGAGAAAGAAACACATGACGGATAGAAAAGTGTATGATCTCAAAGAGCTCAGCTTGTACTGAGCTGATGACACAATAATGATAAACTAGCCATGTGCCTGGAAAAGCCATGCCCAGGCTATGCAGCAAGATGGACAACTTCACATGGGGGGAAGGTTCCTGAGCGTCAGATACCTTAAAGGCCAGTTCCAGTTTTGGCAAGACTGCAACCCCCAGCCTGCCTGACACCCATTTCTGACCATGAGTCACAGTCTGGAAGCTGAAGGACTTGGGGGGTTCACCAACATGGAGAATGGCTGAGCGCTCTAGGCCTCTCTAAGCTCCAATAGCATCTTACTTCGAGAGGTTTGCAGAGGTGGAGAGAGATGCATTTATACGCTACAAAGCAAGGCAGCGGTGAGGATTTTAGCATAAGACACAAGTTTAGCTCCCTGCACTGCCATATTGCAGCCATAGGGGAGAACTACATGCAGCTACATGGGGACATATACATGATTAACGCTTTAGGGGCCTGGAGAGGGCTTCACCTGACCAAGTACATGTGTCCAGCTGAATTAGTTGTTTAATCTCCCATTTCAGCTGTTTCTAGAGTGCAATCCATTGCATCCTAGTATGGACCTCCCAACTATGCCAGGCGAATCATGTCCTAAAAGCACCTATTTGCCTCTAGAGGTGCTGGATATCTTGCTCAGACACTTACGTGACTTATCCCATCCCAAACCTCCCCCAGATTTCTTGGGAGACAAGGCACATCCAACCTCTTAAAAGCCCTTCTTGGCACCCCCCCCGGGGTGGTGAGGTTGCTGCTGCACTCAGACACAGAGAAGCTGAGGGCAGAGGGAGCACTTGAAGACCACACACTACAACGGCTGGACCTCCTGGTTAGCTGATGGACTCTGCTCTGACCCTGCTGTGCTAAGGATGACAGATGTGCCTTGGGGATGTCAAGCTAAGACAATGCCACGAACCAGAAAAATTAAGAAAAAAAACCAGCACTGCATAAATGTATAAATAAATGTTACTTTTCAAACACCATCTTTTGAAGTCTCGTATCATTATTATTCTCACCTGAGTTTCCTTTCTGCCTCCCATGCTGCCATGGCAGCAGCTACCTAACTTTTGAAGAGCACCTACCAGTTACATGAAAATGGCTGCAGTGATTATATTGCAACACTTCATTGCTTCCCTGAGCCACAGCTCCCTCCTCCACTGTTGGAAGTGAAGTACAATCAATGCTCATTAATTAAGGGCCAGACCTGCCAACCATGGTCACACTGGTTCAGTGCTGTTTCTTGAATATTCACGGCTTGCTCTCTGTAAAAGCGAGGAGGCAAAGCTCAGCCTTAAGCGATTGAAGCTGAAAACGATGGAGACTTGCTTTGCAAGCTGGGAGAGATGGATGGACGTGTCCCTTCGCTCTTAGGGCTGAGAGCAGGAGGAGTTGCCTGCATGGAGGCAAATCTGATGGGCCACAGCTGTAAATCAGCAAAGCACTATTGACGTGACGGAAAAGACAATAAGTCAGCTAAAGGTGTTACGATAATAGGCCTCACTGGACAGACAGCCAGGCAGGCAGACAGCTTCAAAAACGTGGGCCTCTTCACAGTCTGAGCTCTGTGCACCAAACACAGAGTTTGGTAACCTGAGAGCTGTCTGTGCTTGGTCTGAATGGCAGGTTCCTCTGGCAAGAGCCGTATATGAGCGGTGAGAGACCTTCTCAACATGAGGGATAGGTCACAGGCTGGGGGCTGTTTCATGACCTCTTCAAAAGCCCAACAAGTTAAATGCTTTGTGATGATCAGAGGTGGCTATTTGAATAACCCTTTGAATATTCATGCTCTGGCTGGGAACCACAGAGTTGGCAGAGTCATAACAGCACCCAAGATCAAGCAGAGGATGCTGGCAATGGGTCCAGCAAGAGAGCACAAGCATCTGCCAAGAACAGGGGCTGGGTATGGGCTGGGTATATCCTTTTCTTCTACTGCCCAAAGACCTGTGCCCTGCTCAGGAGGGTGATGCCTGGTAAGTGGAAGGGAAGGACTAGGGTATTACCGGGTGAGGCTGGGGAGGATCCTCTGGGACAAAGGTTTGGAGATAGCTGAGGCTGAGAAGAGTCCCAGTAAGGCCGAGGTTAATGGATTTCCAGTGGGAGCACCAATGGGAACGGTGTGGCAGCTCACTAGCAGCAAGTGAGCCCGCAGCCATTGGCAGCAGCCACAGTTCCTTCACCCTGCCAAGAGGCTTGAGCATGATGCTCTATGAGCTGGGAGACACTGAGCTGCAGCAGTGGGGATCCAAACGCCTGAGCTTTTCCACCACTGTCCTTCCCCTACACCATGGGGCAGGGACCCACTCCTCAAGGAAAGAAGAAACGGGCACATGGGTCAATCACCCTGTGCTTTCCACCACAAAGGTAAAGGTAATTTTCAACTCTGCTGAGCACAGAAACTTGGATATGATTGCCAGCCAGGCACATAATGCTTTGCTGCATGCCCCAGATAATGTGCCATCCTCTCCAAACAGCAGGAAACCTGCAGGGCTCAGTTGCCTGTTTCTGCTCCTGAGCAACACCATTAGATTTTCATGTTTTTCTCCAAGCCTCTCCAGTTGTCCCAGCAGCTGGCAGGGGTTGTGGCAGGTCTCCAGGTTCATGCTCCCAGTTACGCCCAGATACAGATGGCTTTCCAAGGAAAATCATAGGGAGATGGACAGACATCAGCTTCTGGATTTAATACACCAACACACCTGAAAGTCTTGGGCTGGTTTCTCTCAGCCCTGTGTGCCTCAGTTTACTTGCACAGTGTGCTCTCAGCTGGAGTAACCGCACTGCAGTGTAGGCAAGCCACAGACACAGCAGATATAGTCCTAACTGCCAGGGCTTGCGGTTTGGCTGGAGTCAGAGGCTCTCTGTGACTCAGCTTCAGAAGTCTCAAGTTCATGGCTAGGGCTTGAGATTTCCCTTGGGAGCTCTCTGGGCTTGGCTTACAGTCCACCCGGGAGTGGATTTGTGCATAAACAATGCTGATGGTGAGCAAAGCTTGCCTGGCTGGTTGGAGAGGACCTGTGCTTGGATAGCTGTACAGATGTGGGGCTACAGGGACTAGCCTCAGGCAGTAGACCCCTGTACATGCGCTCCGCATGACACAGGTTTGCACCAGCTGCTGCCAATGCAACTGGGGAAGTGTCTGCATTCCTGCCGCTCACAAAAGGATGGGGCCCTGCTCCCGCTCCATAGCTCTGTTACCTCCACAAGAATCTTAGACAGAGCAACAGTCATGACCGCCTCAACTTTACCTTGTTTTGGATCCTCAAGGCAGTAGGTCTGACCACCCTGCTCCTGCACATGAAACAGTACGGCAGGGTACAAATGGGACCTTTTCCAGAGAGCAGAAATGCACTCAGGCATAACAAAACATCAATTTCCACCCTGCTCTCAGCTAGCAGAGCTGTGTTATCCAGCAATGTGTACACGCTCCTTGACCAGCGCCTGGACATCAGAAATACATGCACACACACATGCACATCTCATTATACCTAAGCAAATTCAGCAGGGAACAAGCAAGAAGCGCTACATGCTGCAGCTCTGCTCTAGATCATTCATCCCGGCCAGACCTTCAGTGTGATGGTGCTGTCTCCTTTCTGCCTACAAAGCACACAGCTCTGCTGGCAGAACTCCTCCAGGCTTTCAGCCCTGCAGGTCAATGTTTTTCAGCCTGAGCTCTGCAGACCTCTGGCTGTTTGGTAGCACTCCAGAAGAGATAACTAAGGAGGGCCTGGGTATTGCTGGATGGCTCAAATAAGCTACCAGGGATGCACACCGGGGGAAATGTTTCAGGCTTTGCAAACCAGAAAAGCTAGAAAGGCTCTGTCGAGGCATGCTGAACCCAGGATGGAGAGGGATGCGTGGTGTTCAGCCAGCCACACATACACCACAGTGAGGCCCTGCCCCATCCATGAGGAGATTTGCACCGGGAGGCAGATGTGTCCTGCCCAGGGCTGTGCGCTGGGACTAACCTCCTAGACACGAATATGCAGCTGTGCAAGGAAAAGTACTTAGCCCCTTCCCATTGCCTCTGGAGAGGAGGTGATGGCTGTTTCATCCCCACGCTGAGACACACGCACAAAGCCCCTTTCCTAACACCAGCCTTGGCAGGATGCCTTTAAGCAAAGGAAGAGGGTGCAGTTAGCCTCCAGACTCCTTAGTTTCAATTAGCACCTGGTGGCAGCTGAGCCTAAAGAACAACCTTTCGCAGCAAATCCTACACCAAGAGATCAATGGTCCATACACCAGACTAATAATGCTGTAACCCCTCCTGCCTCCACCACTGTCGATCACTTTGTGGTCTCACTTCACTTCTCCGCCTGACTGGCCTTCCCGAAGCACTCATTACAAGGTGACATGCATCGCTTTTCCCCTCTGTAATGAGGCTGCCACAGACCCCGCTCAATCTGTCTTCTTTTTCTTCTTTTTCTTTTAATATGCCATGATTATATTGGCTTCTCCGCATGGATCCACCCCATTTAGTGCTGCCCATGCCTGCTTATCCTGAAAGATGCTCTTTTCATCCCTAGGATGGACTGCAAATCTTGCAAGTCCTCTCCTGTTTATTTTTCACACTCCAGCATCTCCCACTCAGATTAGGAATCCAAGTATTAAGTATTTCCCTTTGCACATAAGCATCATTTCTGCCCAGATAAATTAACCCCAAAAAGATTCTACATGTTAAGGTTCATGCATGTCATGTCCCAGCATCTGCTCTGTTAAGCATGCTTCCTGATCCCTCTGCTCTTGGTCTTTTCCTACCCTAGCAAAACCCTCTCCCCAGAAAGCAGAGATGATGATGTCTGATCTCAGTACCTTGCTCTGACTGCGCTCCCCTTATCCAGGGCTTTGCTTGGTCACCGATGTGTCATAGGTGGACTGAAGCCAATTAGCAGCAAGTGACTCACTCCATGCCCAACACTAATGATGGATGTGCAGGACCTGAATGACTCTGTCCCAGAGCCCCAGCCCTGCCCAGCCCTTTCAGTCCTGGAGCCCGTCTGCAGGTAGTCCTGCTGACGCACTTCAGTGCTGATTTGTAGCACCCTCTGGTAAGGTCTTGGGCTCCTGCAGCTGATGTCCCCAGAGCTGCAGCACTCTGCTCTTTCAGGCTGACCAGAGATTCATTTTGCAGTCACAGAGCAGCCTGTGATCCAGGACTTCAGTTACTGGAAACCCTTCAAAGCAGAAAATTAACAAGCAGCACCTTCAGTCCAAGTTCAGCTGGACTTGTGTCCCTGAACTGCCTGGATGGGACTGGGCTGCTTTAGAAATGTGAGATGGCTGGCTCCCTGGGACAGCTGCATGTGACTTCCAAGGCGAGACCTTTTCAAGCTTTTTTTTGGGGGGGGAGGGGGTAATTCAAACCAAACTCCTGAAGCACTAAAGGTTTCCACACCAACTGTAAATCTTTCCGGGATCTTCCATTTCTGGAATCCTTCACAAAGGCGACACAATGATGGGCATAACCCATGGACAAGGATTTCTTCCTCCCTCACCAAAAGGAGATCAGTGCCAGGATAGGACATGGCCCTTCTTCAAGAGCCATGGTGGCACGCAGCACATCACCGAGTGGGGCAGGACTCCAGGTTTCCTTGCATTGTCTCCTCTGTGACCCTGGCTATGTCAAGCTGCTTGGTACCACCAGCCAAGGCTGCTACCTCACTTCTCAATGCTTTTCAGATCATTTGTGTGCAAAGTGAGTGACACAAGTCCAAGCACAGACCCTGGAGTCCTCCTGCAAACCTCTTCCCAACACAAAACTGAACCTGTGATACCCCATGTCTCTGGCACTGGTTCCTTCAGGCAATACTCTGCCATACCCCAGGAGGATGTCAATTTTCTGCTAACCTTTTGTGCTTGTCAAAGCTCTTTTGGATGCCTGGGTGGACTACAAACCCCATTCCTCCTGTTTCATTGCTTGTCGATATGTTTAATGAAGTTTAAGAGATTACTGAGACATGGTTTTCCTTGCCATTGACAGAACTAATTAATCCTGTCAGATTGCAATCCTCCCGGTGGTTTCTTCTTCTCACGCTCATTACAAATGTGAACTATTTTAACCAGTTTTGTAGAATCACAGACTTACTGGTCCAAAAACTTCCAGGTCTGTAATTTTACTCTTTAGTTTCTTTTTCTTTTTCTTTTAAATCTACGGCTTTGTTATCTGGTTCAACACACCAGACCTGCAGCTGATGGAAGAGTTCATGTTTTTGTTAACATCACAGACCTTCCTTACTAGATTTCTTTCCAGGCTCTCAGATGGCAGATTACTGGCCTGCTCCAGAACCTCATCTCTGTTGGCTTAGTTTTTAACTCTTTCTATTACCAGAAAGGGGTGAACTCACTGCAAGCATCCCCAGCAACATCTTTTGCCTTAGATTTGTATAGTAAAAGCAGTTTGCTGTTTGGCAACACCCTTTGCATGTCTTCACACTGTGAGAAGCACAGGGGCTCCAAAGAGCAGTTTTCCCAAGTCCTGAAGCAGTGCTCAAGTCAGAGAGAGATGCTCCCTCTCGCATAAGTGCCAGTCCCTCTGTTTTTCCTCCTGTCCTTTTCCTCTCTTCCCCACCTGTGGTTTAAGAGCATCTCTGCTTGTGTATCTGACAGTCCTTTACACAATGGGACATCAATCACATGGGGACCTGCCACTGTTTTTCAAGTGTAAACCCTAGATAGGAGTCACGAGCTCTCCACTCCTTGCTTGTTCATCATGGAGCGGAGTCATGCTCCTGGCAGGAGAGGCCACCCCTGCTTTGGGCACGCGCAGGAGCCCCTCTGCCTTCCCAAGCCGTCTCAGTGACTTTCAGCAGTGCAAATTTAACAAAGACCTCCCCCCACTCTCTTTTGATGGAAATCAGACCTCTTGGCTAGGTCCAAACTGAGAAGAGCGAGACTCAGACGTGCTCCCAGCAGGGCTGTCCCCCAGCGTCAGCCAGCTTCCCGTGGGCGCTCAGCTCCCGGGGTCTGCGGGGCGGCAAGGCAGGCCCCCGAGGCCGCGGGGAGCGGGAGGCAGCGGGCAAGGAAACACAGGCACTAAAAATAGGCTGTCTGCGGTAGGGGCTGACCACATTTATTAGCAGGCCTGTGCCCCGCCTGACCACAAGGTCAGCCTCTGAGAGCTCGGCCATAATTCACTCCATGTCTGGGCAGGAAATCTGCTTGAGCTCAGAGAGACGTCCAGTAATAGAAAGACACGTTCCAGGAGCTGGGGCTATTTTTGCTTTTTGTTTTATTTTGCAGATAGGGAATCTTTCAGGAGATGCATCTCGCTCTGCAAAAAAGCCAGGTGCTTTGGGGCAGAAAGAGAGGGAGAACAGAGAGGGAGAGAAAGGAAAAGGAGGGCAGCTGGAGAGGAGGAGAGGCAGTGCGTGCCTGTTTGGGTCTGGGCTGCTTCTTACCAGACTCACCTTCACCATGTAAGAGCTGGTCAGGTTTGGGAAGGTGGCAGGGAAAGATGGGAGCAGCAAGGGGGACTACAGACATTTAAGGGCTCCTAAATGCCATAATGTCACGTTCAGCGTTTAACAGGAGGCAGCTGGAGTGTCACCACAGATGGGGTGAGTTGTTGTCCACCTGGGGTCTCCCACCAGGCAAGGTACCATGGATTGGCAGGGAAACGGGGAAGGAAATGGGAAGCTGCACAGTGCCAAATGCCCAGGGAGGGAAGCTACTGACCTTCCTTGCAAAAGCATCCAAGGGACGTGTCTACCATGCAGCTTGAGGTACAGTCAGGTTGGACCCTGTGCGAGCAAGGGGCAGGTTGGTGGACTGGCTCCTGGAGGATGCAGTAACTGCACCAGAATGATGCCTGCCCCTAGACAGACGGACATGGACCTGGGACAACCTAGCCCAGGGAAGAAATTAGCAAGGCAAATGAGACCAAGCCGTGAAGAGCAGATGCGCGCCTTTGAACGGCAGCCTTCAGAATGATTTAAGCAGGCTCCGTGTTGCGGCGAAGCTTGAATCCTAATCGCGGTACCTAAGCAGCCAGCGCTGGAGCCTTCATATGAGGGGTAATGTGTCCCTGATGACTCAGGCTGACTCACTTGCCGTGTACCTGAGCTGCTTACAGAAGTGAGGCTATTGCTTGGGGGGGCGCAGAGGTGCAGGCAGCGCCTGCAATCAACTCTGCCAGAGATGCTAGGGTCCTGGGGCGCTCACGCCTCCAGCAATGCCTTCGTGCACGTGTCTTTCCCCAAGCAGCCTCTTGCAGTGGGAAGGAGGCAGCTCCCAAGCAGGAGCATCCCAGTACCCTGGGACCGAGGGCTTTCAGGTACAGCTGGCTCCTTTACCAGAATAAGTGTTATACCACTGTGCGCAGAGCTCATTTAGCCCGAGAACTAGCTGAGCTAAGCCCTGTGGCTTTGACTGTGCTGAGCTAACCTTGATAACATCCTTCTGATACCAAAAGATTTCTTTTCCTTGATCCAGCACCATCCCTCAGTTCTGGGTCTCCAGGCTCTCCTTGGAGGTAATGATAGTGGGAACAGTGCTTGGACTGTGAGATGGCTCATGGAGAGCAAGAGGTACAGGGCAGGAAGAGGCTGCGCTAAACCTTGCTTCCTAACCGGAGAGAGGTTTTGGAAACACTATGCAACCAGCTCTCATGCTGAACAGGTCTGGATTTTGGAATGAGGCTCATATTTCAGCCAGCTGGATAATGAGAGCATCCAGAGTTATAACAGGAAGGATTAAAAATTGTAATTGCTAATGGGGAATTAATTGTTAATGGGGAGTCATCAATGCAGGAAGGTGTTTCTATTGTGGCCCCGCAGGGATCTGTTCTTGGCCTGTTGCTAATCACTCACCTTATCAATTATCTTGAAGGAAACATAAAACTGTTGCTGGCAAAATTTGCTGGTGACACAAAGGCTGCCATATATAATGGAAAGGACAAGTCCACCGTACACAGAGATCTGGAGCAGTTAATATACTAGCCTTAATTCAGCAAGAGCATGTGTTTTAATGCAGCCAAATGCAAGTCCATTCATCTACAGGGAAGGAATGTAGGTCAGATTCACAGGAGGCAGGGCTGTGATTTGGGGAGGACAACTCCGATAAGGCCTTGGCAGGATCCACCTAAAGAAGAAGTGCCAGTATATTGTGACTAGAGTGAAACTTGGCCGGAGATGCAAGGAAATGTCAAGGGGGAGTGGGAAGACAGTATGCAATAGGCAGGAGGCAGAGCTTTCCCTTGCACTGGCCCAAGACTGAGCGTGGAATGAGGCTCTCCAGGAAGCACGCACCATCTCAAGCCTGCCGGCCTTCCGCTTGGCACACGCACACGTTCCCTTTGACCTTGCCTTCCCCAGAATAAACAGAGAGCAGTGAGTGTCTGGGTAAGGGTAATTATAAAAATTCCAAAACATTCTGTTGCACACACATCTCGCCCTAGGGAAAGGACAGAAAAAACAAACAACACATGACAGATGTTAGTCAAGTCACTTAATGCATGACTAAAAGGCACTGCAATACCATGGTGAGGAGAGGAGAGGAGAGGAGAGGAGAGGAGAGGAGAGGAGAGGAGAGGAGAGGAGAGGAGAGGAGAGGAGAGGAGAGGAGAGGAGAGGAGAGGAGAGGAGAGGAGAGGAGAGGAGAGGAGAGGAGAGGAGAGATCCTCTGGATGTAGATCTGGAGACACTACTGCAGTACTGGCTTCAGAGCAGATGCACACACTTCAGAAAGGATGGATACAAACTGGAAACAGTTCAGTAAAGACCGACTGGAGCAATGTGGAGGAAACAAGAAACAATTTGGAATGAGAAATGCAGGATGCCCAGTGTAAGCTCAACCAAAGGAAATTAAAACATAACTTGGTCAATGTCTGTAAGTACCTAGCCAGGGGTAAATCTTTGTACTCTGAAATCTATCAGAGGAAGGCACGAGGAGATCCAATGGCTGGATGCTGAGGCTTCCCAAATTTAGGTGAGAGGGACTGTGGATAATGTGCCACAGGACTTGCTCACTTCTTCACACCAAGGCAGAAAGACACTCTAGTATGGTCTCTGGCCCAGGCACTCACACCACTTCCTCCTGCCCTTAAATTTGGGGGTCTTTGGGAGAACAAAGACGTTAGAAAAGCTCTAGGACAAACCCTAACTGCTGGTAACTGAAGGCTCGGATGGGGCAGAGAATCACGCTCTGTCTCTTACGGGTCTTCTTGCACCTTGCCCTGGAGCAGCTGATGCAAGCCAATGCAGGGACCAGAGAGGGCTTGGCTTTGTTGAGAGAGTTCTAAAAAACAGCTATATATAAGAAGAATCACACAGAGCAGGTATCACTGGGTGTCAGGCACTGGACCCTGCTGCTTCAACTCAGAGCAGAGCTCCAAGGGCTCTGACGTCTGCTCTGGGTTGCAACCAGCACCAGCTGCCCCAGAGAAAATCCACAGAGAAAACCATAGTACCTTCTGCCTCCTTCCAGAGTGGAGGCCAGGAGGAGCACAAGAGCAAGACAAGCATGTGAGATGTTTCTCCCAAACACCCCGCTTGGCTCTACGCACTGTGGCACAGGGATGTGTCATGGATTACACAGCCAAACAATATGCCAGCTTCAAATCTTTATAACCAGGAATAATGGGATTAAATTAAGCAGAAAAAAATGATTGGATCACCCACGTTTTGCAAACTCTGTTTCCAAAGTGATCAGCAGGAACAAAGCCATACTGTTAGTACAGGGCAGGTGTGAAAGGACCCTGAGACTGCTTGAGCTGCTGAGCAGACATTAGCAATAGATAGTAAAATTGGGCTGAAGAAAAGCAGCAGGGGATGTAAGAAGGAAGAATATCATAATGACATTTCTGAAAATTGTGTTGTGCAAAAATAGGAGTACTCCAGCTGAAAAACAGGGAGAAAGGTTGATGGAAAAAAAATCCCAAACTTTCTTCTCACCCACCCCAATTATACTGAAATTTTGAAATTACAAAGAGAAAGATTATTTTGTAGCATTGCCACACAAAAGAATCAGAAGGATTGTCAGTAGGCCAGCTGACACTCCCGGCCAGTGTGTTACCCTTGGCAAATATGTATCCAACCTCTTCTTAGAACCCTCTGAAGGTTTTAAGCATTGCTAATGCTAGTGTCTCACCATCTATGCTGTTAGGGAGTATTCATGAACATCCCACCCAAGCCTAGAAAGGCTGTAACCTAAGTCCATGACTTCCTGTAGCTTTACTGGCCACAAAGCCTATGTGTGACATCCCTGTCCACCCCCCCCTGCAGCGTTACAGGAGACAGACGGACCTGATCTGAGCAACTTAAGATCTCTTTTGGCTTGACGTTTCCTCTCCTTTGGAGAAATTCAGACAACATCCTGTTTGTGCATCCAACTCATAGATGCCAGAAAAAGCCTCATGGCCTAGGTAGCTCATCACACTGTTTGGATACAGGTATCTTAACTTAGCATCATTCAAACAACAACCAAAAGCCACTTGGAGATCTACAAACAAACCACATATTTCTGCAAAAATCCACAAACCACCTTCTACACAGAAAATGCACAGAAATCCCAAAGAATGTCCTTAAAACCAAAGCAACAAGTTTAACTGCACCAGTCTGATGCCCTGGGGACTTGGATGGGACATTTAATGCAGGAGGAGGCAGGGCCCTGAAAGAGCTGGTTACATCCCAGCTGGCCCACAAACGCAACATGGAGAAGGCTGGACAAGGCAGGGAGGGCGGAGAGGGAGGTAAATACTGCTGGTTTCTCATCAAGAAGTCAATTTGCATCGCTTTGCTGTGCATCGCGAAGGCTGTTTACCAGCCTAGACTTTGCCTTGACTGAAATGTGGTCAGCATTTCTAACGAGGCACATGCAAACGGGAACTCCCGGGAGGCTTTGCAGCAGAACCGATTGCAAAAGATTAGCACAAGGGCTGAACGGTGCAAGAGAGGAGGGAAAGTAATGAAACAAAATCTCTCTTTCTCTTCCTTGGTTGAGGAATGATGGGGGCTAATTGCTTGTTGCTGGTGGGAAAGCAAGAAGATAGCAGCTTCTACGCACATCAATAAATTAACCCCGGCATGTGGCATCTGAAACACATTCATTTCCAGAGACGTTTATCTCTTTGTCTTCTCTCCAGGGTGAAAACATAATTATTGTTTAAACGTGAGTTAATTCAGCAAGGTGAGGATCAATAAAGCAGAATTACTCCTCTTTTAAAAGCAGAGAAATCTCAGGCTGGGACAGATGCGGATGTAACTCTGGCAGAGCTGATGGATGGGGAAGAAGCTTTGGCCATGGCAGGAGCCTGGGAAAGAGAGCTCCCTCTTGCCAGGATTTCTGTAGCTGGATAACAGCTCCTTTCAGCCACAAGCAGTCCTGGCAGTGGCTAGGAAGAGCTGAAATCACCCATGCACAAATATTTTGTGACCTGACACATGGCTATACATCTCCAACATCTAAAAATTTCCCAGGCTAAAGAGTTTAGGCCAAGTCCCAGGTCTCCATGCCATGCCCTCTTCCCATCCTTTGAGGGCACCTAAGCACTGCTGCGGAGATGATCTCTGCAGGGTAGGGTATCTGCCAGTGCTGTTCTCAGTGTTGATGGGGGACACGACTGAAGACCCAGTCTACCAAAGCTGCGTGTTACAGCAGGCAGCATCACTTCTTTTCTCCCCTGTGGTTTTCCCATCACCATTCCATATTCTGAAACAAATCAGCAATGACTGCTGCCTAGAGAAGGAAATGCAAGAAGGAAAAGGCCAGGGAAAACTGAGCTACCCCAGCTAATGCGGAGGATATTGGGATGTGTGGCCTTTAGCCAGCTCTTCCTCCTCTGTCCCCTCTTATTTCTTGCAACTCTTGTCTACCCCTCTGCTTTGCCGGGCGCTTTAAGATTTGTGGGAGGAAGAAGATACTGGCAGGGACACCCAGAGGCAGAGCAGGTCTCCCCGGAGCCAGCCATGCCCTGGAGCTGGCTCCCTTTCCTGCTTCTGCTGCAAAACACATGCCCCAACCACTCACTCAGCAAGCCCCACAGGGGGGCCCAGCATCAGCCTGCTGCCACGGCCAGGCTGGGCGAAGGACATGCATTCAAAGCAATGTCGGCTCGAGCCGCAGCGATCCCACCCACGCTGGCCCAGCTTCAGTGAGACCGAACGCATCAGCAGAGACCGCCAGAGCCACCCAGCGTGATGGGATTAGCGGCATGGAGTGATTGGTTTAGCAGCAATTGGATTAGCAGTGAGTGCACTGTGTAACTCCTGTGTAACAGGAGCTGCTGTCTCCCCGCTATGCTGTTGGCTTCAGCAACACCCAAGGTCCACTCCAGCTGCCCCAAAACAGCGTCGACACTGGAGCAGAATGCAGCACAGCGCCTCCCAGGTGCCAAAGGCACCGTGGCAGAGGAAGGCTGAGAGCGATCCTAGTTTGATAGCTCTAGCTTGCGGCGGTGCCCATCGGGCTGGCCACAGTTGTATCTTCAGCAGCCTGCCGCAGGTGTGAAGCAAGGGAGCTCCGTATCTCAGCTCCTGCTGCTGCCTGCTTGCAAAGGGAGTGATCTTGCTGGCAGCATAGCCTGTTCCCTTCTGCAAGGACCATGCATTTAGGCATGGCAGGTACCCAGCCTCAGGGTACGTTGCATGCACTGCCAAAAACGAGCGTAGAGTACAGGGCATCACCAGAAGAAAACTGTCTTCCAGAGCAAGACTGTCCTGGGGATGTACTCAGGGAGGACCAGAGGGATGAAAGATACCCAGGAACAGCAGCTCCTGTACATCTGCTTAGCTCTGACCTCCTCCAGCACCCCAACCTCAGAGTCTGTGGAGCTCCTCGGCTCCTGTGTCTCAGACAAATTCACCCTTCAGTCTCACAGCTCTGAGGAGCAGGGCCAAAGATGAGCAGCAGAGGAATTAACACATGAGCAACCTCACCTCCACTGAGCCCAGCACTGCCATTATTAATTCATGTGGCACTTTGTAGGATGCTTTAGTAATCACCAGGGTGCACATGAGAGCCAGGAGCAGGTGCCTGGCCTCGCAGAGCTGTGCTCGTGCACATTTAGCAGCTTGTCACATCCTCCTCACGCAAGTATGCAGTGCTAATGCATCTCCTAAAGTGCTTCATGAGCTATTAAAGTCGAACATGCCTCAGTCGCATTACAAATGGACTTCATGCCAGCACATTTCCCCCACTCCGCTCAGTCGGGACGTAAGGTGTCTTGGCTCTTAGACCTGTCTGTCCTCCAGCATGGGACAGGCGCTCCCAATGCCGGCCACAGCACCACGGCCTCTCCCAGCTCTGCGAGCCAGGTGCCAGGGGCTGTGACACAGCGGGGACGGGGCCTGGCAGGAGACCTTCTGCTCCAAAGCACATGCCCAGAGCCATGGCTCCCTCCCAGTACCACAATAGCGTTTCGGAGAGGTGTCCATAAGGGATGCAGGGCACAGTTCCTCAGGGGGACAACTAGATTTCAGGCAGATGTGGAACTGCCCCACCAGCCTTCTTCCAGCTCTTATGCCCTATTTTTCTCGCTCTGTGGCCTCAAACTCCTTTTTACCTCCCCTAGAGCCCTTTTCCATTGCAGAGCAGCCTCTCTAGTTACTGTAGCTGGAGGGAGCCTTGTTTTATCCATGCACAGAGTCCAGATGCCCGTTGATGCCATCAGGCTTCAGCAGCTCCTGTTCAGAGCTGGTGCCCAAGACACCTCCCTGCCTAATGCAGCCAGGGCAAGGGAAGGAGGAGGGATGGAGGGAGGGGGAGGCTAAGCTGCCAAATCCCTGAATCCTGTGGGATCAAGGAGCCAAGGGCCTGGAACAGCAGCCTTATCCATGCCCACTCTCCCAGCACCAGCACATGCCTGCCAACGGTGAAATGTTTAGCCCTGGCCAGTGCTGGCAGGAATTAGTGATTCATTCCTCTGTCTAGACAACACATTTCCACAGTGCATATCCCTGAAATACCTGGCACCTCTGTCTTTTGCGCATCTATCTGTGTGACAGGGTTGGGCTGCTATCCCCGCAGCACAGGCGGAAGCAACACAATACATCCAAGGGATGCTCTGGCAGCCTTACCCTGGGTCTTTCAAGGCCCTGGCAGCCTCAGTTCTCTGAAGAAAGCGTCCCACCACCATGAGCAGCACACAGCTCACCTCTACCCCAGCTCCTTCCACCACTCAGCACCCAAACACGTTGAGCAGGCGCCCCAGGAAGGTGCTGGGACTGCTCACTCAACACCACCTGGCAGGCTCTCCCTGTTGCCAGAACATGACTGGCACTATGCGTTGGGGATGTGCCACTGGACCCCAACTGCTTCGTGTCCAAGCAAACAGGGCTGTCAGCTTACAAACTGGCCTGACTGCCATCTCTGGGAGCCTCCAGCAATGTAAAACCACCCAGCCGGATTTAGAGCAACTCTTCTTGCCTCTCCAACAGTAGCAGCACTTGAACTGCAGGCTCTAAGAGCTAATTTTCCACGTGGGAACTGGATGGGAATGTGTACTCTGTGCTGTCGGTTAAGCAGGGGCCCAATTCCCTTCTCAAGAGCCGAATGACCCACTGCTCTCCCTATCCAGGTCTTGGAGGGGGAGGCACACACGGACGACCCCAGCACAGTCCCAGCTCTCTCATTCACTCTGCCAGCTCAGCGGGATGCTCTGGCTGGGTTCATCAATCCCACAGAGCCCAGGGACGCACAGTTGTCCCTTTCAGAGCCAGTCAGCAAAATTCCCCTTTATGATTCACAGAGAGCAACTACAGGCAGGCTAGCTGCCAGCAAAGCAAGTGACTTCTGGGCTTCCCCCTTTTTGCCCTTTTTTGCAGGGTTGCCATAGGTGGCCCCACAGGTGGGACCCAACCAGCTGTCCCCAAACCCTCCTGGGTCCTCCAGCTCCAACTTCTCAACGCCTCTTTAGTCTCTGTAAAGCCGTCACTAAGGAAAGCCCCAATGCTCCACTGACCTGGAGAGGCGCGAGCTAGCGGTGGGTGCAGCTGGGCCAACTCTGAGTGCGGGTGCTGGCCACAGGCTCAGATGAAGCAGGCGAGCTGGGCTTCAAGAGGTGGAAACTCAGTCCCAGCAACCACCCACCCCAGCATAAAGTCACCCCAGGAGACGAGAGCAGGACGAAGCACTGGGCTGCCTCCTCCCACACTCCCACTCCCTCACAGGTGGACGGCACAGCACAGCATGCACGAAAGCAGGGACAAGGGGGTTAGAGATGGTGCCCTGGCAGTAAGGGCATCCCAGACACAGAGAGGTCTGGGTAGGACAAGGCGCACCTAGGGGGACAAGGCCATCTGAGCAGGCACTTGGCGGGATGCAGGCTTTGCTGGCAAAGCTGCCCAAAGCCCAGCAGTGGCGGGCAGGAGGGAGCACACGCGTCACGGAGGGGAGGAGAGGCCAACGACTAGAACGGTAACATCAGGCAACCCCGGGCAGCACACACAGCTTGCCCCTGGAGAGCGGCCAGGGGAACGACACCCGGATTTTTTGGGAAACGCAAGGTCGGAGATGTCGGAAGAGACTCACCCTGCTGGCTGTGTCTCTGAGCATACACCACCACCACCGCGGCGAGCACCACGCAGCAAGCTGACGGCACGGGATTAGCCATCTGTGGAAGCAAACACAAGGAGCAGCAGTCAGCGTTGGGCCCCGAGAGAGCTCACAGCAGCTCACTGAGAGCCGGTCTTGGGGCGCAGCAGGGGCACACGGAGGGAGCAGTGCGGCTGCAAGGAGCTGGCCGCGAAGCAAGACGCTGGCGTGGCCGCAGGGGAACTGTCAGCAAAAAGAGGCATTTTGCCGGCACGCTCTCCTTCCTTCAGTGGCCTCTGGCACTTTCCACTGGAGCTGCCAGCAGAGCCAGGCGCCCAGAGGCTACAATAACGCCTTGCATAAACGCTGCATTTCTCTCACCTCGTTTCCAACTTCTCCCCCGAGAAAGTCAAACCCTGGTGCTAGGCTCTCTTAGGCAGCTGCAGCATTACCCCAGGAGCAGATGCTGCCTACGAAGAGACTGCAGACACCCTCGGCTGCCCAGGCAGGTGGCTGTGCCATGCTTAAGGCCCAGCTCCCCCCAAAGAGGAGAGGAGAGGGATAGGACGCCGCTGAGGAGACCCAGCCTCTCCTGATGCTGGTGTTACTTGTACAGCGCTGAGCACCGCGCTGGCCTGATATAACAGCAGCAGCATTTATGGGCATGCAAGAGACACCGTAACTCTCATTGGCGTCTCCGCAGTGGCTGAATAGCTGCTGGCCTGGGAAGCCAGCTGGGTTGGCAGGAGCTGCAGCAGGGAGGGGGAACCTGCCCTTTTCTCTGAATCAGGCTCCCAGCGCAGCCGAGCTCTCTCTTTCCAAACAGCTCCCTCACTCCAGTTTATTATTTCTGCAGCTGAATAAAACGGGGCGTGGAGGTAGGAGCCGGCTGGCAGAAACAAGTGGCAAGGCTCCTTCTGCAGGCGGGACCTGTGTGACTGCGCGGAGCAGAGGAGGCGAGCGCGGGGAGTGGAGCAGGGGGAAGCATTTTAGCCAGATCGTCGCAACAGGCTGAACTCACTGCCGGCAAGTGAGGCCAAGGCCAGGCACCAGCTAGCGCTGTGGGATTATGTGCCGGGGCAGGGAGAGCTCGGACCCCCCTCTCCAGCTCGTGCCAGCCGCTTGACTCCCCTCACGCCTCCGTGCACAGTGCAGCACAGGGCGCCTGGCCCAGATTTTCCCCTGCCCAGGAACACACGAAGCTGCGCACAGGGAGTTGTACAAGCTGCAAGTGAATCAGTCTACACGGTGGGGAGATCTGGGCACAGGTGTCAAGTCAGGCGTATAAGTGCACCCTCCCCTTGCCCTGCTCAAAAGGCAAGGGGCCTTGCAATCTGCTGTGCGCTCACAGGGAAGGGCTAGCACGGACCATGTTGCAACAGCTGCGTCCCCGCTAAAGGCAGATGGAGATGGAGATGCAATAGGCAAGATGCTCTGGGACGCCTAGGCTCTGCATCTCTTGGAGCCAGGGCTGTGGCAGAGGCAGGCTGCCGTCTTGTTCGTGCATGAGGGATGTTGCTGAGGATGATGATGGGGAAGGCCAACAGGGTCACAGGCTGCATGGCCACCCTGTAGCCAGCGTAGGGCTGGAGAGCCCAGCGAGCACTGCCTCACCATGAGAGCCGGGCCATCAGCCCACCTGCCAGAAGGCAAATAGCACCATGCGTGAAAAGCAAATTACACCTTCAAAACCATTTAAACCTCACTAATCTACAGCACCGTATCAGTAACGCGTGGAGGATTGCCTTTTAATCTAGAACATGAATATGGGCTCGTTAGCCAGATGGCATCCATTTAGACCTAAATAGAGGGGGAGCTGTACTGGCCAGAGAAAAAAAAAAAGAGCAAAACATAATCCATTACCCAACGTGGCCATTGCAGAAGCCCAGATGGCCTTGGGTTCGCAGCAGGACAACGAGGGCTGAGTGGCAAGGCAAGGATGGCTGGGGAGGATGTTGCAAACAGATTTGGGGATGCTGCTGGACCAGCCTGGCCACAAACATCTCTCCCCGCAGGGGCAGTAGGGCCAGGAGAGATGTGGGACCTGAAATAGCCACAGGAGCCCATGGCGAAGGCGATGGGCAGAGAAGGACCAGGGACCTCCCAGTGGCCTCGCTGCTGAATTTACGGCTCTTGGTTTGTGCCGCAAGGGCTGGCAGCAAGGCCCGGCCCTGGCGTGCTGTGACAGAAGAGGACGGACGCACGAGACCCAGACTGTGCTCCCAGCCCAGCCCCATGCCGCCCGGATGACCTTGAGTAAATCGCTCTTCCCGCCTCCCCGTGACTCAGTTTCCCTGCCTGTAAAACAGCGATAATAAAGGTGACCTTCCTTTGAAAGCTCTGGGCGAGGAGCACTAAGTGCTAATTATAATGTCATTATCATTCATGCCACTTCTTCTCTCCTACTCCTCTTTTTCACATGCTCTACCTCCTCCACGCTTCCCCGCAGCCTTCTAGGCTTGTTCCCTCCCAGGGCCGGACTGACTCACCTGCAGAAGCCAAATGCTACCACGCGGCAGTGCATCCTGCCCTCTGCTCTGAGCGTTGCAGCATCCTCTGCCCTGAGCCCCTCCTCTATCCCCCATGGGCCGCCCCACCTGCCTCCTCCAGCAACGGGGGTAAGGGAGCAGGAACTCGAGGGTATTTCCACAAAAAGGAGGAATCCTTGGCAGTCCTGATAGAAAACGCACCAGACCTGATTCTCGGATAAATGTACGCGGTTTAAAGAAGTGGCCCCCAAATCCCTCCCACACCTAGATAGCCACAAATACCCTGACTCAGACTCTGAGCTGAGGGACAGATCAGGGCAGAGACAGAAGGTGCTACATTAAGGCAGACGCTCCTGTACTCACCCAGACCATGGCCAGAAGGTCCCTGAACTGCACGGCCTAAGCATAGCCTTTGCTGAGCAGAGAGACCCTGCTCAGCTCTGACCCAGGAAAATAAATTAAGCAGCTTTGCCCTCCCGCTGCACCAGCTCCAGGGCTTGGCTCTCCCAGCTATCTCAGAGAGGGGTGGCCGGCAAATCAGTGCATGTCACCAGCAGGGTCTCTTTTGCTCAAAGTCACGCCACGCCTGTTGCACCCGCAGCAGCGTCTGGGTGCAGGACACCCGCAGAGCTGCGGCAAAGCTACAAATCCCTGGGCAATACTGAAATACGGTGCTGCTGAGCAGCCCGGAGAGCAGCAGGAGCTGCAGGGTCAGCAGAGATATGCGCCTGCAAACCTGGAGCACTAGCAAGAGCATAACTGCTAGCACTGACTCTCCCTATTGATCTTAAATTCCCTTCTCACTAAATATTCCCTAAAAGCCATGGGATTGGCTTACCCCATCAGGAATTGGAGCTGCTTAGAGATGGATTAGGACAGGGACTAACTCCCATATGGATTCAAAGAGCAGGCTCCATGCTCTGCTCTGGATTCAGCATGGGGAGATGGGGGACCAAGCCACAGGGGTTGCACCCCTCACACCTCTCCCGGGAGCTGCTGGGGGCCAGGTTCAGTCCCCTTCTCCCAGAGCTGCCTGCAGCAAGGCTGGATCTGACCATCCTGCGGCAGGAGCCACCCCAGGACCCACCTTCCCTCCCGCTCCTTACTCACCGAGGCTCTGCCCCAACCCTTTCCAGCAGCCTTCGAGGGCCAGGGCAGGCTCTGCAGGCAGCTCTGATAATCCAGATGCCAGCACAGGCCCCACAAGGCTGGCAGCAACAGAGTGGTGGGCAGAACAGCCCAACACATGGCTGCAAATGGTGTCTTCAACGGAGCAATTCCCCCCAGAAGCCAGGTGTAGGGATGCCCACACCGTTGCCTACCACAGCCCTGTGCACCCAACACCCCTAAGGAGACAGCAGGTGAGACATGCAGCACTGGGGATTTCAGCAGCAGGGCTGGGACATCCAAGCTGACTCCAGCAGGTCTGGACTTTAACTAAAAAATGAGGGGATGGGGTTAAAACTGGCCACAGGTCCCCCTAGCACCCCAGCTGGTGCCACTCATATGGCAATGGGGAAGCCGCTGGGCAGAAGAAGAAGCTGGGAGGGTCGAAGTTGTCTCCAGCAGCAGCTCCAACTTCCCCAAGCTGATGGAGATCTACACACACCTAGCAACCAAGGATAGACAGCCAAGGGAGAGGAGCCATGGCTCTCCCACCAGAGCGCCCACCATCAGTCCATCTAACCCTGCACTCCACCTCTGGCAGCCTGCTGCCACACAGAGCTGGGGAGAGCAGCCATCATGCCCTTGCAGATGGCATCCAGCTGTGCAACGTGAAGGACGGGAGCGCGATGAAGTCCCTCTGACTCCCCAGGCAATCAGGCTGCTCTTTGAAGCGTGAGGTCTGCGCGCTGTAGCCTTAAGTTGGCTCATATCAGTACCAATAACATCGTTAGCCGTCAAGCTCCTCGTCTCGTATCTACTGTTCCTCCCCCAGAGGAAAGCCACCTTCCGTCCCCTGCTGCTCCTCATCTTATCAGTCATTAAAATAATCACTGCTGTTTCTGTCTGCGTGCCTGCCAGCCTCACCTGTGGCCAGACTGTGCTGACACAGGGCTGCAAAATTACATGGCAAGAGACGATTCCTGCCCCAAAGCATTGAGGATCCAAGCCAAGCAGCTGCAGAAGGCTCTGGGAGGAGGAGGAGGAGGAGAAGGAGGAGGAGGGTGATGCTTTTGACTTACAGGTGGAAAAAGACAGGGGTAAGGGACATGGCCCAGCTCCCTTGAGAGTCCTGGCTCTGCTGCGACAAAGGCAGTCTCGGTGCCGGCACAGAAACCTCATCTCTCGGCCACTTTCCTCTCCACAAAACTCCACTTTTTTTTCAGACATGAACCCTGCTGCCAGGCAGGAACCAGAGCTATTTTAGTGTGAAAAATCTAGACAGAAAACCAACTTTTTGTTTTCTTCTCTCACTCGAATCACAATTTCCCATGCAGTATTTGCTTTGTTTGCCTGTTTTGCCCAAAGCCATGTTTTTTTTTCAAGCACATAACGAAACCTCCACAATTTCTGCAGGTGCTTCTAATGCAAATTTCCATTTACTGTAGTTGCTCGTTTAATGATTTCGCTAACAAAAGGCAATATCCTGTCACACAGATGCACGGGACAGTGAGCAGCGTATCACCAGCAGTGTTAGAATATGCAGGTCTCAGGGCTGCGTCCCCATTCTGGCAGGGAACATTTGAAAGGTGATGGTGGGGAACCGCATTTATTACACAGCAAACCCAGCAGTGGAAAGCTCAATCTGCTGCAGAAAAGAGTTTGGACAATATTTGCTTTTGTCCCAGTAGTGAATCATTTCTTGGCTGTCGAGACAAAAGAAGAGCTCCACACAGCTGGGAGTCCAAGCCTGAGACACCTTAGATATTTGACTAAACCATCCCTGAATCTCCTCAGACCAGAGATCTGAACAACGATGCTGTACAAGCAGTTCTTCCAGTAAGGTTTCTCCCATTTCATGATAGCATCAGGACTAAACCACCCACAGCTTTTCCCACCACCGCCACCTCTGCACATATACGGATGTAATTCTTCCAGTAGTGGTGAAAAAATTTGGAAGAAACAAAATGAATCACCAGCCCTTGGTCAGAAATTGAGAGGAGGTTTGGCTTTATGTATCCCCAGAGGAGCTAACCCACCCCAAGTGGAGGCAGGCAGGACCCACACGCCTCAGCTTGGGGTGCTGCTCCTTCCAGGGCAGCAATACCAGTGCTCCATGAGCATGACCGCATTTGCACAAAGGTGTGGAGGAGGCTGCTCAGCAGTGTGCTCCTCCACACACACCTGCGGCACAGCATCAGACCCAGACTTGCTTTCAGCCACAGACTCGTGCACATGTTTAGGGATGGGGTAAGGAGAGAGCAAAAGTGTCGGATACCCCACGTGCTTGCCCAGACTCCAGCCACACGCTACCACCGTACATATTTTTCTGTGTATTTGGTGGGTTTCTCTTCCATGGACCTGTCCTGTTTCCCTTCAGCATGCATAAATGTTTAGCATCTGCAACACCCCACATCCCATGGCAGTGCCCCACTGCCCATCTCCCTCCACTGTGGCATCCACCTCCTCTAGCACTGGATTGACCTCCTGCAGTCTTCCTTTGCTGTCCCCTGCTTCTCATTTTAGGAGACAGTGAACAGTTGATCCTCACCTGCCTTTCCCATGACTCTGCATACGTCTCAAGAGTTCTGGCTTCCTCAATCATCCCTCCCACAGAGGCTGTTCTACAATTTCCGTCATCCTCGTAGCCTTTGCCAGTCCTGCTTTTGGGGATGAAGCTAGTATTGCCCACATATTCACATGCAGGTAAATGATGGATTAACTCCATTCTGGTTCTTGTACCTATTTGGTACCATTTCAAGGGCTCTGAGGTACTACAGTCGCAATAGATCCCAGACTTGTACTCAGCAACTTCTAGCCTGGATGCTTCACTCCGGAGACACAATGTACAATTTCACCAGATCTGCAAGGCCAGTGGGAATTAATACTGGAAACAGAACATCTCTTAGACAGAAGGTCTCTGTTCAGTCACAGGATCCAGGCGGAAGTACAGTTCCCTCCACATTGCTGCTTCTCAGCCCAGCCCCAAATTCCCACTCAGCTAGCAGCAAAATGAGATCGAGCTCCCAGGTCCTGTTCAGCTCTTGGCTTCTTTGCTACAGGGGCAATGAGATCAGTCATGGTCAGTCTTAGCAGGAGAAGAAAATTCAACATGGACATAAACATGTTCACCTCCGGCTACTACCACTGCAGTCTAAACCAAATGTATTTCCAGTATTTTTTCCCTGAATATGATCAGGCTATGTGGATCCATGGACAAATCTATCTGAAGACAAGACCACCAGAGGTGGCCGCTGCAAGCAGGATGGAAGGGCTATAGTGATGTGACAGCCATTGGCATGACATCATGGGATGAGGGCAGTCCTGATCCTGGTAAGAAGAGAGAAGGGGATCATGGATCCAGACAGAAAACAATATGCCACCATCTGCTGAACAGTCCCAGTGTCCTCTTCCAAGTTCACTTAGAACAGAGGGCCAAATCCTTTACAGTTCCCTTTTAACAGCCCCCTCAAAGCCATTGGGACAGTCATTGGTAACAAGGCATCAACCAGCTAGAGCTAGCTGGGAACAGTTTGACCTCCTGAAATCGAGAGTCAGCGATTCTCTGCTCCAAGCCCAGACACCCGAGACCTTCTCAAGCTTCCTGCAATTCAGCAAGTGCCTCCATGACCTACCCCAGACACCCAACAGCTTCAGCTGGGGCTGTTCCCTGACTTGTGGAAGCTCCCTACGCTAAGTGCTCAAACTCTGCAAGAGTCTCACCTACCACAGCTTCCTCCCAGCAAAGAGAAATAAGGCCGCTTTTCTGAAAGCAGATTCATCCAGCAAAAGAAGATGTAGTTCCAAAACCAAGAGTTTGCTATGATAAAGCATTTTGCTGGGAAATTTCCCATCAATTCTGCTATTACCAAGGCCTGGCTCTGAAGTGGTGATCTAGGAAAGAAAAAAGCTCCATTAACTCATTTCCTCCCTGTGCGTCTCTGCTCCAGCTTTGCCAAGTGCGTTCCAAAGGCTTTGTCCCTGTCGCACTGCTACTGCAGATGCTACAGTATGCCTGTCACTGCACAGGTCAACTGTAGATGCTACGGTACACCTGTACTGCAGACATCGACTGTAGATGCTATGGTACACCTGTAGTGCAGTTACCAACTGTAGATACTACAGTACACCTGCACTGCAAATGCTGACCGTAGATGTTACGGTACACCTGTACTACATATGACAAATGTAGATGCTATAATACCCCTGTACTGCAGATGCTGACTGCAGATACTCTGAAATGCCTGTCCAACAGGAGATGCCACGATCTGCCTGCACCAGAGGTGCTATGATACGCCTGTACTGCAGACATTACACTATGTCTGCGCTGGAGACACATGCTGCAGACACTTCCCAGCCACCAACCCAATAGAAACAGGCCTAGCAAAGTCATCTTCTATTGCTCAGCCCAGTCCTTCGCTAGCAGAGATCACAGCTTTCCTCCAGTTCCAGGGATCTGGAAGCTGGAGCTTCTCTAGCGTCCCTCCAGCTCCTAGCTCAGGCCAGCTCTTCCATGGGCTCCTGGAGAGCTGCATGTGCCAGAAAGATGAGCAGTGGAGCACTCTAATGGGCATGACATCCTCAGCTGCCCCACAAGCATCCACCATCTCATCGCTCATCCAGCACTGGTTCCTGTACGGATTATACCTGTGTGCTCAGCCACTTCTGCCTCTTGTGCTCCTGAAAGCACCGAGTGCCATCTCGTTTTCGAAGGCAGACTTCCTGCCGCAGGAAGGTGAGGGAAAAGAGAGAACAAAATCCTTGTCTGTTAATGTCTTACACAAGAGGCTTACTAATAGCACTAAAATCCCTGGCCTCACAATGTCCCTGTCAAAGCTAAACCTCACTTTGTTGCTTAGAAAGAGGAGAGAAAAGATGGGCTTTATCATCTCCATAATATGCGTTTCAGAAAGCCTTACCTGCAGGGTCAGAGCTGCTTCCACTTGAAAGAGCTTCTTAAATCTAATTTAAGCCCACGCTGTCAACAGGGTGATTAGCACTGCTCCCCCAGATGGAGAGTGCCATGGGGATTACTGGGGCCAGGCGAAGTTAATACGCTCACTGCTCTTGAGGACTATTACTTTCCTCCCTCCACTTCTTCCCTTTCCTATAATGAAACAAAAATGCCAAAAGAGAGGACACATGGAGGAAGGATCACCCCACAGAAGAGCCCCTCAATCAGCCTTCCTCTGACAGTCCCATCTAGGAGTGCAGCTGGATCCACACATTTCTGTACAAGGTGCTCTACATGAACAGATTCTTCTTGTCCTCCAGCACACGCATGGTCTAGGAAAGACTGAACAGGCATGGAGAGGGGAAGGCATCTGACCAAACTCACAAAGCAAGTATGAAAAGTACAGGACCAGGTCACCGAGCCCCAAATTCTATCTTCAACCCATGGTCATTTGGCATTGAGGAAGGGACAAGATCCACGGGACAGGATGTTCTTCCATCCTCTGCCCACTGTCCACCTGCTCATCACTGTGCATGGCTCTGTGGATGAGCGGCTCTTGCAGAGGGGAAGGTGCCATCAGCCAGTGTAAGCTGTAAGTCAGGGAATAACCAGACTGGCCTTTCTCTGAGACGGAGCTGCTCCTGCCACACACCCAGCCAAGAAGAGCCGATTCCTACTCCCATAGAAGAACTAGCATTTCTCCTTCCCAAGCCACCTTCCCCCCACATACAGCTGAGCTCTTGCTGCAATGACAGTCACGGAGGTCAGGACAGCCCAGCCCAAGATAAGGCTGACTTCTAGGCAAGCTCCATCTCTTCTGGATATTTAAACAAGGCCAGATGTTGACAGATCGCCCATTTATAACAGCAGCTGGGCAACACACGCTGCTTCACACATTATGCACAACAGCTTACCCCAATCATCAAGGTGCCCTTGGCCTGGGCAAGCTGACTCATAGACGAAGATGGCTTGAGCAAGACAAGACAAAGCTAGAGTTGAGGAAGCCCTTGAAAAACTTTCCTGACTGTTTTGGTTGAAGACATGCACCTGTAATGGGGTATCTCAAACTGTAAGTTTGAGGTGCTCTTGGCTCCACCACATATGCACACAAGCCTGGAGTCACTTACCTTTCATACCCAGGCAAAATGCCTGAATAAGAAACGTAGCTGCCTTAAAGCTTCTTGCCTAGCCTGTGGAGATGAAGAAAGAGGCTCTCCTAGAGGGAGCATCAGTCCAGCTAAAACCTAAGCAACTTTCTAGGAGATACTACAGGACAAGTCAAGGATGAGTAAGCAGCCCATGAAATATTTTGGGCTGACTGAGAGTCTTTGGATGGCTGGGAAGCTGGCTTCAAGAACAGGTAACTTGTTCACTTGTGGTTTGGACCATGGCAACGTGCTCGCTCTGGGGCAGGGACCATAGCATCCATAAAAGTCCAGAGGGTACCAGAGACTGTAATGGCTCTCAGGTATGCTGGTTACAGCATCCCTGCCCTGGTTTCCCATGGTGTATCCCAATGAGGGCCAATCTCAGTCATTGCCCTGCAGCTGTAGGGTCTGGGGGATTTCTGCTCCAGGAGTAAGGCAGGTTTCTTTCCTCTCACAAAAATACATAGAAGTCCCCTCAAAATACTTACGTAAGGTCTACCACATCATGACACTCTGCAGCCCACACCATGTCCCTGGGGAGAGGTCAAGGGACAAACACAGGCAGGAGTGCCTGAAATGTGTCTAACCCATGCACTGAGCATGGGAAGGAAATTGGCCTCGCAAACCCTTGGCCACCCAACGAACGCATCGTCCTTGTCAGGTGGCTCTCTGCCAAGCACATCCTACCTTCTTGAGCAATGTCAGAAAAACGTAGCACAGGCACGCTTCTGGGAACATCTCCAGCGAACCTGCCTATATATAGCTGTCGGCTCCACGGCCATCGCTTTGGTGCCGCTTCCACGCGGGTGCTGCTACCAGGGAAACGTTGCCTTACACATGCATGCAGTGTGGGCAGCTGCCTGCCGCCGTCTGGTCCCTGTGTCTTTCTCAGAGCCCTGAAGAGGGACATTTCCCACAGCTTGTACCTGTCCTCGCAACTGCCACAAAATTAACTGGTCTATCTGCAAACAGAGGGCAGTGGTCCAAACCCAGCCATCTGTTCCAGCGGTGATAAAAGCCAACACAAAGCGCAGCATACTAATAGCGTCGCACTTCTTAGAAATTGGCTCTGGGAGGAAGCATGGGAGGGCAGGAGGAGGCCTGAATCCCCATGTGTGGAGGCTGCTGGGAAACACTGCCTCCGAGTCTACTCCTCACGGGCTCTGGTGCAACCAGGGCAGGAAACACAGCCGAGAAACAGCAGAGGAGCCCCAGTCCTTCACACCCAATACTCACACTCAGACAATCTTTGAGATGGAAAACAGTTTGGATTTAGAAGCATCCCAGGGAAATGTTGTTGACTGTTGCTCTGTTTTTCTTCCTTTTTACTCAACTTTGTTTGGCGGCTGGTGCTGCCTGCAGGCTCTCCCGGGACAGCAAACCCTAGCACTGGCAGATCCATGCTAGGAGATCCTTGCAAGATTTGAGTGACAGATGGGCCTGCCATATAATGTAGTAAGGAGAATGATAAGAGATAAGATAGAGGAGCCTTCATTTCAGAGAGAGATGGGAGATGCTCACCGTTCAGACATTTCCTAATGCCCCTTCCTGGAAGCTGGAGAAATCACACAAGAACAGCTCATTTGAGGCAGATCCCGGCACACTCCATGCCTGTCCAGGCTGTGATTATTGCAGGAATGAGCTCTCATCCCACTGAATTTTAGCACTTTAAGTTTCCGGTCTCCAGTCACAAAAATAAAAAATTAATGATGGGGAAAAAAACAAAACAAAATACAAAAGCAAAGCAACTCCCCCTCCCCAAGCAAACAACTCCAAACTTTTTAGGAACACCCTGCTGGTTCAATTTGGGTTCACTTCGTAATTTCCAGGCAAATGCTTGCAACTTTTCTTATTTTTGTTCTCAGGGCTGTATTGCCCTTCGAAACACCCATGATTTTGTTCAAAACCCTCGGTTTTGCTTTGAGGAAAGTCTGTGGCTGGGCTGTTTTATGAACTCCCAAATTCCCCTTAAAAACAAAGCTTGAGGGCAGTGAAAAACATCACAGCATTAAAACCCAGAATGTGTCACAGTCATATGCTGTCCTAAGTGCAGCAAAGAGGAAAGGGAAAAATAAAATTGGGGGGGGGGGGGGACATGAAGCTGAAAATGAAGCACTAACATTTTGCTTCCAAAAATCTTTCTCTTGCTGTGGCATGGACCCATTTGGAAAATCAGACCCAAAGAGTCCAAATCGCTCCTGCATTTGCTTTTTCAATCAAGGTGCATCAGGTTGTCTTTGAGCCTTTGTGCTCAGTGTGCAGCTGGGGTCACCAAGCAACAGGACACGCAGGGCAGCTTTGTTACCGGCAGGGAAAGGCTCTTCACTCATCTCTGTGCTCGTTTAGTGCTAGGTGAGTGTGAATTGGATTCCTGATAGGGGTTTGCATTGGTGCTGCTGGCTAAAATCCCAGCACAGACACAGCTTTGGAGATTAGCTACTGGGAGGACAGACAAAGCTTGTTTTCCAGACTTCCTTCGTCAGCTGGACGCCCGTGGCAGAGCAGACGTGGCATAGGGCAGCACAGGGTTTCTAAGCTTTGGGAGTCACAGCCTGGTTACTGAGAACGGGGAATTTCAGGTGAGGAGGTCTGCCCCCGAATGCGTGCCCCTGGCGGCACAGAGGCAAGAGGGGTTAGTTTGCAATATGAATATTGGGTCTGTTAGCAGCCCAGCCTTGCTCCAAAGGTCCATTTCTGCAGCACTCATGATGCAAGGGGCTAGATACAGGGGTAGGCAATGGATCTAAGCCCACAGCTGCTTGCTTTTAGGGTACCCCAGCACCCCAGACAGCCCTCAAGGCGAAGAGGCACTGCACTGCTGAAGTGCAGGGACATGCTGAATGCAGCCGTCAGGTCCCTGCCCCAACCCCAGCACTGACATCCTGCAGCATGGGACCCGCTCTCTCCAGCACTAGATGTGGCCAGTGGCAGGCAGGACTCTGCTGGCTTGGCCCCAGTACCAATCGGGTACTCCCAGCGATGATGTCCCCAAGCCAGGCAGAGCTACAGCAACGAACCCAGCCAAGGCCTGAATCCATGGCATCGCTGCTCAGAAAGCAGGGCAGGGTCACTTTTTTCTAATGTCCTGAGACAGAGCTGGATAAGGATGAGATCCTGAAGCTCATGTTGCAGGGGGATGAGGACATGAACAGGATCGGAGTAAGCAATCCAGAAGGGACCTTAGCAGCCCACCTTGTCTGGTGAGGGAACAGGACAGCTGGGAGTACAAGGGAGGGAGCATCCAGCTGCACAGAGCTTGCTGGGCATTTTAATTCTGGTTTTGTTTGGCGTGTTTTTATTTGGGCTTTTTTTGAAGTGCCTGGTGCAGAGGAAGCCACTACAATGACTCTTGGAAAGACCTCCCTCGAGATGCCTTGGGATGATTTGCTTTGCTTGCGTTCTTCCCACATGCCAGTGCTACAAATTGGCAGAAGAACAGGGCAGGGAAGGGGCTGGGTGGCTTCCCGGGCCCAAGGAGGGAAGCAGAGGGTTCAGGACACCGGAGAATGGGTGCTCCCCACCAGTCCTTGCTTGCTTTCTTCTCCCGTACAGGTCCCATGGGGGACACTGGGCTCCCCGCTCTGCAAGCCGTCCATCCATGCTGCCGGCTATGCTGAGCCAGCATCTCTTGGCACATCAGTCTCCCCCCTGGCACCACAGGATGTGGGTCCAGGACACGGGGGCAGCAAACGGCTTAGAGAGAGCTTTGCGTTGGGAAGATCGAAGGACCCAGGCACTGGCAAGGCTGAGCGCCCAGCCCTCCCCTCTTGCCCGCTGCCGCGCGGGGTGCAGTGACCCCCCAAGTCGTTGCAGGCTCTCACTGCCAGGGCAGATGGGACGCCACGTGGGACTGCCGCTGTGGGTGGGCGAGCGAGCGGGATGAAAGGCGCGCCACCGTCGGAGTGCTTGCTCGCCAAGCTGTTTTGCACACGGCTCATCGCGAAATACTTCCAGCTGCGCCGCAGCTGCCCCAGGCCCTGCCCTACAGCACCCTCCGCGAGCCCCCCGGCTCCCCATGCCACCCGCCATGGTCTCGGGGTCCTCGCTGCCACCCGGCAGCGTCCCAGCTCCCAGGCTTCTCCGGCCCCCTGGGAGCAGCCGCGAGCAACACTCACCCCACCTCCGCGGACCCATGGCAGCACCGCTGCGGCTGCCAGGTTTTTGTCGAGCTGCTCCATCGCTTCCCACCCATCCTTTTCTCGGCGGCCTCCGCATTTCCCAACCATCCCCACCCACCTCCAGCCCCGTAACGCATACCCGGGATGCTGGCTCAGCTCTACCCACCGCACAAACACCCTTCCTCGTCTTGGGGCTGGATACAGCCAGGAAAGGCAGAGCAGCTCCCCGGCAGCCTCCCTGGCACACGCCGCCGGGTATGTGCCAGGGGATGCATCCCCCAGCAAAGAGCCCGCATGCCTCCCATCTCCTGCCCAAAAGACCTTCTCTGCTGGGGGATCTACGCTCACCAGGAGGGCTTGCAGGAGCGCTTGCACGGGCGGATTCTGCCTGCCCGCCTCATGCTCGCAGGTTTCCATGAGCTCCGCAAGCTGCATCTGACTCCAAACATCTGCAGAGCACTTGGGCCATGAGTTGACAAACAACGCCGCGAGCATGGGAAAGTTTCCTGGACAGCATTCCCCGCGACGCCTCAAAACCGCCTCCACCGCCAAACAGCCCCGGGTCCTGCTCCGCTCACAGCCGGGCAGCTGTTGGCACCGGGGCCACCAACCTGCAGCCCGCCGCAGCTCCTTCTCCAGGCCCCGAGGACCACCCTGGGGACATGGGGTGGACACAACAGCGGGGGCATTTGTCCAGCACCAGCTCATTGCAAAGCTTTGCTCTCCTCTGCTGCTGAGGCCAGCAGTGCTTGCTTTAACGCCTGGTCCCAGCACCAGTGTGGCGTGGGCGCTCCAACCTGCCTCCCTCCCCACAGCGGAGACACTGCCCAGAGCCATGGCGGGGAAAAGCCAGGGCTGGAGAGAAGCGCTGTCCACCCCAAGGTGAGACGGGGCTTGGCAGTCATTGCTTCTCCTGGCTTGACCCAATTTCTCTGGCTTGTTGGCATGCTGCAAAATGCTGAGCTGGGGGAAACTGAGGCAGAGGGATGCTCCACGATGCCCCAAGGACAAACCAGGATAGTGGCAGTGCAGGGATGGACTAATCCTGCCCTCCTGCAGGGGTGGCCCAGATTGGGGCCAGCAAGGCCGGGGGGTCTCCACTGCCAGCAGCCCCCTGAGAGTGGAGGGGCTCCCACCTCGGTGGAGCCGGCGAGCAGGGAAGGCCCCACCATGGCCACGGCGGGAAGCCGGGGCTGCGCAAGCAGCAGCACCAGTCTGTCCCAAAAGCACTTTGACAAGCTCAACAGGCATCCCCAAAAACCCCTCCCGGAAAGACCCCAGCCCCTTCCCGGTCCTGACACACAGACTGCATTTGCTCCGAGCAAGCAGAGGGTGGGGAGGAAGAAACGGAGCCGGTTCGAGGCAGCTGTGCTGAAATAAAAGGCAAGAAAGTCTCTCGCCCAAAACTACAGGAAAATTTAATTATCAAGGACAAAACACCATCTGTTTGTGTGGACTGTGACCTCGCGCTGGCCCCTGGCTTTAACAGCTCTTAAATTAGCATGTTCGTTAGGGGGTATTAGCTGTTTGCCATGGGGAAGCAGCACCGGGGGGGTGAGGGAGACACAGCACCGAGCCGCGGTGGCCCGGGGCGGGTGCTGAGGGCAGCGCGCGGGTCGCCCCGGCACGCCGGCTCTGCGCAGCCGCAGCACCTCGGGGCTGGAAATCCATGTCCTCCAGGGTCTCCGCATGCACAGCCCTGGCTTAAAAGCATCCCAAGACCCTGGAGCTATCCCAAAGAGCCTCAAACCAGTGCAAAGACTTTCCAGGTTTGCAAAGACTTTCCACTCATATGAGGGTCTCACCTGAAGCCCAGCTAGGAGCCACGCGCTCCACCCCAATCCACAGGCACCTCCACACACAAAACCTGATAAGAGCACGTTTGAGACCAAAACCCACCCCGACCCCAGAGACGGCTCTTTCTACTGCTGGTGGCCGAACGAATGACTGCCATGAGGTAAACACTGCTTTGGAAACACCGATCCCTTTTGAGCCTTGCCCCGCCAAAGGCAATAAGCTCTGACAGACCCCGAGTTAATAATGTATTGCTGCTCTCAGGTGAGCCTTGGCTCTAGCCAATGTCTGGGTGACATCCTCAGCTCTCAGGCTCTTTCCAGGTCTCCAGCTGAAAGTGAAAGAGCAAACAAGATGCACTCTTGAAGAGAGATTTTACTATTTAAAGTCAGAAAAACTAAATGAATACTCAGTGATTAAAATCAAATTTGTTTTCAGCCCAGCAAGGGAGGGAAGACACAAATGCTGGTACCAAGCCCGGGAACCAATTCGTTCCCCAAGTGACATCAGTCAGTGCAGACAACTTATTAATTTCTCACGGTTTACCGGGTACAGCAACTGAGGTGGATATACTTATGCGTTCCTACCTAGCAACATTCGTTGCAGCAAATTTGTTGCAACAGAAGTGCTTCATCACCAACTGTCTGAAGCCACCCGACATTTGCATCCTAACGGACGCCGGCAAAGGACCGTTGTGCACCGCTGCACCACCCTCACCCCACAGGTCCCAGAGCTGCTTGGCATCCCGCGTGCTGGAATCGCTCCTTTACAGCCACCGCCTGCGCCTCGGGGATGAAACACGGCAGCTACCCAACAGCAGAAATGCTCAGGGCATGAGGGCAGAGAACGGGGATGGACATTCGCATCCAGCTGCGGCTTTACAGGGAGAATTTAGGCAGAGCCAGCATCCAGGCAAACCGCTCCCATGAAAAGGCTCCTGGGTCCGTAACAGCCACAGACGGCCCCGGTTCCTATCGGACTACCTGGGAGAAAAAAAGCTCAGCCAGGAGAGGCTCCCTCTTTGCAAGACCCCAGCAGCTTTTTCCCCAGCCCCTGAGTTTCGCTCCGGAAACCAGGCCAGCCCTGCTTCGCGTCTGCGAGCCGACAGCCCGGAAAGGTGGCTGGAGGCGAGGGCGGCTGCTGGCCGGCTGCTGCACAGCTCTGCCAGCACTGTTGCTCTAAGGCGTGTTTTTTCCCGGTGGACTATCAAAGCCAAATGCTAAATATGAAAGCAAGAGGCCTCTGTGACTTGCCACGAAGGCAGGGGGGTCCCTGCAGCCCGTTCGGGTGGTTTGCCTGCTCACAGGGACTGTTCCACCCAACCCCCCTGGACATGGCGGAGCTGAACAGACCCAACAGTAGTGGTATCGGAGGTCCGGCAACGAGCAGGGACAGGATTTAACAGGAGCCCTCCTACCCCAGCTCCTGCTGAGAAGCACCTGGGGGGACACGGAGCTCAGGGAAGCCACCAGGGCAGAAAAACCTGGCCATGGTAGGTGCTTCGCAGAGCCCTGGGGAACGTGCTGCAGTATGACTGAGCCCTGGAGGCAAGGGCCAAGAGAGGGGCTGCAGGAGCTGTGGAAAGAGCCTTGTTCATCCCTAATTACAAGCGTAAGATAATCAGTGGAGTTCAACCTCGCTGCCTCTGGAGGCAGCCGTGGCAGATGGAAGGCAAGGAGATGACGGCAGCAAGGTCAGGGGAGCTGGGAGGCAGCATGGGAGAGGTGTCAGCTGGGGCGCAAACCTCTTCATGGGAGTTCGCGAGGCAAGAGATTAGCTGGTATTAGTACAAGGTGCGCTATCACGAGAGCACTGCGAGGGTTCACGTCGCATCGGCACGGATGATCGAGGTGATCAAATCACAGGTCAGATGAGCGAGAAGCATCGCATCGGTGCCAATGAAAGGACGTCGCAGAAAGGATGTCTCTGAGGGACCCATGACTGGGTGAGGTGCAGGAGGCAGGCAGGCTCGCTGACAGGGCCCAGCAAGCTTCTCCGATCAGCCCCTTCCCTGCCAGTCCTTGCTGAAGGGGACGTGTTGTCGGGACAAGTGCTGTGCTCGCATCCTGAGAGAGAGTAGCTTGACACTTCCCAGGACAAGCCAAACCACAGCGCAAGTCTCTTCCTGATGCTGGGGGATGGCAGAGCTGTCCTGGCTCTGGAGGATCCTTTTCCCAGGGCAGAGCTGGTGCACAGCACGGTGGGGTGTGCACGGAGGTGGCTCGAGGGAACCGGGCGGGAGGTGCCAGCATGCATCAGCTGATGGAAAACTCCACAGTGCAGTTTGAACTACTGGGCCCCACATAGGCAAACAGTGACAACCACTTGCCATGGTGACAGGAGCTCATTTGGCCACTTCCATCCTGGGTCACCAGCTCTCTAGACCATCATTTGTGGAGTCAACATATAACATATCTGATGTGCTCCAGGTGCTGAGAGCGCATCAAGAGCCCCTCAAGCCAGCCCAGAGCTCCTCCAGCCCACTTGGACAGGACCAAGTGGGAGGATCAGATGCTTCTCATGCCACCAGCCCCAAGCTCTCCACCACCTCTGAGGCGCGTTGCCATGCTTCCCATCACCCTTCCCAGTTAGCTGGACCCGTACTGGACCCCCCTCACTTTTCTTTCCTTCCAGTTTGTGTAGATGGCAACCAGCACCCTTCCCCATGGCCCTGGACAGGTCAGTTCCTCTCCAACTCTGGGCCACATTCATATGCCTTAAAGCTCGCAAGGAGTTTTGCCACCGCATTCACGACAAAAGCTGTTATCGGATTTCATCCCATGTAACTGCCTGCCCCGGGCTGCCTCTCCCTCCAGCAGTTGCCCCATCTCTTCCATCTCCAGAAACATGCATCACCTTTGCTCCTTCTCGCTTGGAGCCCCTTCAGCTTGGATCAGACCTGGAGCTGACTCGCACCCCACTATCCAGCCATGGCACCTCATCGGGGCACTCAGACACACGGATATCGCACGGGAACCATCGCATAAACCACAGCGAGCACAGAAAGAGGAGCAGGCGCACGAATCTCCCCGCACCTTTATCGTCTGTCCCCTAGCACTTAAGGTTTTGGGGCAGGGGCCTTTGAGGGTGATACCCAATATATTAAGAGTAGCCCTTGCAACACCAGCTGCCTTCCTGGGAAGTCCCCTGGCCAGTTTTCACACCAGCGATCCCACCCTGGGTGGCTCATACTCCTCCGACACCCTGCGCGGAGCCTGCGCTCATCCCTCCTCTCTGCTTCGGAGTCAGGCGCCAGGCACCGACCCCGGCGCTGCCGCTCCCCCCTTCCCAGCAGGGCGCTTTCCACCAAACAGCATCCAGTTTCTGTAAAAATAACAGTGCTTTCCTCTAGCTCAGCAGGGGAGGAGACTCAAGGAGCCTATGTTCAGTCGCTTCCAACTTTTCCAAGGAAATCAATCCCTCAGCAAAAAGGCACCAGCGAACCGCGCGCCGTGTCCGCTGCCTGGCTCGCAGGAGCGCAAAGGCCTCTCGGAGGCAGCGCACCTCCGAGCGACGCCTGCGTCTGCGCGCGCAAGCCCCGCTCTGCCTTGCTGGCAGCCAGGACGCGACACCCCAGGTTCTTGGACCTCGCTAACCGCGGGAGAGTCGGAGGCGCTCTGCAGACAGAACTGCTTCCGTTGCCTGCTCCAGCGGGCTCCGTAACACAGAGTTTGCACTCTGGAAAAAAGCACGGTGCAGGGAGAAGTTAGGAGGAACCCGGCTCGCAGGAGACTTTGGGAAGGGCGGACTTGCAGCGAGAGCAAGTTACTCGACACCCCGTCCGTGCCACAGGGCCCCCGGGAGCTGGTCCGTCCTAAACGAGAGCGCTCTCGGGCATCTTTGCCTGGGGCCAGTCCTCCGCGTCCCTCGCAAACTAAACGACTCGGGAGAAGCTTTCATCACACGCGCACCTGGGAGAAGGGAACAGACAAATCCAGCCCTCCCCCGCAGGGTGCCCAAACCGTCCCCGAGGTGCCGGGATCCGACCTAGTCGCTCTTTGCGGGAGCCACTTCCCACTTCCCTGCATGGCACCTCCTGCTCCTGCGCGGCTCCCGGGAGCGGAGCTGGGTTCACCGCAGCGCCGGCCCTTTCCTACCTGCGCCGCGCTTCCAGCAGCGCCTCCTCTACGCCGGAGCCAAACGCTCCCCACCACTGCTGGCCGGACAGATGTGGACCATGTGTGTGCTCTATCTCAGGACCTTTCTGCAAGCTCCAGAGCCTTCGACGGAAGGGAAAAAACAACAACAACAACAACAAAAACTACCGAGAGTGATAGCGGAGTCCCTCGCGGACTCCAGCCCCCTCCGAAACTCTGGCTCAACTCAAGCCGCAGGGGCAGGACTCAGCTTGGGGGCGGGATTATTTTTTAATTAGAAAATATTCATCGACATTCAAAAAAATATATAATAAAACGAAATAAAAAAGTGTCAACCAGCTGGGGCTGTGAAAGCCGTGGCGTTTTGGCTCCTGACCGAGCACTTTGATAGAAAGGCTCTTTGGAAAACGCCATAGAAAATATTTAATTTCTCCCAAGGCCTGCATATGGGGCTCATCACTCGCGCATATTACACAGGAATATTCATGTGCGCTGGCCTCCTGTTACAGGATGACGAGGGTTCATCGGTGCAGCATACGAGAGGGGCTCCTTCCTTTCCCGTCCTTTTTTTCTTTCTTTTTTTTTTTCCTGGACGAGGAAAGAGCAGTATTGCACTTTTAATCCCCAAATATTCCTCAACGGCAGCGAAAAGGAAAAGCTAAGCCAGAGCCAGGTCTAGGCGTATCGGTGCTGCGCTCGCAGGGTAACGTGACAGACGGGAAGCAGGCAAGCAAAAAAACCCTGATTTCTGCCCCTCCGGTCCCCGCCGGCGCCTGCTCCCCGGCTACCTGCCCGCGAGACGGCAGGCGCGTTTCGGCCCGACCCGCTCCCCTTTCGTCCCTCCGTGCCGGCGGGGCTCCGGGCCTGCAGCGAGTTAGCAACGCCTGAAGGTTTCGCCCCCGGCTCTCTCCCCTCCTTCCCCCCGACTTTCTTCCTGCCTCGCTTCGGAGCTTGACAGGACCATTAGAAACCTATTCCCCGCGGCCCGGCAGCCCTTTCAGAGCGCGTTCGTCAGGCGATCCATTGAAGCCGGGCATATTCCTTGGCTAACGCCCTGCTGCGAAACGCCGGGAGGGTGGGAACGCTCCACCGCGGACGAGGGGTTACTGCAGTCGGGTGCCCCTGCCAGCCGGGGAGGGGGAAGAGAGAGGGAAAGCCGGAGGGGAGAGAGGAAAAGGCAGGCAGGTAGTCGGCCCCGCTGCCGTCGCCTCCGCGCCGGAGCCGAGCTGTGCGCGGTTGTTATGGGAACCCGGCGCCGGCAGAAGTTTCTCCGAGCGCGAGCCCCGTCCCTGCTCGGCCGGCCGTGGCCGGGGAAGGCGAGGGAGCGGGCGACGGCGAGCCCACGCTTCCCAAACCGCCGTCTGAACGAGAGGCTCCCGAGCCAGGCGGGAGAGGCAGCTTGTGGGGAAAAACGGGGGTAAAATAGCCGCTCTCGGAGCCCAGCATCGGGTCGGGATGGGGCCGAGCACGGGAGAGCACCGGGCCGGCCCCAAAGGCGTCCTGCCGAAGGCTTCGGAGCAGTGACGGCCAGGACAAAACACGGGCCGTGGGGATGGTCTCCCTGCGCAGGGCAGGGGACAGACCCCGGCACCACCTTGTTGGGTGGCATCAGGCTGCGAGGCAGCCGGAGGAGGGCTTTCTGCAAGAAGCCAACGAGCTTTTCCGGAAAGAGCCACCTTCGCGCAAAGCATCTTCGTGCCAGACAGCATTCCCATGTTGTCCGCATTTGCATCCAGCTCCTTTAACCTTCCCAAAATAGTTTTGTGCTCTGCCTTCCTGGTACCCAACTTCAGCTCTGGCTGCACCCCACAAGGCAACCTCCCGTCTCCGTTGCCCCCACTCAACTGCTTTCTCCAGATGCGATGAAAATTTTAGCATTTCTAAAAGCAGGAATGATAAAACAGGGGGAAAACCAGCAAGGTTGCTGGTGGAGGGCAGGGGTCATGTGACCTTTCCAGGTGCCGTTCCTGGTGGAGACACACGTCTCCCACTGTCCTCCTCTTCCCTCCTAGCGCACCGCTGCGAGGAGCTGCTAACTCAAGGAAATCACCCTCACTCAAGCAGATCCAGAGGCAACCAGCAGCCTTGGAAGCTTCAAAAGCTCCCCGACTTGTGGCAGACGAAAGCTCAGTCTTGCCCTGCGGCTGGGCACCAATTAGGAGAGACTCCCCAGCAGGGTGCCGGCCTCATCTGGGTACGGAAAGAAACCATCCGAGTTCGCTACCTCTGCTGCTAAGTCAGAGGAAAAGCAGCTCTGGAACAGGGCAAGGCTCAAAAGGGGGTTATAGCTGGAGCATTCAACAGGAGCAGCACGTTTGCGGAAGGGTCAAAACTCTGCAGTTCTTAGACACACACACAAAGTATTGATAAAAACACTACTCAATTTTCAAAACAGGAATCATTTCCAAGTAACAGTGTACACCACATGCACGCACACAGGGACACCAATACTTTATTAATTTGGGTTTGGGTTTTTTTTTCAGAAATATTTCCCAGCCAGAAAGGAAGCTTGATACCAGGTATAAGCCTATGCAGGTTCAGCAAGATTCCCCTGCAAAGAAAAATATTCAAGGACAAAAAAAAAAAAACCCTTCAAACCACACATGGAGCACTGCATCCAGTTCGGGGGCGCCCAGTACAAACAGGACATTGATAACCTCCAGCAAAGGGCCACCAGGACAGCCACGAGGCTGGAGCACACGGGCACAAGGAGAGGCTGAGGGAGCCAGGACTTGTGCAGCCTGGAGAAGGGGTAAGAGATGAGCACGGAGAGCTCCGCACCGGGAGCAGGATGGGGACCACCGTGCTGCAACGCCTTCCCCTCGACCAGGGAAGGGAGATGGGGTGGTGGCAGGGGGGAGACCGCCGACAAGCAGATGATTAATTGAAATGCAGGGGGAGAAAACGTAATGTCCGTTAAAACTATCAGGCAGTGCAAGTATGGGAAAGAAATCCGGAGACACTGTCCCCATCCCCTGCTCCGCACGCATCGCGCCTCCCAGCACAGAGCTTCTCGCCAGTCTCTTCCTGGCCTCTATTTTTGCAGGTGCAACTTCGCATTCGAAAAGAACCATGCCTGCATACGCACATATATTTTTTCCTCCCTGGCCCCCCAGCGCATTGCATGTGGAAACGGCAGTGATGGGAGAGCAAACCTCCCAGTTTGCAGCACACGGCAGTAATTAGACATCCAACTACTAAGTACTCCAGGCCTCTGGGTGAACTCACCCGCAGCGCTGGGGCCGGCTCGGGGCTCTCCGCACCGCTTGCACCACTTGCACCTTCCAAGCCACGCAGCGGCTGCAGGCTTTAAAACACAGATAAAGTTATTGCTTTGCACCAAGATAATAATAATAAAAAGAATAAAACAGTAAAATAAAAGAGCCTGGAAACTCAAGACTGGCTCAGCTCCGAAACCCTGCTGAGAGTCTCTAAATTATACACAGAGCAGTCTGCTCTGGCTGGATTGCACCATCAGCAAAGAGGGAGACCGAGGAAGGGACAGGGGAAATAACTGAACTTCTGTTCCTTGCCCAGCGTGCTCCCAGCCCCAGCTCGGGTCACCAAATAAATCTCACTAACACGCAAGTTGGTACCTGCTGTTCCTCTGCACCACTGACGGGAAACAGCCTGGAGGTGAATGTACCAAAAGGAAAAGGAATATTGTAGGAAGAGGTTTAAAGTAGCCAAAAATAGATTTTGTTATGTCCAAGGTCAGGGTTAGCACCCAGGGAACCTCAACCCCACTCCAGACTCCAGCCCGAAGGCGCTGCATGGCCTTAAGTACGTCCCTTCCCCTTGGCAGGGTCTTGCTTCCCACCCTTCCTGGGACAACGCCAGCTCCTCCTCCAAGGGGATTTCACCCGGAGAGGAAAGGACCCCGATCCTGAGAGCCCAGGGTTGAGGAAATGGGGATGTGATCTTGCTAGTGGCCTCTAGATGCAACTGTAGCACGGACAATAAATCACTGCCGCAGTACCTTCTGCCAGCAATGGGGCTCCTCACCGCCACCACGGCCGGGCTCCGTTCTGTCACCTGGGCGCGCGCGGAGTTGGGCTTTATGGGGTGAGACAGCGCAATTTAACGATCTCCGATGGAGAGAGCGCAGCCCGCGTCTCGCCCCGCCACGTCCGCAGGAAGGAGATTTACATCGGGGTGAACCGGCACCCAAACTGGGACTGCTGGAGCACGGTTATTAATAGCCTTAACTCGAGAAGCCGATCCCCAGTCAGGAAGACTGGCTTGGAAAATTAAGCTCAGGGTGGTGTTCAGCACTTTGCCACTCAGGTAATGACCAGAGTTTTAGCCGATTGCATCGGAGGGTTTCGCGAAACAGTTGTACAATTGACATGGTTTAACAGACTGCTGTTTATGAGACAGAGCAGTATTTAAGAGACACATTTCTCTCAGAGCCGCACATAAAATTTGATAGCTAAATAGCTGTAAATGCTACTGAAGTCTGACAACTTGAAGAGGAATAGAAGGCCTGTCATGCGGAGTATCCGCCAATACACCCGGCCCCACAGAGCCAACGAGACTCCCACTCTCATAAAACCTTTTTTATATTGGAAGTGAGAATTTGTGCAGTGCATATGAACTCTCTTTTATTGGGCTGGTGTGATGCTGAGAAAATGCAGTTAAAGTTGTACGAGTTCTCCTTGGAGCGCTATTGGGGTGCCTATAAATCAAAAGCTTTATCCTGGAACATGTTTACTAAATAAATCAGCTTTAATTCAGTCTAGCCTTGGCTTGCGCTGAGAGGCAAACGGAGGGAGCTTCAAGTCCCGTTGCCCCGCAGGACAGGAGATGGGCACAGGGTGAGTGGTGGGGTCCCTGCTAGCCGCAGCAGCCGAGGAGCGAGCCCCACGGTGGGGCCAGAGCCGCTGCCACCCCCCTCTCCAAAGTTTTACCCTCCCATGACTTCCACGGCCCTGAGAGAGAGGCTCACGGGTCCGAGCCCCGCAGCTGCTCCCCTGAACCCAAGCCAGACCTCCTGTGCCTACGCAGATGCAGAGGCCTCCTGAGAGCGTCCCATGCTGGCCGGGCTGGAAGGACCACAAAACCAGCTTCGGTACCCAGTGGAAATGGAGTATTTCCGAACCTTTGGAGAGGCCTGGAGCGCTTAAGTTGGGGAGGAAGGTTTGGGCCAGCTCCCTTATCCCCCAAAGACTCCTCCATCTCCACTCTACAGCTGCATTAATTATTTCATCTTAGTCTGGCTTCCTCGTTAAGCTAACCTAGACGTCCCACGTCTGAGTGACAGTGAGCTAGTCTGAAAGAAACCAAGCCAGCAATGCTGGAAGCCATAGGTTTGATGTGATTTATATGGACTAACATTACATATATCTCAAACATGTAATCTTTAAAGGACCTGAGCTAGCAGAGGAGAGTGGAAGGACAGAGGAAAGCTAGATGAGATCCCCCAAAGAACCAGCAGCACAGCATCCGGACCAAGCCCAGATGTTGGGATCTCACCCCACGCTTGTCAAGATGGGTCGAGCCTTCCAGCAGCATCAGTCTCCTCTGCCCCCGTACACCGGGAAATGGGATTCCCATTGCATGGATGGGGAAGGGAGGCGTGGGACAACTGCAGCTGTGCTTCCATGGCCACAGCACCCCTCCAGCGGGGACACAGGGGGCTCGAGCTGGGTGGACCTGAAAGGAAAGGGCCTGAGCCCGCTCACTGCCAGAAGACCCAGAGAGACTTCTCCAGCATGACAGCCTCTTCAGCCCTCTCTACTGATGTGGCTGTGAGTTTAGCTAATTTTGACATCAGCTTTCTCTAGGGATGTCTGGCATTCATGGGCTGTAAAAATGTTCTGGGGCATTACGCAGATCCCCACTTTCCAAAGCTGCAAAATCCAAGGCATTTGTATGAATCCACTGCCTTTTGCCTTCTCTGCAAACAAGTGCATATAAAAGCAAGATTTCAGCCTCTTGGAAACCTCCAGGGAAAATTCAAAGCAGTGAAGAAATATGCGTTGCTTTTCCATGAACCCATCAAAAAAAAAAAAAAAAAAACCCTGAAAACCCCCACATTACTTTTCAGCCCAGTTTTGCCAGCAGTACAGGTCTTTTTCCCACAGTCTAAGGAATCAACACATTTTCAAATCACTCCTGCTTAAGGTATTGAATATCAGAAAACGATTGCTTTTCATTCAGCAGCTGTTTCAGGACACCGAGGGAAAAGGAAGGCACTCTAAACTTAGCAAAACACGAGGAAGGCATTCAATACATTCAAAAACCAGTTGCAAGCCTTAGAAGGAAAAAGTAGGGGTCTCCAAGGGGTGGAGATAGGGTTTTTTGGGGGTGAGCTGGGTGCTGGAAGGGAGGAGAGGGCCTGCGAGCAAGTTGGTCTGTATGTGAGGAGCCAGGACTGGAAGAGAGGGAGGTCACGACGGCAGGGTGGAACAGGGAACCTCCTGCAGATCCTTCATGTGCCTCTCGCCTGAAAACCCCCCACACTCCCACTGCTGCCAGCGGCAAGGCAGCGAAGCTGCTGGGGACGTCAGCTGAGGAAGTCACGAGGAGGGTAGCTGAAACCCGGAGGAGAAGGGAGCCTCTCCAGGAAAATCAGCCTGGCCTGGATGCCAGGAGTGCCTGCTCCTGGGGCACCTGCTCGCGGCTCTCTAGTGGCCACAACGACGGCTCTTGGCCAGCTGAGCGACAAGAGGAACCAAGCCCTTACGCTTGCCTGGGCAGGACAGTTTCCTCACGCTCTTCTGTGGGCAACCGGTGTGGGACAACCCGACGAGCCGTTTGGGGTGACCCATGGCCCCGTGCAGCCATCCTCCCCGCGGGGGCAACCCCAGGAGGTGCACACAGGATGAGGCAACACGTTCTCCAAAATAGCTCTCTCTTGGCTTGCCCAAGCTCCCCCCCCAGCTCTGCAGTCCGTCTTGGATCCCGTCAGCCTTCCACCGCCTGGATCTCCATCTGCAGCACAGGGACTATCACGGTGCTGCTGAACTCCTCCCGCTCGGGCTCCTTGGAAAAACGCATGGATGTGTCCCAGTGCGGAGCAGACAGGGAGGGAAGGAGAACTGCCCTCTGAATCCCAGCCCCGGCTTCCTCTAACGCAAGCCTGCGCCCAATGCCCAGCCCTAGCCTGCACCTCAGGGCCACAGGGATGTGCTGGGCCCATGTCAGGCTTCTTGGGGAGCGCACCCCATCCCACACACCGCTTTAGGCATTCTTTCAAGGTCCGTTCATTTCCCGGGAAAATCAGCAGTATGGCTGGGTTTACCCTCTTTCAGCCTTTCCAACACATGGACGCCCCTGGCACTGCCGCGCTGCCGGTGCAGAATGGGCAGCTCCACGTGCACACGGATCCGAAAATAAAACAAGCAGCTTCCTCCCCCTCCTCTTCCCGCAGCCCGGGAACAGAGATAATCACACCGTGGCAGTACCGGCAGGGACAGCACACACTGTGCTCGCTTCCCTGCTCTCAAAGGTAGTTATTCGGCCTCAGTGAAGCAGCGCTATTATCCCATTTTACAGATGGGGAGCTGCAGAGCAGGGCTTCAACACGGGGCTCGAGGGCAGGCAAGGAGCCTGCGGAGGAGGAAGGGACTGAACCTGCCTCTCGCAATCCCTGCTAACTCGAGCCGGCGCAGCGGAGCGGGGCAGGGCATGCGGACCGCGGGATGCCGGGACGCCGGCAGGGACAGCTGGGCTGGGGGCGTTGAGAGGAGACCAAGCAGCAGGAGGGAATAGTGACCGGGTAGGGATGATGCCCCCAACTAATGTGGCCCCAAAGCACTGGAACAAGGAAAGCCCAGTTCCCTTCAGGCTTGTGCCTGTGACGCTTAATCTGAGGAGGAAATTGCAGCAACGAGATGGGTTAGAGCAGTAGCCAGGGCAGCACACCCTGCACGAGCCAAGCTCTGCTCCTCTGCCTTTCCCGGGATTTCTGCTCCTCTCTTGCAGCACAGGGCTGAGGATGGCCGGCAGAGAGCCCCTGCTGCCCACATCCCCTCCCTGACCAGGCTTGCTGCGAGGCGTCCCGGTGCATCCCTGGTGATCTCAAGGCTAAGCTGATCACCGCCCTTAGCAGCTCTCCCTGCACCTTTCTTCCACGAACGTGCCAAGCCTCCGACGTTGCTCTTGCAAACCCCTCAGACTGGGGTTCCCAGCTCGCCTGCGAGCAGGGCAAAGATGCGCTGCCCTCACCGGCTTTGCACCTGCCCCCGGCGTCCCAGCGGGCGCTCCTGCTGGCTCGCAGCACCTGAAGGCACCGAGGGGCTCTCTCCCACCACCGCACCACTCTCCGCTTCCTTCCCAAACCGCAGGAGCCTCACCGCCCTCGTATAAGACCACGCCACCCTGCAGCCCTGCTGCCCACCTTCCCCGCAGCAGATCTGCGAGCCCGGGGGCTGTCCCAGAGCGCTTCATCTAACGGCACAATAAACCACTGCGTCTGGAGCAAAACGGAGGGGGAGATGAGGATGAACACGCCTGGGCGCTACCTGTGCCCACGTTGGGGTTTGCAGCCCGCCAACCCTGGCCGAACTGCTCTGCAAAACGCACGGGGAAGTCCCGCTGCCTCCCTCGGAGAGGGAGCAGAGCAGGGCGCTCTGTCCCCAGCCTGTCCGACCTCCAATTTCCAGCTGATCCCCACGGAGCAACCAAAGCGCCTTCATGCCACCAGGTAAGCAAAGAGTCATGACTGCCGGGCTTATAACAAAGACAAACTGCCTCTCTCCTTCCTCCCAGATTGCAAGCAGATGTGTGTTTAAATTACCTGCTGCTGACTACGACCGGCTCAGCAAAGCGCCATGGTCTAGGCGCAGAACGAAGAAAAATGTGCGAAACGAATGAGGGGAGGATTAGCAGGAATTCAGCAGGATCTGGAAGGGCAAAGTGTCGCCATTGCAGAGAACAAATGTCACTTCCTTTGCAAAACGCAACTCCCCGCGGAGGGAATAAACCTCAAGCCTCCGCCCATATGACCCAAAGGGAAACGGCTCCACTCAGGGACAAGAAATCCTGCCTCTCGTGTGGATGGAAAGGTTGGAAAGAGCAAATTGCCCTGCCGGGGACACGCAGAGAGCGTCCCAACGCCCCGCTGTGCCCCCGACACACCTCGGAGCCCTCGGCAAGCGGCCGCTATGTGCGTGTGCCTCCGAAGGCCGGGACTGCTGCTCCCCTTTCTCAGCTGCTGTGGGAGGGAGGTTGCGTGCACAGAAATGGCAGGGTTTCGGCAACGAATGCAAAACGTCTGCTGGAAAACAGCCCAAAACGTGAAGCACTCCTGCAAAACGTTTTGCTTGCCGCAAAGGCGCGATTGCATCCCGCGCCGCGCAGCTCCGTCGCGCACACCGGGTTTTACAAGGGTCGAAAGTTCGGCCTGCCGAAGCTTCTCCAGCCCGGATAATTATGGTCATTATTAAAACATACATGGCAAATGATTTACCTGAGCCTCGTCCAGTCTCTTCATATCTCTTGAGCTTGGAAGAATGCAAGGGCCACATTCTGCTTCCAGTTCCCGCGAGCGCAGCGCTGATTAAAGCAGAGGGGCCAGACGATGACCTCAGCTACAGCACTGGGAGCCTGGAGCACCGCCAGCCCGGCCAGGAGGACAGCGGGAGAGAGGCAGGCTCCAGGAGGAGGAGAGACGGCGCGCTCCGAGGGCCGGGATGCCGGCCGGGCTTGTGCCCCTCGGAGCCCTGTTCCAAAGCTTCCGTGCAACCTTGGGCACCTTCAAGCTGCGCCTTGGGCTCCTTCTCCGTCCCTTTTTGCCGCTGGTCTAAGCCGTTCCCAAGCGAAAGCCTGGCTTGGTTTAAGACAGTAAGGAAATTCGGAAAGACAGGAGAAAGGCTGCAGGGCTGGGTCTGGAGACGGCAGCAGGCTCCCAAGCGGGGCTTGTTCTCAGGCCCAGGACACTGCAGGGACAGTCCTGATTGCACAGCATGGCCCTGGCTTCCTTTTCCAAAGAAACCCTTCAAGTCTGTGCGTCCAGCTGCCTGCACGGCTCGTACATCCCCGCTCAAGATGGCTTTGAACAGCCTGATCGGCTGGTGTCATTGCCCAGCACCGTTCACCCTCCAGGGGCTGGCTGCCAATGTTCACCCATCTTCTACAGCAGGTTTTGTCACTGATGGGGAAGTCCCCCAGCAGTACCCATGCCAAGGAGGACAAAATCACCTCAGGCCTGTCTCTGTGGTGCTAGGAACAACACTAGGGTATGAAAAGCCCCAAAAAGAGGTGACGTGCCCCTGCTTGCTAGCCTGGGGCTGGCCTCCAGCTGCGGAGCAACTGGAGACACTCCGAGATGCGCAGGGCAGAAGGGACCCAAAGGCTCAGCACCACCTCAAACCCAGCTCAGAGCCAAGCCTTGCCGATGGTGGCACAAACCACCTCATGGAAGGCCATGAAGCAAAGGACTACCTAAAACTGTGGCATTTGGCTACGTCTTTGTGCAGAGGGTCAGTCTCTAAGTGATGCCTCCTACCAGAGCTGGTACTTGGGTGCAGCCCAAGAGGAGGAGGGACCAGACGTTGCATCTCTACTGCATTTTCTGGGCTCCTGGTCGCTGCAACGATGCCCCGGCATCTGGAAGAGCAGCCAAGGCCGTCTCCCACCTCCTGACGGCGTGCCGTGCTGCAGGACAGCATTGCGCAGGCCGAGCAACGCGAGTCAGGCCCAACCTGTTCCCCTTCCCCCTCGCGGCTCCTGGCTCGCTCCCCGCTGAGCCCTCGCGGGCCGCACGTGGCTCTCAACTTCCCTGCGCAGCTACGAGGGCTGGAGCAAAGAGCAGAGTCAGACCCCAAATCGCAGATCGTTGCTGGGGCTTCGTGCACGGGAAGCAAAAGATCGGAAATCTCTGAAGTGCACAGCTGGACTCCACGCCCCGACCGTGTTTTTGTGAGATAGCACGTACATTTTTAAAAGCTATCTAGAGAGGGCTCTGCTTTAAAACAGCCCGGCTGCTGCGGCACTGAAACCACCGCCTGTCACGCTGACCAGGACCTTCAGTTATTCCCTGTCCCCCACAGTCTATATTCATCCGCAGCCTTTGGCCTCAGGTTATGAAATTATTTAAGGAAAGGATTACATTTCCTGCTCTGCATTTGCTCAGCACCAACTACAGCGGGGGGGCAGGAGGGGAAGGACGTGTGACCCAGAAAAGCCGCCACGGGACAGTACATACCAATGCCCTGAAACGGCAGCCCCCGAGCGCCCGGCGCCGTCGCGGTGCCCGGCCGGGCTCCCCTCCCGGCTCGCCATCGCCCCAGAGCAGAGCCCCGACGCACGAACCGCCACCCCACGTTTTGCCTCTCCGGAGGCCGTGTCCTGCCGGGACGCGGGGCAGGGGCTGCGGTTCCTCCCCTCTGCCGACCCCCCGCCACCGTCGCAGAGTCCCTTCCTCGCTCTTCGTCCTATTTATGGCTCCGCAAGGTCGCTGCAAGGGGAAAGCTCGTGCGCAGCCTTGGGATGCTTCCACGCTGCCCCGAAGAGCCGGGACCGGGAAAACTCATCTCCCTCTCCCAACCGTAAACTCCGTCTTTTTTCTTGTTTCACAGTTCCTGAAACACCAACTGTATATTTACCTGCTGCTAAACTACAGGGTCTTTCGTTTCCCCTTTCTACGCACCAGCTTTTTGGCTTAGAGCACGCAAACGGGGAGAAGATGCCATGCCCTACGCCAAGGTGAGATCAAATATCCTTGCGAGGTGCTTACCTACTCTGTTCCTAGAAACCGCTAGTCTCCAAGGAGATCCCCTCAGCATCCCCTGGTAGCCCGGGTGAGGATTTAATTACTCTGCGGGCTTCGTTTCTTCCACTCCGTCCCTCATTCCCGTCTCACATGCTGCCTCGTTGGCAGATTGGTGTCTCCAGCCTGGCTCTGCAGGACATTCACTTCACCTTTAAAAAAATAAATAAAAAAAAAAAATCCGCCTCTCTTGCAAGCCTCTCCTGTGTGCATTTATTAGCCGGGAACGAACACCGAGCCACTGCCTACGCTCTCCTCTTTTCTAGTCTCCTCTGCTTTGAAGCGTCACTCACAATAATCTCGTGGAAAGTATTTCCTACAGGAAAACATGGTTCGCTCGATTTAAATTGACCTCAGCCAAGTGGCAGCTTCTCCGTTCCCCCCCCACCTTATTTTGACCAGGGGAATCGACACGAGACATTTCATTTCCAATTGAAACAATTACTTTAAAAGCCCGTTTTGAAATTAAAGGTCCAACCTGTCATAACATTTCATTTTTGCCAATATTTTTCAGACAGACGTTCCCTGTTCCCGGCTCCAGGGGCAGCTGTGCATTTGGCAGAGACTTGCAAGGTGGGTTTTGCCGCAGGGAGGCTCCCCACGGACGGGATGCTTTCGGAGCATCTCGAGTTTTTTCCTTTTAGGCTCCCAGGACGGCTGAGAGGGTAACAACGGGTGCAAAGACCCAGCAGACGCCGCGTTCTCCATGCTCGCCACGCCGTGGGCAGCGTGGAGAAAAGCCTGGCCAAGCTGGCCCGCTGCCCGTGCCGGGGAGCAAAACTCCCCGCCGGGATGGGGACTGAATTACCGCCTCCGGCAAACACCACATGGGCAAAAGGACACGAGTCATTGAACAGAGGCATCTGCTTTTGCAGGGCAGATGCGGAGTTATTCTCACCTGAAATTAGTTTCTGGACAGCTACAGAGCACACACTGTGTCAACCCAAATGTGCCGGGGTTGGTGTCCTGGGTAGGGAGTTATCTCAGGGTTTAACAGCAGAAAAAGTCACGGCACCGACACACTCGCAGACACGTGCCGGGGAGCTCAGCAACGTCTTGGGGCGAACAGCAGGGAGGAGAACCAGCTACGCTCGGTCTGCGCTTTTATAGGAAAACGACCAGAAAGGAGCAAGGCCATCCCTAGGCTAAATACATCCGCAGCCAAAGACCCCAGCGCCACCCAGGTGGCTCTGATTGCCGGCAAAAGCTCAGCCCCACACTCCCGAGCTATCACAGTCGCGGCAGGGCAAGGCTCCAGGGTTCCTTCTCCCGCTTGCAGCGACCGCCGGCTTCTCCACGGCTCACGCTGCTGGGGCACAGCCCGGAAAGGCAACAGCCTTTTCCTTGCTGCCATCTACCAAAGAGTTTTCCAAGGGTGAGACCCTTTTGCCAATGGGAGACTGTAGGCATGGAGCAAGGCAGAGCCGAGCAGGGAGCCCAGGAGTCCTCGCTCCCGGCCTCCCTCCCACAAAGAGATGGGAAACCCATTAAATGCGCCGAGCAATGAAGCTTCCACTGTTTCTCCCTGGGGGCAATTTCACAGTCGACTTGAGGAAATTGTTCCTGATATCCAGCCTAAATTTTCCTTTGTTGATTTTCAGTTTAGCAGCGGAAAGGTGGGAGATTTAATGAGACAAGTGGGGCTGCTCCAGGGGAACGAGCGAGGCGATGCACGGAGCTGTGGTTGAAATGGAGCAGCTCTTGCAAGGAATCCCAGAATCCTAGAAACTGGGGATGGAAAAGTTCTATTAACTTTCCCAATGGACTAACACAAGACTGTTCCCTCATTTTTTTAATGCCTTGCCCAGTCCAGCTATTTGATTGGGACCAGAGCTCTGCAAAAATATGAAGGTTTTTTCTTCTTTCTTTTTTAAATTGCTGTATGGGGAATAAAATGTTGGGCTTTATGGCCAGATTTTGTTGTTTCATCCAAGGGTAAAATTTTCGCTGCTTTGTCTGTTGGACACGGTTTCTTATTCTACCCAGCAAAAACCCCAGAACTCTTTTGGGCCATGAGCAAGGGCAAGATGTGCGCGGCAGCAAGTTGCAGCTAGCTTGCATTTGAAAATTAGAGCCTTTCTGGGTGAGAAATGAGACCTAAAAGGCTTTTCAGCAGCAGGTAAACACTGCAAGGCTCAGGAGCAAGCCTGGGCCATGCAGATGTGTGAGCAAGGGGTATACAAAGGAACAACAGTGCTTCCAAGCAGGCTCAGCCACACGAAGGGTATGATATCTATTGCTTCTAGCAGTTAGGACACGAGGTCCGAAAAACCCAGTCTGGGGGATGGGTGCTTCAGGAGCCAAAGGAGCAATATTTGGGTGCAGGAACGTCGGGTCCCCCTGCATTATGCTACCCCAACAGCATCGGTTCAGCCCATGGCAAAACTCCTTTAAATCGGAGCTGGTGCACACTGGTGCAACCCAACTGCTTCCTGTCACGACGCAAGGGCTCCCGCAACAACAGCCATGGACCTCTGCAAGATCATGGAAGTAGAGGGATATCAAGAGCTGGACCATGTAGACATAGCACATCACCAGCAGATGTTTGCCTTAATCGCACACAGTTTTCTTAAATGTCAGATGGTTACAAGGCACTAGAAGGGCATTTTTTTCACCGTGTTTTTATGAGCTTATAAAGGAAAAGTGGTTGTACACTCTCAGGAAATGTCAGGCTCCATTTCCCGAGGACCTGCCATCTGTCAGCATGCTGATTTTATCGCACCCTGTCCATGCAGAATGGAGAGGAGGGCACACTCGGACGTGCCAACCTGGGAAGAGATGTGAAGCAGAGATGAAGCTCGATTTTGGGCAGGTATCATTGGAATGATCCCTCACTGTCCTGGCACCAGCGATGGGTCAGAATGGCACTTCACCCCCCAAACTCCCAAAAAGCAGCACCCAACCTCATGTGCAGAAACAGGCAGACGGGGGCAGTAGTGATGGTTGCAGGCACTTGTTCCTCCCAACACGCACACAGTGAGGTGGGGTTTTGCAAGGTCAGCACCAGCGGCAACGCTGCTTCAAGCCATGCAGAGAACCCGGAAGTCAACATGGGGTTTGCCACTGCTGTGACATGACCGTGCCCCAAAGACATCCCACCAGCAGGAACATGCGAAACTCAGAAGCCAAGAGACCTCTGGAGAGTGGCAGCAGCCTCGGGGCATGCACAAAGCACCATGTGAGCTCCAGCAGGCAGAAGAGTCGCTTTTGGTGCTGGTGTCTCAACTGCGAGGAGGTGCAGAGAGCCTCCCAAGCAAGACCCTGACTAGACGCCTTGCCAGCACAGCCCCTGTGCCACAGAGCTCCCCTTGCGGCGCCCTTCAGTGTCACGGCAATAGACTCTAGGGATAAAGTGTTAGCACAGCCTCAAGAATTGAATACGTCCGTGCCTCACCTTCCCCTTCTGCAAAAAGGGCCTAATGACAATCACCAGCCACTGTGAAGCCCTTTGAGATGTTCAGACAAGCGGAGCTTGCAGAAAAGGGGGGAAGAAGTTACACTCTGGCTTAGATGACCTTTCACAAGGGAAAACCAGGCAATGCACTAGTGTTTCCCAGCCAGGATCTCCCATCCAGGAGTTTTCAATCGTTCTGCAAAATGTAGCCAGCTCTGCGAGGGGATGTGGAAGCTATTAAACTCACAGACGGTGGCATGCAACAGTTTGGTCCCTGCCTTTCCTTTACTGAAGCAGAATGCAGTAGCGCTGATTTGTGGCAGGACCATGTTTTTCACCCAAACATGCACAGAAACTTTAAGACCAAAACTGCCCTGGGCTTTGGAGTCCAGATGTGGCTGGAGAGGGGACACCACGGCAGCACAGCTCTGCTCCCTTTCACACCTTCCCCACACCCTGAAACAGAAACCCTTCACACACCATTTTTGGTCCCCAATTCTCTACTGACCTTGAGAGAAAAGCTCCCACTCGCTGTGGCTTGAATAGTGACAGGCTGCGAAAACTCAAATAGAAAGAGAACCATACCACAACCTAGAAAAAAAAACGGTTTTGCTGCAGGATTTAGCAGCAGGAAAAAAGCTGAGCTGAGAGGAATGAAATGGAGAGAGACATTCTCCATCTACTTCCTAAATGTTGGATAAGGGAACACACTGCACGGTACATTGCAAGTTTGGGATGTGGCAAGACACCAACTGCATTTTATGTGTTGCAAAACCACCTCCTCTGTGGCAGCTGAGATTTCAAGCATAAGCTTTGACCTTGGTAATATTTTTTACATATTGAGTCTCTGCCGACTCTGGAAATAACAGGGGAAAAGGGCTGGGATTTTGAAGATTTTAATGCATGGCCAGATCCTCTAAGAACTGGGACAGCCCCAGATGACAGCCTGGCTCTCCAATCCTCTGCCACTCTTAATTAAAGGCAAAAGACGCTGAGTTTGAAAAGATCTAAGGCGACACAAAGCACCAGCACGGAAGATTGAAAAAGAGGAAGACAAGGATTCAAAAACCTGCCGCTTTGCTTCATTTCGCCTGCATTTGATCACAGTTTCCTCCTGCAGCACCGGTGGCCTCTTCCACGGGTACTGAGCGAGAACATGAGAAACGCCTCCCGCGCCGGCACATGCAGGGCCCCAACAGCCCCTGCCTCCCTCGGGGTGCTCAACACGTGCCCGTCCCCATGCGGTGGCCCAGGGAGAGAGCCCGCTATGGCACGGGGTGCAGCAACCACGGCTCTCCCACGCTTCCCTTGCTGGCTGCAGCCGCAAGGATGCAAAACATGGCTGATGGGATGACTCCCTCTTTTTTGGTACCCACCTCCTCGGGAGGATGGCCAGCTCTTGGGAGCTTATGGGAAACTCAGAGTCAATTCCCTCTCTTTGCCTGTGAATGCGAACATCCCCAAAACTCCTAGGGGAAGGGGAGGTGGGACTCAGTGGAGTGCCTTTCCCACTGGAGAGAGCAAAGCTAGATGGCCAAATGGACAGGGGAAGGAAAGGATTCCTCTTGTACGTGACATCCCACCCAATCTGGTCTCTTCAGACTGTCCTTCAACTGAAAGGTTTACCCCCTGAGACACTTTAACAGATAAATAAATCAATTCCCCACTCTCCCCCCTTCTCCTTGCAAGGGAATAACTGTCTCTGATAGCCTTGATTTGCTAAATAAAACACTCTTTGAAGGCTCCCTGCAATAATATTTGCACAGAAAATTGACATTCTTCCTCCTTCCCACCAGCCCTGATGCTGTTTGTTTGTGAGTTAATAACTTCGACACTCGGCTGAGCTATTGATCCCTTTCAGCACAATCATTCTTTTGGTCCAAAATACACAAAAATAAAATAATGAGCAAGCAACGGCAAAGCCCTGATGACCTTTTGGCAGGCGCTGTGGCGCAGGCAGCGCATGGGAGCCCAGGCCCATTGGTGACGCCAACTGGCTGCCAGGTGCGATGCCTTCTGCAGAAGCCAGCAGGCGAGGCTGGATTTCTTTCTCCCTTCCTGCTCGCCTGCCTTGGCCTTCCCCAAGGAAGCAACGTCCTTCCTTGCAGGTGGAAAACCAGTTTTCATGACTCAAAATTACCATTTAACTTTAAATCGTCAGCACCCAGCAAGGGCTTCATAACGCAATAGATGGTCCACGCAGGTGTCTGGCCCAGACACCACCAGTGGCAGAGATGGATGGGTAGCAGCACCATTAGTTATAGGAAGGGTGGTGTTTCAGAGCCCCAACTGCCCAGCTGACAGGGGGACTACAGCACTGAACAAGTTCCTACAACCAGGGCAGGATGCAGGGAGCCAGCCCTCACGTGCACCGGCTCCGCTACGAACAGCCCCTCACGCTCTTCTATCGCTTTTCCCCTTTTCCACCTGTCCCTCTCCCTCCCCCAGTAAAGCCAGCTGACGTTTCCAATTCAATAGCTCTCCAGCACAAAGTGCCACTTTTGACAAAAATCAAACTGTTTTGCAGGAACGCAGGAATTCGGAGGAAATCTGACGCGAAGTTATCAAAGCATTTTGTTCCGACTTTGCTGTTTTGGCTTTTGTTATATTATACCGGGGCCTGGCGTGCCAGAGGCAGAACAAAGCTGCTTGGCTTTATCCAATCCATTTTGATAACAGTTGGTCAGGAGTAGATCTCCCTCCAATATCCACCATAATGAAATCTGATGAAAAGAAACAATTAACGTCTCTGCAATGTCCTCATCCTCCTCAACTGCTCCCGTATTGCCAGGGCATTCCACCAACGCTCCCGGGGGATCTTTGCTGATGCACCGACTTTGTATTTTTGTTTTGCAATCTGCTCACATGCCTTTAGCTAATTGTTCTTCAGACTGCTCTTTTCAGGGGAGATTTTCATGGCAAACAATCAATTTTCCCAAGTTGCATTTTCCTTAAACCCTTTGATGTCTGGGAAAATAACAGGCAACCTCAACACACGGCTGAGTATCAGGCGAGAGCTGGGAAGCACTAAGCGGAAATGCATTTAGTTGTCTGGGTCAAAAACCATTTCCTTTGTTAAATGATTATTATTGTTCCAAGAGAATTTCAGTGGGAATTGAGGGTGCTTAGATAGATGGATTCACAGGTTCGCTGAGCTTCTATAAGGGTCTCTATATCCTCCACCATAATTCTACATCATAACTTCCAACACCAATAACTCTTCTATGACTCCCAACAGATATTCCTGTGCCTTCCAAAGCAATAACTTCTCAATGAACTCCAGACCTGCCAAATCGACTGTTTTTCCCCTGCGGACGCCTGCTTTTTGGCCCTTCTCACAGCCCTCCTGGGAATCTTGACCCGTTTACCTCTCCTTCTGGTTCCAAGCTCGGAGCGCAGGGAGATGAGATCAGAAAGCGATCTGCATCGTATGTCAAGAAATAGCTCTGGCACTAAAAGGTTGCAGTCATCTTCCATTTTCCTGACTGCTCTCATCAGTCGAGGATCCAGCTCCACATTCCCCAGTCCTGCTCGCACGAGCCGTAATTCTGAGGGAACATTTCTCTCTCCCTAAGCCTCCATTTCTCAGATTGCTCACTTCTTCCCACTCATACCTGAAAATTGTTATGAGTGTTTCTCAGGTCTCCCCTGGAGAAATTACTTAGGTTATTCAGTAGGGCTAGAGAACAAACACTTAAATAAGAAATAAACTGCCATGCATCTCTTGGGTCGCCAAGCCTCCCGGTTCAGCCATAAGAGCAGTACCTGAGGACGGCCAGCCCAGGACTGCTACCTTGCTAGGAGTGCACTTGATCTTAATGACATGTTAATTAAGCTGAGGGTAGAGCTGCTTGTTACATTATTGTTTTTGTTTCTATCACAGTAATACTCAACATCCTCAAGCAGAAAACATTTTTCCCCCCCTCCTTTTAAGTCACAAATTATGTCAACATCTGGTGAAAATAAATGTGTAAAAGTAGGCTTTGCTCTTTTTCAGGGGATTTTTCTCTGGAAGGGAAGAAAGGTTTGAATCAAAAATGAACATACGCAAGAGGGGAAGAAGAATATGCCTCAAACATTGCTCTTTTTTGGTTAAAAAATTTTGTTTTAAACAAAGAAAAACCCCAAAAGCCTATTCTCACAGTTGGGGATCACAGTTCTCGTTAGCTTCCCAGCAAACCACCCCACTCAGCCTTAACGTTTCCTTGGAAAGGGTTTCCGTAAGGAAAAGCCAGCTAGCATGAGCCACGCACAAACTCGAGCTAAGCAGGAACGGCGCCCGAGAGGGAGCTGCGACTGGGGAGAGCGCAGGCGCTCAGGCAGGTCCTCTTGACCCCAGGCAGTGCAGAGCAGGACCAAAGCACCCGTCCTCGGCATCACGCTACATGCAGAAACCAGCAGCATTATGCACCGCATTCGCTCCTCGTCCCGTCACTCCGAGGCTTTTCCGCCGCTGCAAGGGAAAGGAGCTGCCGTGGGGGAAAGCAGCCGCAGAAACCACTTAGCGCTTCCTCGAGAGGCTCAGACCTCGCTAACAGGCTGGATACCTTCAACAAGTGCCGCTGCCAGCCCCTCTGCACAAGTATCTTTAGATATTTGCTTTAGCTACGCTTATACGCGCCAGCCAAAGCATCCAAGCGAGAGCAGGCGGCTTGCGTTGCACTGCCCAGCTGCATCTCCAGTGCCCGGGAAATGACCTAGGTTTTCAAAGATGCCATCACGCCCCCACTATCCAATTACTAGGAAATAATTAAGCTGACGATGGACCTACTGACCACTGTGGAAAAACGTGAAAGGGAGCCACCTGCTCAGCACAGAGCCAGATTTCTGCGGCTGATTTGTAACCAGATGCTCCATGTTGCGTCAAACAGGCACGAGAACTTTTTTTCCCCCTCCCCGTGTTTTTCAACGGAAATTGTCTTGCACCCTTTTTCTGACTGCTTCCTAAAACTGCTTGGAAGCTTCAAAAGAAAACAGAACTCCTAGAAAGCGTTCCTGTTTCCCTGCCTTGCACTGAAATTTTTCACTTCCTTCCAAATTCGACATTACTATCCTCATCGGGAAAGAGCTGTTCCTTTCCCCAAAATTAACCCTTAACTCTGGAAAACCTCCAGAAAGAAAAAAAAGCCCTTTCTGGGGGAATAACCCCTGGGAGAAAGGCTCAGCAGTGAGTTAAATGGATAACACTCCCTTGCCGAGAGAACAAGGGCTCGAGGAACCGGGGCAGGAGAGGATCTTTCTTTCGAGTAAGATGTCCCCTAATGCAATAAGTCCGGTCTGCTCTAATTTTTCAAAGAGAGCTCGTGGCAGACCGACCCCTCACAAGGCGATGCAGGCACAAACACTGCGATTTACTTGGAGACTCCGGCATCTACGCTTTGAACAGGGAGACACTGCACAACTGCACTTATTATTTGCTGAACGTCTGTCCGTCCCCAACGACCGCAGGGCTGGATGAATCCTCCTGCATAGCTGAGGATTAGCTCTGGATAAGATTTTGTTGACTACATGATTTTGGAGGTGGTGGGGAGGGAAGGATCCTGCAGCTTCTGCAGAAGCAAGGCATTTCAGGGTGAAACCAAAAGATGAATCTCTTGGCTGCAGGATGGAAATCTCCAGTCAAAATGAGAGACTTCCCCAGGCACCCCAGAATAAGCACCGGGTGCCGAGCAGGGCCCCTCACGTGGGCTGATGGAGGGAAGTTTTGGGGTTGCTTCAAACCAGAGAGAGCAGCTCTCTGGTCCCCCATACTACAGAGGGCATCTACTAACATCCAGGGTCCTGATCTCCTCCCTCCTGAGCCCCTCTCATGTTTCACTGCAACAGAAAATGAAACCTGGGAAGATTAACTGAGCAAAATTCTTTTTCCCCAGAGTCACTGAATATCCCTCCCACTTTCTCTCTGGTGACCATGAGCCCATGCAGCCCTACCACAAGCCAGCGCCTAACGCAGAGAGGCGGTGGGACAGGAACAGTACCAGGCTTTCTCCCTGTCCTCTTGGTCCACGTTTGGCGCCTGGCAATGGGCGTTGGAAATCAGAGCCATCCTTCAGCAAGCTGCTGGGTTTAAGGAGAAGTTGATTGCCATGGACTGGGCTTTAGATTTACAGCCTTCCCAGGTGGGGCTGGCAACTGCTCTAACACCACAGCATGGGCACGTGCGGGAAAGAAAGGTCAATCTTGCTTGTTCTCCATACCCAGCAGGCTAGAAAAGGGTAAAAATTAAAAAGTCTTCTAGTTTTTGCAACTAGGAAGCTGGTTCTGCCCCAGTGTGGTGCCTAGGGAAGGGCCTGCACCCTTGGAGACAACCTGATCATAGCCGGGACACCATTCCCCCAAAGCTCCCTCCACAGCCAAGGGAGGAAGGCTCCTCGGGGGCAAAGCAAAGGACTTCTGGTACAAATCACCCCGTGCTAAATCAGAGGAGCCTCCTTTCTCTAGAGACCATAGAGGGACCTTGAACTTCAGGTAACTAAGTTGGATGGTGGGAATATCTCCCTCATCTTAGATCTGCATCCTGCTAAGCTAGTCCCATGTTCAAGAGGAAAAATCCAACCATTTTTGCATGACACCCAACGACGGTGTTAGCAAGGTTTGTGAAAATCCACGTACAATGAGTGAGAGAAGCCTAAAAAAGGAACCAGCGGTGAAACGAAGCAAATTCCCCACTGTTTAATTAGCCCAACTGTCTTTTGAGCAGGGACTCTTTTATCCATCAAGAAAATAAGGGGCCAGAAACTCACGCTGTAATGCAAACAGAATGTCCCTTAAAACCAACTGGTGCTTTTGGCCAAGCAAAAACTGTTGGGATTTCCAAATATGGCCCATGGGAACATCAGCCCAAGCATTCTTGGGAAGCATCTTGGAGCCTGAACTGTCTCCCAAGAATAAAAACTTCAAATCCAGCACGACAAAAGAGCCATCACATGACAATAACTATCACACAAGCGCACAAATTAAGCAATCCATCAAAAGTGAAATACACCACAAAACAATAGAGAGCGGTGCACATCATACCCGGCAACGGGTGAGCAAACCTGACCTGCGATTGCCTCTCTTCACGCATGGACTATTGTGTTCCCTTCTCTGCAGACATCAGAGCAACTGGTTTTTTTTGGCTTTTTTTTTTCTTTTTATCAAAGCTTGGGGAGAAGGAACCTTTATTGGAGAGAACATAGGTATCTATATTCAAGCAAAAGCACTTGTGTTCGACTCGGCCATTATACAAATCAATGGTTATTCTGCAGGAATGTGACAGGGCAAAAATTAGACGTAGAAGTTGCTGCCCTCTCTCCTGAGTCTGGGGGGAATTCCTGCCTTAAAAATTTGGGATCCTGTGTATGCATGTAGCTTAACATAATGATATTCCCTGGGAAAAAGGAGAAGGAAGAATAGTTAAAATCTCTTAAGTCTTCTTGTCTTCCATCTCTTTTAATTGCACCCGGTTTCAAAGAGGTGTAACACAAGAAAACTGCCTCTGCCCATCTGAGAACTGAATTTACAGGATATTATTTTGGAGAGTAGCTACCCTGCTTCAACATCGCCACTCAGACAACAAGAAGATGCAGTTCCTCAGCACCCAAGGGCCCAAATATGTTTGCTAACAGATTGGGCAAATGGCTGTGTGTTTGCAAGTGCATTTGAAAAATCAGGTCCCGTTGGCAGGCAACTCTCAGACAGCAAGCAGGGCCAAATCCCATGAATAAATTGCTTGGAGCGAGTAGTTTGACGCGCCATTATTCATAACTAATGCAGTCCTAGTAAACAGAAAATGGAGGCCAAATCTGCCTGTATAGACACCAATGACCTCATCTGTTTTCATCCTATTTATTGAACAAAATAAGAGCAAAAGAGAGTTACCACCAACCTCCAAAGGGAGGCACAGGCAAAAAACATCTCCTCGGGTTTCAGAGGAACAAATATTCCTCACAGATACCGGGTGAGGTGGAAGTCTAGACAGCAGGGACTGGAGCTGAATTCAGTGTTAGAATAAGAATTTTATCTCCCCAGTGCAAAGACACAAGTAAAACTAAGCAACCACCTCTCCCATCTCCTTTGCTTTCGATACCACTGAGCTGTGGGGAATAAGGACGTTAGAAGAAGAGGCAACAGCAGAGGCAGCTGTGGGGCAGCGACGTCCATACTGATGGGGAACAGCACTGACCGTTGGCCAGGGATCACTCTCAAAAAGCCCAGTGGCTATCGGGCAGCCTCTTTTTATAGGATCTCAGGAAAATTCAGGTTGGAAGGGACCTCAGGAGGTCTCTAAACCAATCTCCTACTCAAGGAGCTCAGCTGTGTGGGTGGACCAGGTTGCTCAGGGCTTTCCAGCAGCAGGCAAGCTGCAATGCAGCTCAAGGCCCCTCTCCGAGCTCGGTATATCAAGTGAAATGAAAAACAAGCCAAAATGAAATGATGAAAAAGAAAACCCAAAGGAAGTGAAGAGGGAACAACTGGTCACTGTTACCCCCAACACAATTACAGGCTGCCCAGCGCAACCGTCAACCAGCAGGTTAAAGCAAACACAAAGACACAACTCTCACCCGCTTTCACACAGCACTGCAATGCCCAGCACAAATCACTGCCACAGCAAACAGTAAAGGCAAAAAAGAAATCCCAGACTGCAGAAGGGAATAGATATCTCCATGAAGTGCTGTTCCCCTGATGCTTGTGCAACCTCCAGAGCAGGTGCCTGCAAGAAGCTGGAAGGCAACAAACCAGGGGGCAGTCATGCTATTTCTGCTGTGTTTCTTATACTCCTGAAGTATTATATTTATTTTAATTTGGGAAAAATATAGGAAAAATTATGAACACAGTTGTGATCATTCTTCCCCAAATATCACAAAGTTTAAAGATATCTCAGCTGCAAGCAGCTTCCACTGCAAAGGGTCTAGCTCAGCACCGCTAGCATTTGGCCTCTGGGGAAAAAAAAAAAAAAAAGCCATTGAGCTGAAGACTGCTACATTTATCTTGAACGCAAAGGGAAATATTTCTCTAAGTGACAAAGAAAATTTATTACACTGTTTAAAAGTTACGGCCTGTTCAAAAATTGCCCTGATTTGAATCATTGACTTTTCAAAATAAATACTACTCTTTCATCAATAAGCTCAAAATATAAGCTAACCACAAAACCCTTTGGATAAAAGAAACATAAAAATGATATCTTTACACATTAATAACATCTATTGATCTAACTGTAAGCATATGTCCACATACAAAATTTTACCATATTGCACATCAATAATATTCTACACTTTTTCTATTAAACTATGCTGTTCCCAAGAAACAGAAATTCAAAGTATTTTCCTAAAAAGGCTCTTGCCATTTAGATGTACAATGGTTGTAGTTGAAAGCACTAACAATAAGGCCATATTTAGTTATGCAGGCCAATATTAACCATTTGTAAGATGAATGGGTAGGAGTTGTAGGATTGTTGCCAAATAGGAACGTTTTTATCTGTAATAAAAATAACTATTTTCTATGCCCCCTTTTGCTCTTCTCTTAATTACATCTCACAATCCGAATTTACTAAGCAGCTTAAACAATATTTCCGAGGAAAACTTATTTCGCTTTGGGGCCAAAGAGGGGCTTATAAAACGCTCAGACGGGCCAGCTTCTTTCGGGGTGAACCCACACGGCCTCCGCAAAGAAAACTTGTGCATCCTTAATCCACTGGAATTGTTCGGCTGCCTCGGCAAAGGCGAGGAGAAGAGAATAGGGTTCACGGCTTATTTGGACTTTCAAAAAGCTCCGGCAAAGCCTCTGACAACAGCCTATTAGAGGAACAAAGCGGGCGCAGACAGGAAAGGAAGTGCTGTCAGCCTGATCGGCCCGCGAGAAAGCGAGCTCGGGGCAGGCTTTTGTCAGCTCCCCGCGCCGCCGCGGCCGCGCCGAGAAGCGCCGCCGTGTTTTGGACGAGGATTAGCGCCCGATAATCTGTTTATTAATGCTTTGAAGAGGGCTGAGCAACGAGGAGGAAAAACTGGCAGATGACAATATTATTTAGGCTAATCGAGAATATGACGGATGGCAGGGACCTTCAAAGAGAGCGGCAAAACAAGGCACTCAGGGAGCTCGGCGCGCTGATAAATGCAAGGCAGCGCCCGCTGGAAGGAGTATTTGGAACTAATCATACGCGTTGCCGCGGTCTAAATTAGATGTATCTGGCCAGCAAAGCGATGGCTGCGTTTGTCGTGCGGCCGCAGCTAAAATGGCAAACAAAATACTCGCTTTATATATAAAGATGGAGCGTAATAAAATATGTGATGGTGTAAATCAACGGTGTGCGCTGACCTGGAATACTCTGATCAAGTCTGGATATCCTGCATCAAATAAAGCAGAGGAAAAGGGAGTCCGTTCAGGCAATAAAACCGATTAGATGTAGAGATATTGTGTGGGATTGAAAAGTCTGAGACTTTAATTTAAAAAGGGGGCGGATAAACAGGAAGAAGGAGGTGTGCAGAGCAATGAAAGACAGCCAGCAAACGCTCATATTTACCCTCAAATAACTCAAGGGCAGAAGAGCACTCTGCAAAGCAGAGAAAGAAACGCATTTAGATCTGATCTATTTATACCTAAATGGCGCAAAAGGCACAGCGAGCTGCTGGGACGGGCCGCCTCCGAGCGCCACGAAGACCCAGATCCAAGGAGAGTTTTGGCACGCAGACACAAAGCTTGGAAGATTGATATGAATAGCCGCTCGAGCGTCGTGACATTTGGCAGGTGGTAGGTCAGCAAAGGGCTGCCTGCACGTGCTAGGGCAGGGCGCTCTCGCCGGCAGCCGGGGCCAGCCCCAAGGTCCAGCTTAGCTCAGCCGCAGCCAGTCCTGCAGGCAAATGCTGCATCCAGCAAGGAAAATGCGCCCCGTTCCCCTGAGACGTTGGCTCTTGGCGCAGCAGAAGTGAAGGGCAGCCCATGACCTGTAACGGGAGGCTTTCTGGTTCCCTTTGCAAAGGGCATGGCGTTTGAGGCATTCAATGACTTGGGTTATCTCTGTTCCCGCTCCTTCCTCGGCCCTTGGTGATAAGCACCATTTCCAAGGTAGCAATGTGAGGTGGGAAAACTGAGGCAAGGACCCCAGTTATGGATCTGAGTGCAGTCAATGCGCCTCTGGCAGAGCCAAGGAGTGGGCTTGCGCTGGGGACGCAGCAAAGCCCCACCGTCACTCAGGCCATGGGGATGCTTCTCAATGCCCCAGACATCTACCAGCTGGTTCCAGGTCTGGAAAACGTGGTTGCCCAGCGACTGACAGGCCAATGCAAATCCTTGCACTTCTCTCCATCTCTCCCCTCCCCGTTTTTTCCGAGGTCTGGTGATTTCCCAGCTGATGAACACATTACCACCTCGTTCGGCAACGCCTTGGAGGCGCTCACGTTTCAGGCCCGGCAAGAAAAAGATGAAGTATGAAAATCCCTTTCCTTTCCAATCCAGTCCTCCCAGCACCGGCCAAGGAGTTAAAACAAAACACCTCGGAAAAACATAGAAAATACCGGATGCGAGAGGCCGTACCAAACTCGCACTATATGCAGGTGTCAGGGAAAAAGGTCTCCTGTCTCCCACGCCAGACTTCTATCTCCATCCTGCAAACCCTTCCCCTGCAAATGGACATCAGGGTTGACACCAGCCTGCGTGCAGCAGGGAAGAGCTTGGAGAGGACCCTCTCCCTGCTCAGCTCATGCTCCCCAGTGACCTGGACCATGCAGAGCAGCAGCGAGGACGTGATTTGGCAGGCAGTGAGCCATCTGGGCTGAGCCACCACACAGAAAGGCAGCAGCCAGCCTTGCCCATTTTCCTCAAGGGGAGTCCACAAGGACTCTCCTCCTGCACCTACGTCCCTCTGCAGCAATCGGGGCTTAACACCTACCAGCCTTTCACACCTGCATCTAGTTGAAGTTGCTCAGTTGCATGTTTTCCTGACTTCCTCCAAAGACAGCAACACCTGGTGGTTGCCATTTCCACCAGGCTCAGTTAGAACAGCCCTGCTAGTCCATACCAAGGATCTGGCATCCTCTCTCCAACAGTGGGGATACACAGGTGCCACGGGCAAAGTCAGACAGATATTATACTTCCCCTGGCAGACCCAGCACAACATGAGTTTGAGCAATTGGGTCCTGTGGGCAAGGCAAGCCAGAGAAAAAGCTCATGTCTGCCCCCAGCTCAGGGCTGCAGGATGGTGAAGAGACATAGGGGGGATGTGGTGCATGCTGGGGTGCATTCCCGCTGGGACAGCCTGGCACAATCAGCAACCAGTCTCTCCCAGAAGGTCCCAGAGTTAATCTGAGAACATCCAAGAAACAGAAAAGCTCCTTTCCCGTTCCTCTGGTCCAGGACGGGAGCCCTTGCCCACGGCTGACCAGATCTTTCAAAGACATTTGGCCACCCCAACCATGACTACGCAATGCTGGAAGAAAAATCTTGTGGGCACAAATGGAGCAAAAGAAAACAGGACAGAGGTTTGTTCAGAGATGCCTGCCCAGTCCCTGTCCATTTGACATTTGCTCCAAACCAGTGAACTGCACATCCTTTGAACTTTCGTTTAGACAGATAGGCCCATGTATTTAGAAATCCTTGAAACTCATCCATCTGCAAAGACGGCAACTCCTGATAATGCAAAAGCTCCAGCCAGGATGCTGAGCTCAGCAGATCTCTCTACAAATGATTCCTATTAAAGTAAAAAATTACAATGCAAGCGTCTATTAGACAATCCAAGCCTGACATAAAAAAGAAATTAAAAAAACATAATATGCTCATGCCAGCCATCTTTATAGAGCGCTGAGGATCTCAGACAAGGCAGTGGGACACCCATTCATTGTCGCCTGTGCAGCACCTAAATTCACCTTGGAGCAACGCACCCCCAGCTGTGCCCCAGGACCATTTCTACCACAGCTGCTCTGACGGCGGCTCTGCTCTGCTCTTCAAAGCCTCCAGCAATGGAGACCCCAACCTCTTCACCCGGCAATCAATTTGGACATCCACCCATCTTTACTGCCATGAACTGCTCTCCTAGGATGCAACTTGAACCTTCTTTGCCCTGTTTTACAGCCAGGGTTTATCATCCCAAGGACATGAGGGCGGATTTCCTTGGGAGCTTTTGGCATATCTGAAAGCTTACAGTCTTTTTGAGTTTTCTCTCCTCTGGCCCAAATCCTCCCAAACCGTGACCCTGGGGACGTGGGGCACACACCTTTGCTCAGGTCCCCGGCTGGTTCATCCCCCACCAGCATGGGCAACAAGAGACAGCCATCGGCACCAAAGGAAAAGCACAGTCTTCCTAACTGGGTACCCAAAGACTGGCCAAGGCCATAGAGAGCCGAAGAAGAGCTCTCCTGTGCTCTCCCCAGTGGAGGCAAGATGGGGGGGGACATGCCGGGGAGACCCTGCTGGCGCCAAGTCCCTTCTTCTGAGCGGAGCAAGGCAGCAGAAACACGTGCCGCTCTGCGCTCCCTGCACCCCCAAAGTCTAAACCACCAGATTATCGCGTTAACGCTTCAAATGTTTAATTTCCTGCTACGGTTGTGCAGGTTCTGCAACAGGAAAGGTGGGAGGGGCACTCAACGAAATAAGCCGGGCGTTTTCAAACAAACTCTGAAAACGCCATCCTCCCCGTGGGCTTCCCGCTCCGCTGTTCAGCCCGGGGAGCGGGGGGGACCGCTTCCCCCTCAGCAAGGAGGCTCGGGTGGGAGCACGAGAGCCACCTGACTGCCGACCTCGCAGCCCAATGGCACAGGCACTTTCCATCCCGCTGCTAAAATGAAAGGCGCCTTTGTTCGGCGGCTCCAGCGATCTCCACAGAGCTGCCGAAACATTTACTGCAACGCGAGAAAAACAAGGCAGCTGGTGTTTGCAGAGTAAAACGGTACCCGACCGGCGAGAGGGGCCGGGGGGTGCGTTGAGGGGAGGACGAGGAGGAGGAGGAGGAAAGTAGTGGGAGCAGGGAGCATGTGGGAGCGTGGGGGAGTGATGGAGCGAGAGAAGGAGGGATGAAAAGCACAGGGGGGAAGCAAGAGAGGTGGAGAGGGAATGCGAGAGCACAAGCCAGGCGGAAAGACAGTGGGACAGAAAGTGAGGGCGTGGAAAAGCAAAGACAGGGATGGAGAGCCGGGGAAACGTGCTAAGGAAACTTCAAGCCACTTCTGCCCGGTGCATGCACCCTCCAGCAAAGCTGCCTCCACCCAGAGATCAGTCCTGCATGCATTACCCCGTTGCGCAGTCTGCTGCCTCTCCAAACACAGCGTGACGCATCCGTAGGGAAACGGGGGCTGCTCAACCCTCTCCAGAGAGGATGGGGGAAGAAAGACCTTCCCCAGCATCACTGCCCGGCCTCTCACAGACCGGTGCACCGTGGGATGCAGCAGCAGCACCACATGGAGTCCAGCTCGAGCAGCTGCCTGGGACTCCGCACAAGCGAAACGGCCTCGTCCCCGGAGGAGGGCACGCGGGGAGCCCCCAGCCCGAGGATGCAGCAGCCACAGAGGAGATAGCCAGAGAGACGCTCCTTGCAGAGCCATCTGCACACCCTAGGCCCACCACTGCAAAGCCACGGCGCTGGGAAGACACAGCCCCGTAAGGAGAAGGGACATGAAGAACCGACCCTTGCAAGTGCAAGGGAGCTGGATACTTGGACACATCAAACCAGCTCCAGGGACGCGTCTCCGTCAGAAAGACCCTTCCCCGCAGCACGGGGTGAAGCCAGCCCCTGCCCTCCTCCAGCAGTCCCCTCTGCACTCATGTCCTTGCGCCACGTGCTGCTCACACGTAGATAGCGTGATCCAAGTAACGTCCCAACGAGACAACCCTGAGCGAGGTGGAAAGCAGAGAGGGAGAGACCTGCTGCCCAACATGAGCTGCTTGCGAGGAAAATTAAAAAATACACCCCTGCCCGAGCAATCGCTCAACCCCTCAGCCTGAAAGCCCCACTGGCTCTTTAGGGGTGCTCAAAACCACAAGGGGAAGTACTTGTACCAGGTGGCATCCCGATTCCTCTAGAGCAAACATTGCCCCTGAGCTGTTCCCAGCCGGAGCGGGCAGGGGATCCTGACTGGCAGCTGCCCACAGAGCACATGGATGCTTTCCGCTTGGTGCCTTTCCCGGAGGCCGCCCACGGCTGTGGTTATTTATAGATCGCTAACTGCGTGCCCCTCTCCGTGCACCGAAGCAAGATTACCCTTGTGCATGGGCAAGCAGGAGAGGAAAAGCACCATCCTTCAGGTCAGGGCCAGGAATAGCTGCCAGTGACCAGAAATAACTAGTGCCATGTTCGGCCCTGGTTCTTCGAGAGCTGCCAGGGCAGAGCACAAGGTTTGCAAGATTTCAGCCCAGTGAGGATAGGATCAAGTTCTCCTTCAACTCGTGCTCCCCCAACATGTTCCCCGCCCCCCCGCCCCCATTCTGCTCTCCAACTCCAAAAAAGCTGCTGGGTGGAAGGAGCAGGTGGGCAGGCCAGGAAAGCAATCCAGCGGTGGGGAGGGGACGACTGACCTCCGGAAAATGTGCTGGAAAAGCAAGCGGGGCAGGTCGCAAGGAGGGAAGGGTTTCAGCACCTGCTGCTGCAAACCCCGCCGCTGACCTGGGAAGGGGTTACGCAGGGGAGCAGATTCCAGAGGATTTTGGCAGCGCGCCGTGATCAGTGCGCGCTCGATGACTCCTTTGGGTGCCTGCGAGAATCGCAGCACGTGAGCGCAACGTGGCCAGCGTGCAAGGCACGGATACCGTCACGTGCGCGCCTCCGTCTCCCCCCGCAGAGGCTGCGAGCAGAGGCAGCCTCGTCCTTCCCCCGGGCGTGCAAGGCGCCTGCATCCCTCCGTGTGCTGCTGAGCACGTGCACGCACACATCTGTTTGCACACATGAAGCGCGGCCTTCTCCATGCAGGTTCACCACACCGGTGCACGTGGCCACATTCAGCCCGCACGCAAAGGACGCTGGTGGGTGCCCTCGCTGGACCGGCTGCAGGCACTGCTAACCCTTGCACGTGCCCCAGGCCCCCGCGCTCCCCGCCGCTGCTCGCCCAGGGGTCCCCGCGCCCACCTCTGCACGTGCCTCCACCAGAGCCAAGCAGCTCCAGGCAGGGTCAGACGCTGCTCCCAGGCTGGGGAACGGCCACCAAAATGTTCTTGCTGGAAACACTGCTGGCATTGAACTGGTGTTAAGAGGGGGAAGGGGATTACCAAGCCACCCCTTGCACCCTGACCCTGCAGTCTCCAGCACAGGCCCCAAAAGCCCAGCTGCTGCCAGAGGCAGCCTTCAGTGATGACCCCTCAGGCACAACATCCAGGGGCCAATATTGCAGCTGGGTCGCTGCTGTGAGTCTGCAGCACACAGCGGCTGGGGGGAGAGGGGGAGATTTTCCGTCTGCCCGTGCAATGCAAAAGCTAGGACAGGAACCCATCTCCCCCCGCCCCAGACAAATTTGGGAACCACAGCACTCCCTCGAAGCTTCTCCTATTTGCGAGGTGCCTGTAAGCTAAGACCGTACCTGCCCAAGGCCCCAGGGAGCAAACCCTTAACGCACACATCGTAGCGTCTGCTCGCGGAGAGCCGTGTCCCCGCGGAGGCAGGACAGGAGTCGGGAAGCTCGGAGGTCCATGCAAGCACACGCGCCTGGGGCAGCGCCGGCCCTCGGGGAGCCCTTGAAGGCCTCCCCTCCCCTTCGCCCCAGCCTGCAAATCTCAGCCTCTGTTTTTTTGTTGTTTTTTCCATTTTCTTTTTTTATTTGTTTAACGAAATATGCTCCAGCCTTGTAAGGCGAGTCCCCAGAGCACGCAAATAAGTGGAGTATTTTTGGCCGCTCTCCTCGCAGCCTAGGGCTGGCCTTTCGGAAACGCATACCCTCGATGCCCCGGTAATTGAAGAGGCTGCCGATCCTCCAGGCCAGAAAAGGGATTACAGGACACGCTTAAGGGCTCGGGTTCATCGCCCCCAGCTCCCCCCCCAGCACCCCCCCCCCCAGGGCTCGGGTCCCCGCCGCCTGAACTACAGCGGCGGCGCCGCTAGCCGGCAGCACCGCCGGACCCCTCGCCGCCCCGGCCCGCCTGCAACATGCCCCCGGGGCGCGCGGCCAGGTGGGGAGCCCGGGGGGACCCGCCTGCCGGCGAGAGCGCCCGCGGCGCGCGCCCAGCTCCGGGCTGCGGCACGGCCCGTGCTTCAGGCAACTCGCAATTAACTCCTTCCGACGGGGCAAGGAGACAAATGACTGTAATTTACAAATAGACTTTATCTTAAAATGAGCGCCTTGCCCGACACCTATTGATTCCCGCTCCCCCGCCGGAGAACTCGCTGCAATTAAATTGTCACAACCCTAATACCCATGTAAAAATGAGCCAGATATACTGTATCTCCCAGAAAACCTCGCCCGCACAGGATTACAAAACCCAGCTGCTGCGTTTCCTTTTACCCCTGAATTAGCAAGAGATCAAATTTATCTCCCTGTTAGACAGCAGAGCTTTTATCTGCATCTCTCTGGCTGCCAAACAAATCGCAGACAGCTCGCATTTTACCCGTCCTGCTCCAGCCGCTGGCGATGGCTCCGGTTTGACAACGCGCTACCCGTGAGGTCAGGGCTCGGCTCGGCGTTTTTGCGCGGAAGTCGGGAGGACGGTTTCCTCCGCGGACGGGGCAGCAGGGAGAGGAGACGCGGAGCTTCTCGGGCTCGTGTGGATGACACAGCAGGGTGGGCCCCGGGGGACACGCAGTGTTCACAAGCCGGGGGAGACGGCTTGCTTTTCTGAAAGCAGCAAAGCGAGCGTAGGAACTGTTTTTCCCCCTCCAAAGGCCAATTAAGCTCCCTTTTTTAATAGCCAAGCTGGGATCAGCACAGTGACACAAACACGCTCTCCAGCTCCCCGCGCAGAGGCCCCGGTGGAGCAGCTCGAGGCTTTGCAAGCTTGCTCCCAAACCCACCAGCACCGCTTGCATCCCTGCCCCGCGCCAGCCGGACCCCGGAGGGACCTGCTGAGATGCCAAGGGGAGACGGAGCAAAGGCGAGAAATGCCTGGGCGCGCAAACCAGCACCGCTGAGCGAGATGACCCAGAGCCCGGGGGGAGCCGCTGCTGGAGCAAACACGGCGGCTGCTCCTCCAGGCCAGCCTGCAACGTTGCCAGGGAGGAAACCACTCCAAAGCACGGCTCCGCTGCCCACGTGCCCTGCGGGTTTGCCTCTGCCAGGCGCATCTCGCGGCTCCGAGCCCCTGAGCACACCAGGCTTTACCTCCGCTGGGGTGGGCAGGCTGGGCTCTCCCGCCGGCCTCGGAGGGCTCAATCCCACGCAGGCAGCAAACGCTCTAACTTGGGTTACTAGCGCAAACTGGTGCCTGAAAATCGTGAGGTTTTGCATTTCGCCCAGCCAGCCGCACCTCGGGGCCGTGCAGCTCCCGGCTCCACTCACTGCCGGCCCCAGAAGATGGGAGAGGGCAGAGCAGGGGAAAAGCAGCACTGAGAAAAATAGCAGCAGGGGAAAAAAAAGTCGTAAGAGAGACTACAGCGTAAGAGATTAGGAAGGGATCTTCGAGATTTAACAAGAGATTGGGGAGCTAGACCTAATTACATGCCAAGTGCTCTAGGAGCGAGCGGCCGGCTGTGGTTTGTTTGACTGATGCAGCGTATAGATTTGATAATCGCTGCGACGTAGTAGGGATAATCTTCCCTTCTCCATCTCCTGGCACTTATTCCACTACAGGACGAGCGGCAACTGGCTCAGGAGAGAGCCCTGCACTGGCGAGCACTGCCAAGGTGTGCAGACATGTGCTGGCCCAGTGTCGCAGCCCGGGAGCAGAGGTGCTGGGCTGCGGCGCTGGGCTTTGCAGCGTCCCATGCAGATGTGCAAGTCCCGGGGGAGGAGAGGAGAGCGCGTGTGCGTGGGATGGGGGCTGAGCAGCCCAGCGCACGGCCAGCCGAGCCGCTCAGGCACAGCGTGGCCGTCCCCACGGGTCTCCTCGGGGAGCTGGCAGGCAAGCATCCTGCCCCGACGCCTCCTTGCAAGGGAGGCTTCAGCAACATTCACTCCCCGCGCTTGCGAAGCCGGAGTAATTTACTGATAGTGTCCCCTTGAGGCAGGCAGGGGACTATGCAGATGCATGATAAAGACTCGGCAAAGCATAATAAAAGCAAGATGAAAAGTCATACTCATAAAACACTGAACGGGAGGAGTTAATAGAGGGCATCTGGGGTGACACAGCTCGCTTTGCTGCCCTGAAGAGCCTTGGGGGAGCTTAGCGTTAAAATTGTTTTACCTGTTGGGCGAAACTCGGCCACTTTGGGGATTTTTTTTCTAACGGGGATCCCAGGACAAAGTAGCCCCAGCACCCCAAACATCAGGGCTGGGTCCCCATCGGGGCACTGCCACGCGGGGCGGCGGGACACGGCATATCCCCGTGGCGAGCCCTCACCTCGCTTTCTCTCCGGAAAGTCACAGGGCTCCATTTCTCAGGAACGTCAATCAGGCACCTGCCAGTGAAGCCAATTCACTTCCATTTGGAAAATTAAAGAAATAAAATGAATCGTTTTCTTAATTTGAAAGGGTGGCAGGAAGCGAACGCGCCTTGGGTCTGTGCCAGCACTCGGAGGTCTGCCTGGCTCAAACGCAGGCTTTTGCTAGGGCAAACGACTGCCTCTTCCCCCCATCCTCCTGCCGAGCTGGACAGACCTCACTGAACGGCCCGCGGGTGCTCCCAGTCGGCTCCCACTCATCCCTGTGCTCCAAAACTGGTCCGGGAGCCCCCGCCAGCCTGAAGGACGTGCTCCCACTTTCTGCTGGAGTTGGGGAAGGGAGAAGAAGCTGGGCTGGGAGAGGACCGCTCTGTCTCATCCCTGCCAAGAGAGACCCAAACTGCCCCCGGCGCTGCCGGCTTCCCCCTCCCCTGACCGGCTGCCTCGCTTGCAAGGCAATAACGCCATCTCTTATTGCTTTTTTCCTCTCCCCCCACCCCAGCCCCGACCAAGGCGAATCCCCAAATCCCAGCTCCTTCCTGCCAAAGACATGTGCACCTGCAGAGCAGCTGGTGCCAACATCCAGAGTGGAGCCAAGCACAACAAACGGGCCAAAGAGTCCTCGCTGCACAGAGACCAGCTTACAAAAACAACCGTATTTCACCCAAACTCTATTAAACCGTCCTGGGTTATTGCTCCATTTCCTTTCCCACCACAGAGGATCAAAATGAGATTTCTGTGGCTGCACAGAGCTGCTCACACGTCTCCTTTTCAGCTGCCCCTTCCGCGCTCCGCGCGGGTGAAACCCGCCATGGGGTGGCACGGCTTTGCGTGCAATTTCCTCTCAAAGATGAGTTTGGAAAAACTTAACGAGGAGCCCATTCCCATGCACTTTTACCCAACAGGGCACCCAACCTCTTCCAAGAGCCCAACCGAGTCCTGCACGCTGTGGCCTCATTGCAAGCCCCCAAAAACATGGTTATACAGGCTTCGCAGCCCAGAGGGACCGGTGTGACAGTGCAGCCCATGCAGCAGCACCCCTCGCTCTTGCTGCCCCAAGCCACAGCTTTAACCACAGCATTTCACTCAAGAGCTGCCCTTCATGGCGAGGAAGCTGCAGAGGAGCCCAGCTTTTATCTCAGCTTGGCCACACACCTTACAGCTACCCAGTCTTTGCTCCCCCAGGGAATGCACCCTGCAAGAGCAACAGCAATGTATATGAAAAAACACCTTGTTTCCTAGGGGCTTTACAGAAGAAAAACCCTGCAGCAGTCCCAGTCTAAGCAGCAGAGATGCCGCCGTGGCACCGAGACTGTGGCCTGCAATACCAACCAGCACGGCCTCGCTGTGTCCTGGCACCGTGCCGCGGGCTTGCTCCGATATACACCCACGGGTACCTGCAGTTCTGACCCCTCCTGGTGCTCAGCAATTAGTGCAATGGGGTGTCAGCGCGGGAATGGGGCAGCCGAGCTCTGTGACTATTCCCACTTAGCATCCGTCTTGTTTTACCTTTGAGCCTCGGGATTTTCCTCTGCCACACACGAAAGCAAACTGGACCCCTTGTTTACAAGTCAGAGAATTTAAAAGCTGCACAGAAGATTCAGGGCACTGCTCCCATTAATTTCACCAAGTTTCACCCATCTAAACATCAGCCAAGAGGTTTTGACCGAAAAGGGGCTTACTTCAAGGGAAAAAATAGCCAAGAAAAATGAACTTTGCTTCCACAGGCTTTTACAAATAGAAGCATCTGAAATGCAATAGTTTTTGCAAGCTCTGTGCTGGCTTTGCAAATAGATAGGGATGTTTGGGAACTGAAATCATCAAAATTTCCACTGCCTGTCTCGTCACACAGTATCTGCACGCACACACATGCACACGCACGGCTCAGCCACCAGCAGTGTCCGGAGAGGAAATGCAGAGAAAAAGTCCAAGAAGTTTAATGAACTGTCACAGCTTAACAAACTAATCCCTGCTTATGCTCACCTCATCGCAAATGAGAGACTGGGAAAAACAAGTGTGCAACATGAGGCAGCTATCTCTTATCTGTTGAGTAGTTCTGTATGGGCAAATAATTAAACAGAGGCTCCTGGGTCACAGCGAGGCACCCTTTGCTCCTTCATGACACGTGACCAGAGCGAAGCAAATACCTCCAAATAATTTCCCATGAAAAACTTGCATCTGTTTTCCAGAAATACTTCAGCTAAAGGTAAGAAATGTGCATGGGAGCAGCAAGGCTTGCAAAACACTCGCAGAAAGCCAGCTTTGAAGTCGGACACGAATGTGCACATGGCAGATTTGGTGCAGAAAGCTGCCCTTGACCCCAGCGCTATTTATCAGCAGTACTTGAGCTGTCCTTCGAGGCCTCAGCTGAGAGTGGGGACCGGAGCCACCTGGACACGTAGCAGGAATTGCAGCCCCTGCCCCGAAGCCACCACAACTGAGCGAGCCGAAAGAGAGGCAAGGCCAGAGGAGGAAGAGAAATAGTGCAGACAGCAAACTAAACCCCAGAAAGATGCTGGAAAGGTTTTGGGGAGAGCTTGGTTCCATGGGAAGAGCTGAAACAGGGACAAGCAGCTCATCAGCAGGGTCACGTCCCCACCGCCTCCGGTCTCGGAGCTCCCCTCGGCAAAGCGGCTCCCTGAAGCCACACAGACTCGGCAGCAGAGCTTGGAAAGCCTGATCTCTGGAGCGCCTTCGCCCCCAGCACCTTTCCTCCGTGGGAGGCAGGGCCGGGCATCTCGTGAGGCAGCCAAGAGCAACGACTCCAAGTTTCTGCTGTTGAAAATGCTCAGCAAATTGCTCCTGAGTGATGTAAACATTTGCTGGCAGGATTCACTGTGTAAATAACTTGCAGCAGTGCAAACAACAAGTAGCATTTTCTTGGTAAAGAAGCACCCAGGCTTTCAGTCAAAGCTCAGGGCTATATTTTCCTCGGTCTTCTATCAAGCTAACAGAAAGTTTTGTCTCAGCCTGCACAGCTCATCTCCCTTACACGCACCCACACGCATGCACAAACACGGGCTCCCTATCCCCCAAATCCTGCATCCTACGTGAACTGCTTTCGGCAATTCCCAGAGCAGAAAGGGGAGGAATTCACTGCATGAAGGATCAGCCACTCCTGACTGGCAGCTCTGATCTTCATAAAAGCCAGAGTCTGGATGCAGCATCATCTTGCCATACCGTGGGCAATGGGTCGGGACAGCTGGTACCCAGCTGGAAACGACTGCAATGACACTGGGATCCCGGCTTACTTGCACGATGTATCCGCCACTAATCTGGGTGCAGATGCTAAATCAGCTGTTATCCCCTATTGCAACAGGAAGGAGTGTTCTTTTGCATTTATGCTTTGCTCTTCTGAGCATTGCAAAGGAAATCCTAGTTCCAGTTGATACTGACTTCTTCTACGATAGCAGAAATACCAGCTATTTTGCCAGCCTGTGTTATTATATGTTATTTGCCAACCTACGTTATTTCAACACCTTTTTCTGTACCAGTTACAAAAAATATTTGCATATTTGAAAGTTTTGCAGTAAAAACTGAGGTGCATGGAATGGTAAAAGGAAGGAGCTAGGGAAGCCTGGCTGTGGTCCCCAAGGGGTTGGCAAGCAGGCACCGAGGTTGGACTTTATGGAGCTGGTCTGCTCTCAGTGTCTTGTCTGAAGAGAAGACATCCAGTGGCCTAGACACAACTACCCGCCCCGTGATCACCTCAGCTAACGCAACACCCCGAAGGAACAATCCGCTGCAGGAAAGCAAAAGGGGCGACGGGACCGACTGCCAAATAGTTGCGTTTCAAAGGGGGAGAGAGGAGAGAGCCAGCGGAAATGAAAAACAAATCCCCGAGCCCGGGATGTGCCGAGGGGCGGCCGCGCGGCTTTGTTATCCTTGTCAGCAGGGTGGGCTCTGCGGGGGTCGCCGTGGGAGAGCGGATTAACCGCTCGCATCCAGATAAGCGGAGGTGCCTCCGGCAAGGCTGGAGGAGAAGGGAAGCAGCCTGCTGGAGAGCAGCTCGGGGGGGTCCCGCCGGGAGCGCGCCCATAGCCTGGCCGGTCCCGTCGCAACAAGCCTGGGAAAAGCGAAGAAGAGGCGCATTTGAGAAGCACGGGGAGGAAAGGGAGAAGGAAGAGGCGAGGTGATGGCATTAAAATATAAATGAGATGAGATGGCTGCGTAGATACTTTTAAACCTACCCAAATGGGAAGCCACAAGGAACCAGGTGCCCATACGCCATTAGCACATCACTTATTAATCACCCATTAATGAAAGGGTTGCAGATAGCAGAGTCCCATCTTCCACCACTGCAATATTTTTTTCAGTGTTTTCTCCTTCCCTCTCCAATTGTCTTCCAAAAAATTCCCCCAAACGCTAACACCAGTGACTTCTGCTTTCATTTCTTTTTTTTTTTTAAACTGAAGCTATAAAAGAAACAAACACAATCAACTCCACAGCAAGCTTCCATCTATTCCTTCTTTACTATTTCTTCCATATAAGACTCACTGCTTACTGATGAAAGCCCGGAAGCCCTTTAGAAACTTGCACACAGCTTCTCTCCATAGCTTTACCCACAAAAGCACATTCAAACCTCTAACCTTTTCTATTCTAGACAAATTATTTGCAAACTGAGCCCAAGCCCCCTAGAACACATTATTTCTCTCTATTTGCTGAATAGTTTCAAAGGACCCGCGAATTGCTTGCAAAAGTATCTGGTCTTCACCCATAACCTTCCATGGCGGGCTGGCTGTCACGCAACGCTCAAGATACTGAAGGAATAATTCTGCCTTGTAGTGGAAAAAAAAACAGTACTTACTGCTAATAATAATATGCTTCATGGTATGAATATCCAGACTGCCCCTTACTCAGTTCAGAGATACAACTTGCTTTCTGGATTCAGCAATAATTTCAGCAAGACCATGGTCACAAGAGATGCGTTTTGGAACAAGGCAAGCAACTCATCACTCCGCTATTCATAAAACGTTAAAAATAAGCATAAAGACATAAAAACATCTCCCCTCCATCCACACACACATACCACCTTATTTGATCAGACCTCATAAAAACCAGATGCTATCTCGGAAACTAACTTCCTTGGGAAAATAAACTGCCTGTAGTAAATCCCGGGGCTAGCAGAGGCAGCTGCCCCGGTGTGCTGTCTGTGCAAGGCTGACACTTAACCTACGTTTGCAGAGTCTCGGCACAAACGGAGACAGCATTAAAGCTCTCTGCAAAGCCCCTTGGAGCAGCAAGAAATAGCAAGAAGCCATGCAACTCTCGCAGTAACCACTAACAGGGAGTTGGACTCGGTGCTGGGGAAGGGGGTGAAGGAGGCAGTGGAGGGAGAGGAAAAAAAAAAAAAGAAAAGAAAAAGAAGGATGTCAGCGGGTTGTCAATGTTTCAGAGGCACCGCAATAAAACGTGCACGCAGCGAAGGGCTCGCTGGTAGGCGGCAGAGCCGGCGATAAAGAAAGCAGAAAGCGCTGGGCGACGCCGGAGGCTTTGGGCGGGGAGGCTGCCAGCGCCGGAGGCGTCGAGGGTCCGCCGCCAGCCCGAGGCTCGCGAGCAGGAGGGGGGCAGCGGGGACGCCTCTGCCCCGGGGAAGGGTTATGGGCGAGCAGCCGGCCTCCAGCGCCCAGCAAAGGCGCCCCAAGCCCTGCTCCGTGGCGTTGCCGGCGAGCCCTGGCGGGCCGGCGCGCAGTCGCCAGGTCTCCGCGGGGAGGGAAACGGCCCGGCGGGCTGCAGGGTGCGGGCTATCGCCGCTGCCAAGGCGCTCGGACGCGCCGGCGCGGAGCGCCACGCCAGCCACGGGCGGAGACGGCCGGGCCGCGTCGGAGCCGCCGGGTGTTAGATTCCAGCGCTCTTCCCAGGCTCCCCGACGGAAATCAAAGCGCGCTGAGCGCGGACGGATGCCGGTCGCGGATATTCAGGCAGAAGGAAGAATGCGGAGTTCTTGGAGCGGGCACGACCACCCGCAGCTGTGCAAACAACCGCGGCGAGAAGGTGACTTACCTGGGCCCCCGTCCGAGCGCGCAGGCGCCCCCCGCCCCTCCGAGAGGCCCTGCGCTAGCCCGAGGCAAGGCGAGCAGAGCGGTTTCCCGGCACGGTGGCCACTGAAGCCGCGATCTCACAGACGAGCGCCTGGAGCGCATTAAATGAGTTGGCTCGGGCCTGGGCCGAGCGGCGACAGTCGCCCAGCCCGACACGCGCGTTCCTAGGTGTTACCTCTCGGGTTTGTTCACGCGGTCGAGCGCTTTTTCTGCCAACAGGGAAGCTCCCACAGCGAGGGCAGGCCAGCGAGCTCGGGGCGCTGCCGCAGGACCGGACTCGTCCCTCCTGGCAGAGACGGCGCAGAAGAGAAGCCGCCAAACCCCGCTCTCCCCAAACGATCCCCAGGGAGCTCTGCGCCCGGCGCACGGCAGCGTTTCCTGCGTGGCACGGTGCAGCGGTTCCCGGGGCGGGAGGCCGTTGGACATCGCGCGACACAGCGCAGCAGGCCAGGAGCAATCCCGAACGCAGTGGGAATCGCAGGAGAACGCGAGGCCCTGATCCAGGCCAGCACATGCTGATCTTTCAGCACCCGAGCACTCCTGACCCCTGTCATCTAGAGGAAACTAACTTCAGGTGGCGAGAGAGAGGAAGGGAGAATTATCTGCGCTGTATCCAGGGGGAATCCGAGGGCCCGGAGCGCGGAGACGGAGCCGACTGGCCGGAGGTCGCACAGGAAAACACCGTGTCAGAGCCTGGAAACGAACCCACGCACTTGCAGGTCCCAGGCCGGTCCCCAAAAGACCTTCCCTGGCCCTGCAGATGGGAGAGGAGGAGAAAGCACCGGCCGGCGCTTTGCAAGGCGCAGGCTTCGTCCCAGCTCCGCCGCAGCTTCCCGGCGGGGTCTCCAGTGGTGCCGAGCCGAGGAAGGGTGAAGGTGCTTCCCGGCTCCGGAGAGAGCACTGCAGCCCTTCCCTACCCCAGCTCCCCACCTCCAAACACAGGGAAAACACTAGCTTGCTCTCATTTTTCATTTCGCCTCCATAGACAGCCCACCATGGGCAATAGGTGGAGCCTGTAGGCCCTACAGTAAATAAAGACAGAGGGATTTTTAATCCCAGAATCCCAAGTATTTTTGGGAGACTGGGGTGGGGAGGAGAGGGGATGCAGGGAGATCTCCAAATCCGCTTTGTTTCCTCTGGCTCCCTCCTATTGTTTCCTCCCCAGCTTTTGTGCTACTTCTACAACTTTATTTTTGGGAAAACAAACCAGAACAAATGGTACTAAATACAGGCGCCCTTAAAGGGGAACTGCTGGGAAAGCTGCAGCTCCTGGCAAGGAATTCCCTAACATGGCTAAAAATCCTGGGCTCATTTATTCCCTGCTGTACCATGAGCCCGGCTCGGCTGCATGGCAGTGCCGGGAGCAAGAGGAGGGGGCTACTCCCCAGTGCCCCCGGCGACTATGTGCACAGCTGAGTTGAGCACAGCTATTAGATCCAGATGAGGAGAGCAGATGAAGAGCCGTCCAGCTAGCCCAGAGGAGCTGCAGCGAGGAGGACATGCCGGAGCCGCGGCGGAGCCGAGCGCCCTGGGCTCGATGCTCAGCCAGCGAGAGCGGGCCGGGACGTCACCGAAACTGGTGGCGTCACCCAAGGGATGTCCCCAGGGAGGTTGCACATGGGTGAGAGGCAACATCATGATCGGATGCCCTGGCTGCACACTGATGTGCAACAGGCAGTTGGGAAGTTTGAATTTGGGCTTTTGGGGGCTCGGACCAAGGATGCCATTGTATGGCAAACTGTTGGTTAACTCAGAGTTTGCTCACACTGCAGCAAGTCAGCAAAGACAGCACCCGTGAGCCCAGAGCAACACGAAATGCTGGGAGCACTAGGCTCTGAGTGCACTCATATATGAGTACCTATACCATATTTTCATATCTCAGCTTGGGCACCCTTTTTTTCCCCCAGGCATTTTTCAGGCATTAGCAGCATCTGAAAATTTCCAGCAACTGATGCTGAAAAAGACCGCAGATTTGTAAGCTTATTCACAAAGAGAGAGGAGCACCCTGCAAACTTATCTGCTGCTTGCCACTAGGAGGACCATCTTAGAAAAGTCCAGAAATCAAACTATCATATGAAACCCAACAGCAGTCCCGCTAACTTCTCCGAGCCATTTTGTAAGCTTTGAAGACACCTTCCAATTCAAAAAGCATTAAAAGGTCAGCTCAAAATGATACAAACCCCCCAAAACCTGAAACCCAAGAACACAAACTCTCTTTGCAGAGCCAGCCACAAGGACACGGTTCACCCGCAACCCCAATGCCAAGCACCACGTTAACAGATAGTCATCATGCACCAACCACCATAACCCGAGCGCATCTTTATTTCAACTCCCATCCATAACAGAGCCTCCTAGTCTGTCTTCTCACTCAGGGCTGTACAAAAAAAGTTTACAGTTTATAGAAAAACACAAATACATAGCAGCCACTACCCTAGGCAACCCTGCTAGCCACAGTCCACATGATACCAATTCCATACGTGTCCTGAACAGGGTAGGATGAGTCACAATAGCACAAAACAGTGAGCAGCCAACATAGAAAAGGATGTATAAAAATATATTTATATGTATATAATTTTTAGGATTAGCTTTGGGAGATGACTGTGCTAACCATTTTTTTCTTTACTGGGCTGCATCTTAGCAGAATGGCCCTTGATAACACTGTCCTGGTGTCATATCTGCTTCCGCATTCTGGTTTGGTGACACCATTCCCCAAACCAGCCCTGGCACTCCGGTGGCCTTCCCAGCTCCTGGGACTCCCCAGCTGGTCTTGGGCTGCAAAGATCCCAAAGCGCTGTCGGTGGGAGCACTTTGGCCTTGCCACTTCCAGGGAGGCAACGCATCTCCTCGGGTGTGGTGGAGCCACCTGAATCTGTTTGCAAGCTCCAAAAAAAAAAGTGACACATCTCTGTTCTAGCAGAGCAGAGAGTTAAAGTCCCGATTACAAAATTGGAAGCGCAGTTACCCCAGAGAAAAATAAACCAATTACTAAAAAAACCCGAAAACACAATTCCAGATTATATTTAACACTCAAATTCCTCCTTAATTGCTCCAGTGTCTCAGCCAGCTTGCAGGGGAGGAGTGGGGACTGGCAAATTAGCTCCCCCCCAGGGCTGCTTCACCCTGGGGAGCTTTCCAAATTTACATTCCCATTGTGTTCCTTAATTAGTACATTCCTTTAGCTTTTCTGAGAGTCCCAACACTTCCAGGGCTGTTGCACTGCTTTATAAATAATATGTTGTAAGGAATATTCACTGTACGCGCATTTACTCCTCCCACGGTGTCCCGGGTCATCGCTGTTGGCTTTCCATGGAGACCACACACCGCACGGCATAGCCCACCACCGCCAGTGGCAGATGCACGGCTTGGGGTGGTTTTTGCTCGCTGACCTCCCTTCAGTCCCTTCTTTCCACCTTGGGCACCTCTTCCCATTTTGGGGGTCATCTTCTCATTTTGGGTCCATCCTGGACAAGCAATGCTCTGCACCCAGCCCAGGGCAATACCTTACAGCCTGCAGTTTCTGACACCCCAGGGAGGCACGTGCTACTTCCCCGGGGACAAAAAATGGGGGAAGAGTTATTTAGTTTGCCATAGATCAGCCAGTGCTCACCAGCAGTCAAGGACACAGAGGGGCAGAGCCCCAGGCCCCTCTCCACCCAGCGCAGAGGGAAAGCTTCCAACACCTTCAGCAACGTAAAAGTTCCACCCAAATAACCCTAGAAAGCCAAACAGGAAAGAAGTCCATAGCAAAGGAAAGACAATTTAGCGTAGCTGTGCAGCAGAGGCTCCAAAACAATGTTTTTCCCAGTCTCATTAGGGATGATTTATGAAGGCTGACACCACTGTTAACCTCTGACCATGTCCCCACTGCCTGCAGGGAATTTCGCAGCCGGCCCGGGATTGTCCAGCAGCAACTCGGAAGATGATTGCGTTTTATCTTCCCCGTTAGCACAATTAGGTGCTTTGAAGGAGATGCATTTGATCATTTTACGTGCCAGCAACTTGGCCACCTGGCTATTTTACCCGACAAGAGGGGGAAAAAGTAACGCTCTCCCCCGGGACCAAGTGTTGCATACAGCAGCGCTGCTCACCGCCGCGTGCACGCAGACGCAGCGCCATTTGGCACGCACACTGGTCGCTAATAACTCACCATTTGCAACCCTGTCTGGTTCTGATGTGACCATTATTCAAAGGCATTTGGCAGAGACTGTGGGCAACTCGTTTTCAGAGTCTGGGTCAGTTCACAAGCTCATGAATTCCCAAACTCTTCTCTGTTCGTGCCTGTAGCCAAGCGGTGAAGAGTTTTTTGGCAAATTTCAGGGGACCTAATGTTTTCTGAAAGCACCTTCCTTTAGAGGCGGTGAAAATGCAAGAATTTCCACCCCCATTTGAGGCACATATCTAGCCCTCACAGAGGCAGACAGCAAAAAAATTTGACATCTCCACAACCATAAAAGCTGATATCACATAACCCCCCTTTTCCCCACCTTTTAGCAACCTCACAATTTCCAGAGAGATCTTACGATACCAGGGATGCTGAGCCAGGAGTGCAAACCTGAAAATTAACCCTTCTCTGCCAGCTCGGGGAGTGGAAATTGGGCAGAGCAGAAGCAGCTTCAGGTCTGGGACCATCCCTAGTTCCTCTGCCCAACCTTTCTCACCCCGCTCACGCACGGCCGGATACCTCCGCTTTTGGCCGATCCCCAACCACAGAGCAATCCCCTGGGATCGCAAGCAGCCGCTGTAAGATGGAGCAGACAACTGCCAAAGGCCCCGCCACATGAAGATCAAGCCAATGTGCCGCCTCCACCCCATGTTTTCAGCAGAAGCCATGCAGGAGACCTGGAAAAAGCATGTCCAGCGTTCCTCCACAGCGATGTGAATGCAGCACCTTTATTCACTGAAGTATCCAGCCAGCTTGCATCATGTTTTCTCTCCCTCAACCAGCTGGAGACGCCCAAAACCCTATTGGGTTTTGCCATCTCACTCAAGCACATGCAGAAGCGCAGCAGGTTTTACTCTCCCAACCCATCGCGGATGCTCCGCGCTCCTCCTCCCCAAGTGCCCCTCACAGCACCAGCCCTCGGCCGGGGCTGGACTCACTTTGGGGAAAGCCGGTGGCTCTTGCATCCGTGCCGCCGGGAGAAGGGCAGTCACTCCCCTCTGCAAGCCCACGAGGCGGTGCGTGCTCCCTGCGCTTTGAAATCACACGGCCCGGCTTGGAGCAGGGAGCAAGGGCCGCGCACGCGGGAAGACAAGATGGGGCTTTGGACGGGGTTTGCTCATAGACAGCTCTGTGCTTTTGGCAGAACTCGAGGGCATTTGTTTTGAAGCTGTGTTTACATGCCTTTGATCAGACGTGTTTAACTTTCCTGGTGTGTGACAGCAACAAAACAAGTTTGATACATGGATAATGAAACACACTGCGTGTCTGTATGTGTAAATGGCTGTAACGAGGCTGCGCGTCAGTAACTCACACTGGGGGTGGGGGAGCTGAAGGCAGGGGAGATGCATCATGGCAATGGCAACGCATTAAGGAAAAGCACTAATCCAGCAACAACAACTCTACTTCAGCTGCTGGATTTGGCCAGTCTGAGCCTGCTCGGAGCTGGCCACAGCCTGGCGCAAAAGCCAAACTCCCTCCCGTCGTGGGGAGCTCTTCCTTTCCAGCTAGACTGAGCACAGCGGCATCATGACTGCAGCTCGGGAGGCCTTGGGGCTTGCTCACAAGAGTGCTCAAGGGCACCAGTGTCAGGCAGCACATGCCTTTTCCAAGTTGGGAGGTTTTCAGCCTCAGAGCCGCTTTAGTGACTCCTGGAGTCAGACCTGCATTTGAGGGATGCACGCAGTCAAGCCCAGAGAGCAAAGAGAAAACAGAGCTTTCAGAGGAGCTCCTCATACAGCTGTTCTCTGAAACGCTATGGCACACCTGGCACGATTATCAAGGACATACTTGCATATGGTTAGAACAACCAGACCACTAAAAACCCTGCCGTCGCTTCAAGCTTTGCAAGGCAATGAAAGCTTCCTCTGCAAAACCCAGCAAAACGGACAGTACTGCCTGCAGCCTTTCAGAGCAGGAAGATGACACCGGCACCATACGTACAGTCACGAGCAAAGCTGCACTAAGGAATGTTTCCAGGTGCTGTAATACAAATATCTACACTTCGAACTGTTAGCGCAGTGCCTGGTGGGGGGCACTGCCCAGGCATGGGGAGGCCAACAGCACAGATCAGGGTCAGCCCCCAAAAGGCAGTTTAGCTGCAATTATCCTATTTTGGAGGCTAAAAGAGGCATGGAAGAGCATGGATACAGACTGCTCTACACCACCAGCCTCTGCCAGAGAGCAAACCTGGGCATGTTTAATTCAGTAGCACAAATGCACTTGGAGAGACTTTATAATAGAGGCCCGTGCTGACCATGCTTCGAGATGAGAGATGCCACCATCTCTCCATGCTTAGCACAGCAGATGACTGGGGCACGCTGGCACAAGAGCTTTCCTAATGGCATGCCACCTCCCTACGCAACCTGTCAAGCAGACGCAAGCTTAGGCAGTGGCTCTCGGCTGGCAATAGAAGGGGAAGTGAATACTCAGCTGTGATAAATATTTAACATGCTTTTAGTCCTGAAGAAGTGTAGCACTGAGGCCATCATCCTGTAAGTGAAAACCAAGGCTGATTAATGGGGGAAGGTACTCCCATTTATGGGAGGTTAGGATCAATCCCAATTCTCAGCTATTTGTTGAATCTTTAATGCTCTTTTTCGAGAGCAGAGTTCTTTGGTGAAGGGCAGTATCCTAATAAGGCTGCTTTAATGGCACAGATGTTAAAGGGGTATAAATAAAAATCCTCTGTGAAAAATAAAGAGTGAAACAAGAAAGGCAGGTTTCACGTGGTCATTGTGTTTGTCTGGCTTGAAAAAAACTGTTTTGAGAAGGTCTTCTTTCTTCCCTGGAGGATGGCTTTACGTCTTTCACAGATCGTCCTGCTGTCTCAGAGCTGATCCATGGCATTACCCCACACACCCTCCACCCTGTCAGGCCAAAGAAAAGCTGTTCCTTTTGGAAAGATTGAGAGCGCATCCTCAGGGAGGGGTCCACATCCAGCTCTCTGGGTAGTGCTGCATTGGGAGCAGATGGAGAAGACTTGCCACAATTTAAGCAAACTGCTACTTTAGGAACAACTTCACTGGGAGAGGAAAAGTAGTCAAGTGGCACCAAGGTAAAGAGGGAGCCGAAAGATGTGTCCAGCCATGTCCTCCCATGGGTCTCCAGACCAACACCTCATGTCTGACTTTTCTACCTCCTTTACTTACTGCTAAAAAGGTCCCCACCTTATTTTCCACCTCAGCCCACTTCTCAGACCAGCAGCATCTGCATCTCACCATTTTGCACTCCACCTTTCCCTCCTCTGAGCCAGATGGCCCCATACCACCTTGCATCTCAGCAGCCAAGATAAATCCCCTGCCTCCCTAGTTATATCAGCCTCAATCACATCCCCTCTTGTGCTCTCACAAGCATCCCCTTCACTACTTTCTCCTGAGTACCCAGCATGAACAGACAGCTTGTATTGTCACAGCACTTCCCAGGTGTGCATCAATAAGAGCATCTTCATCCCTTCTAGATCCTTCAACCCATCACCTTCCCCTGCTTGCTTTCCCTCGGAAAGCCCTTTCCACGTCTCTCTGCTCAGCAACCCAGCGGGAACAGATCTGCCTCTGGCAAACAAAACACTTCAGGCAGGTCTCCACTTGGTGACTGCTCCCTTGGCCCTGTTGCCAATAAAGGAGCTGGGTCACAGCCGCGAGCCTCACACTGAAGATAGTCACGTGTTCTTGCCACCCCTCTCCATATGCCTGTGCCTTTCTGGTTGCATTACGCCTTATGTTGTTTCTTGTCTGATTCTAAACGTAGGCTCTTCTGTAGCCGGGAGCATCCTGTGCAGCATCTGCACTCTGCTCCGCATGATGCTCCCTCCTCTGCGCCCTGCTCCAGGGTGCAGGGGCCAACAGAGAGGGCGAAAGCAAGGAGGGGGAAAGAGAAAAAAAAAAAAAAAGTGAGTCAGGAATTGCAAAAGAGAGGTGGCAGTAACAGGCAATGAGGGAGAGATGGCATCCACTACAGAAAGAAGATCAAGGATGCCAGAACCAAGTGCAGGTACCCACACGCAGATGGGAGCTGGCAGCAGCCCTGCCGAGCCGCTCGGATTTGATCAAAACATCAACTTGTGCAGATTCAATCATCTGAATGGAAAAAACAGCGCTCGCTTCTCCTGGGGTGACGACAAGCAGGATGCAAAGGCAACGTTGCCCACCAAGGCAAGAGCCCAGTGCCTCCTGCAGCTCCCCAGCCACAAGGCCTCTCCTCCCATCTCTGCCCCGCAGGCAGCTGGATTCAAAATCCCTTCTCTCCACCCAGGGTCCGGGCCCAGCCCTGCCAAGAGACCCCCCACCCCTCCAAAATGAGAGGGACCCAAAGCAAGGTAGCATGGCTAGAGCAGCCTCTCTCCAGGTTGGAAGCACACTGTGTTGACACAGGAAAGGAGAAGAAAGGTGGCCCTTCGCTTTCCCAGGAAGGGGCAGAGCCTGGCTTTGCGAACACCACACAAGTCAGGAAGAACGCAAAGAAAAGTCAGCAGCCCAAGCAAGGCCAAGCAAAGCCCTTGACCCCTCTTCGCTCTCAGAAGTGAGAGACAGCACTGTTGACTTTGGCCTTGGACCATCCTCATTGCCCTGAGCTTACAAAGAAAACAACTCTGCCAAACCTGATCTAGTCAGTGCACACACCCACCACATCCCCTTCCACTCCCACCCCCGGGCAGTACACCAGGCTCAATTACTGTGCACCCAGATCCATCAGCATCTCTCCCATGCAAGCCATTTCCATGATAACTGCCTTTTCTCACCCATCCTTGTAAGCATGGATGAGGAGCTGAGACACTGGGATGAGCCTTCACTACAGATTAACCTACACATTGTCCTCGGCAACAACAGCAACACAAGTGCCAGACATCTGTCCTTGCAGCATGACAGGCTTCAAACAGATACTTCCCTGCGTTGCCAAGAGGACCTTTGGGGAGATGATATGAGCCGTTCTCCCCTGCCTTAGCCTGGGAAGCTGCCCCCGGCCCCCAGTCGCTGCTCAGCACTTCCCCGGTTGCATTCCCAGAGAAAAGCAAGGAGGGAAAAATCGTTCTCCTCTGCAGACTGACAGAGATGGGCGCTGCCATACGAACCACTGGCTTCAGGGGAGAGACCAGCCCCAGAGACGGGCAGCTGCATCCCAAGGGGCAGCAGGACTCCTCATTCCCCCACAGGGCTTTGCATACCTGGTGCCAGCCAAGACGGACAGATTTGCCCCGTGGCTGAACTGGGATCTCCGAAGCGGTGCCCAAGGACGGAAGGGGAGATCGGCTCTCCGTCAGAGTGGACAAGGGAGCCTCCCAGCCCCAAGAAAGCGCTGCCACGACGCAGGCTGGCACAGAGCTGCCCAGGTGGCTCTGGCGTTTCCCTCCAAATCAGGAGAGCCTTCAGCCGAACGGCACTCTCGGGAAGATGCTGCCTCCACGAGCCTTCGAGACAGGGCTGCTTTTGTTTACGGGCCGCTGGCAATGGCGCTGTGTGCCCCGCATCCCTCCCCCAGCCAGGAGCAGGCTCCAAGAAAGGAAATTACACGAGCCAGAAGGTTTGATGGAATGAGCCCATTGGGCGGCTTGAAGATAGCTATTAATGGAGAGCTTTCTCTAATTGCTTTTGTATAATCTGGGGCTGCTAGGCAGAACTGGGTAATAAATGAAATCCAATTACATTTTCTCTCAGTATTTATTTTATTAAGTAGAATTCATCAGCTGATGAAGGGCCCCTCGAGGTAATGGCTCATGACCTAGTGGAAGGCACTTTTATATTATTATTATTATTTTCCCCACTTGGGGAAGCAGATAATTCAGTTCTCCCCAGCAAACACAGATTACTCCCCCTGCATCGTGATAACAGCCACAGGTCCCAAGGACAGGAATGATCCTGCAGGGTGCTTGCAGGACACCCGGCACCCGTGCTGTCCTTTCCAATAGCTCCAAGCAGGACCTCTGCTGAAGTCCTGCTGAATACAACTTGTGATCAAACCTCAGTTTAAGAGTGCCAGCCCAAATTAAGACTGATTGACAGTGCACAATTTGCATGATGTATTCCAAATTTCTCCTCCCTTAAGAAGCAGTAGGGATTATCTCCACTGGGGATGGAGCAAGACTCAGAAGAGAGAAAACCACATTCTAGAAAGACTCAGCTCCCTCATCTCACAGACAGATGAGCTATTATCACCAGATTTGGGGTGAGGAAGAAGCTCTCCCCCAAACTGGATGAGACATTCAGAAACATTTGCCTTTCCTGTAGTGCCAGCATCACCTCTCAGCCTGCTCCTGCTACCCTGGAGGCCACGATTTGGTGCCAGCACAGCTTTCCCTCAGCAAGGTCTCCGTGTGACAGCCCAGGCTCCAGGCAGCATCTCCACAGGAAGGGAAGATTGCCACAGCGCAAGCCAGATCCCACTTCTCCCCACGGCGAAGGGCTGCTTGGAAGCAGGCTGGCGTTTGCTTCGTAATCACTGGGTACATGTCAGGATTCCTGTCTTTTAGCCTGTCGGAGCATGCAGTGACAGCTCCTCTGCCACGAGCGGGCAGGATACCGCCGGGATCTTTCACTCAGCTGTTCAGCTTTTCTCCACACCTCTTCTCATCCAGCGTATTGACGGATCTCCCCCCACCAAATCCAGCCCCAACAGTAGCAGCTTGCCCAGCTCTCACTGCCATCTCTTCATCCAAGCAATTTATCACCTGCCAGTGAGCGCTCGTTACAGACGACAGACTCCAGTGCCCATTAATTAATGGGAAATACTTAGAGAGGCACATACATGCGCACAAATCTGTCTGAGCAATTTCCTATGGCACCTGCCGCTGGCGTATCCAAGCGTTGGAACAGCAAACACAGCCTCTGGGAGCTGGGGCAGAGGCAGCGAGCAGCAGCCAGACAGCAAAGCAAAGGAAGAGGAATCAGCATCAACGGGGGGGGACAACGACAAAACAAAAAAACCCCTAGCTGTGGAGGTGGTAGGGAGGATAGTTTGTTTTTTCCCCCCTCCGAGTTAGTAAGAAGCTGTTCAGTTTACGGGAGGAGAAGAGACTGTGATTCAAGAACGTGGGCACAGCTGTGCCCAGCTGCTGGGGTTTCAGGCTAAGGCCACTCAGGGGAGCACATCCAACAGGCTTCCCTGCTCTTTAGTTGCAAAAACACCTAACGCTTCCTAAACTCACACAGGGAAGATGTTGTCTTTGGCTACTACACTCCCCCCAAAGCGTTTCAGGGGTCCAGCAAGGCAGGAACCCCGTCTGGAGACGGTCATCTGACCGGCCAGCAAGCAAACCCAACAGCGCGAGAGCTGCCCCCTTCTCAGGGTTACACAGCCCAGCCCCCAGCTGAACGGTGCCGAACAAAACTCGGCGAGCGGCTGAGCCTTCATACCGCTGGGCGAACTAAAAATAAATTAAATAAGAGTTCACACAGAGCCAGGTCAGCGCTTAAGAAGCACCACGTTTCTCCACTTCACTGCAGAAGCCAGACGCAGAGGGCGAGGAGAAGGGCTCGCAGAGGGATGTTCTGAAACTCGTCTGGCTTTTTTGATTTGGGAAGAAAACCTAACGCCGGCTTCAAATGAGAGCTAAATGTTGTGTCTAAAGCGAGTGCTTGTTCTTTTTCACAAGTGGATTTTCACTTTGCTCAGCTGAGGCTATTTGCCAAACAACACAAAACACAAGTTATTCCCATCGATCCAAAACTTTTTTTTTTTTTTTTTTAAGACCAGATAAGCCATTCATCTGAAAATTTTAGTTTCTCATAAAGCAGAGATGGGCTATATGCTCACAGCAGCCCAGGCAAGATTTATGCCCAAATGACTACTCCTGAGTAACAGACAGACCAGATTCATAGTGAAATGCATCATCAATAAATCAGTCAATCACTCCTCCCACCCTCAGTGCGGGGCTGAAGTCTCGGGCAACTACTCAGCACTTTGTCAACCTTTATTCTGCCAAAGCCTGGCTAAGAGACCTCAGGATTTAGCCTATCGATTGCTTACTATTGTTTATGATGGCCTGTGTATGTTAGAGATGCTCCCTTCAAGCAAGATTAAATACCTGACTTACGGCATTGAGATTCAGAGGAAATTATCTTTCACTAGCACAGGAATATACAAGCAAAACTGCCTTATGCCAAGGTGCAAGGACACCATGAACCCGTCCCTGCCTCGTCTTTCTCTGCTACCCTGGCCCCATCTGCAAGGCCGGCACACAACTGCTTGCTCTCCATCAGGCTGGTGCAGCAAGCCCCAAGGCTGCAGTATGTTTTCCTGCTAGTTAAATGCAATTTTGTCTGTAGCTCTGGAACCTCTGCATTTCTCCGCTCCTCCCGGAGCGTTTTGTTGCCAGAACAATGGAGTGACGGCTTTCCGACAGCTTTGAGTGGCATCCCCAATACCTCACCCATCTCGAGCCTTTCAGCTTTTGCATTCGTTTGAAGTTAAGCTGATCCAACTGGGGCGAGTGGGCGCCGACGGAGCCACTCAACCGAAGCCAACGTATGCCGCAGGAAGACCGCCGCAGACGCTCAGCTGCAGAACAGACGCCCACCCAGCCAAAGGCCAATGCTTGTCCCCCAGCTTTCCCCCCAACCCCACCGTACAGTAAAGTATCAATATAGATAGGCATAAGTGACCACCCTGTCCCACTAAAGGGCAAATCAGGGCATGTCCCCCCTCTACTCCCTGCCATGACGCGTGCAAATACAGCAGCTATTTGCAAGGCAGAGCATCTCATGTTAGCAGTTTGAATGCCACCCCCCACCGCACCTCCTTCCCTCTGTCAACTGCACAGGAAAAAATAAATAAATGAAAAATAATCAATGCTACTAGCCTTGTGCCTCCAAATCACACCGAAGCCCACTGTTTGCACACAGCCAGGAGATGGCACGGCCAGCCCTCCAGCACGCAGGCAGAGCACTAAAAACCTCCACCGAGCAAACAGGCTGCAAAACTTTCTCCTGGGATTGCTGGTGCTCCTGAGATTTGCCCAGAGGGGCTACGACTTCAGCACTGCTGATGCTTCATCCGCGATAAGCAGCCTCGGGCGGAAGAGAGGTTTGTCAAAACAAACATCCTTCAACTCTGTGTGCTTGAGGTTTGGTTCCCATCTCAGCGGGGGCTGGGTCAGTTTGCTCTACAGGACATGGGTCGCTTGAGGTCTTTGCTATTTGCTTGCGCCAAGCCAAGCGCAGGGACCCTGAAGCGCCCTTACTGCGGTTTAAGTAGTAACTAGGGATGAAGGGCACCGAGAAGGAAAATGCAATCTCACTTGAAGGAGCCCGCTTGCCCCTGCATCTTCTTCCCTTGACAGAGGGCTTCTCCCTGCTGATGCTGCCACGACACCCCAAGGGGAAAAAGTCCTCAGCAATGGAAAAAAAAGAGTTTTTAATTCCACCAGAAAAACTCAACCTGCAGAGGCATGCAAGCGAGTCTGGAGGAAAACCTAATGTTCACAGCACTAAGGGCAGATGGAGGCCGGACCACCAGCCACCTTGCCTTTGCTACGCGGCTGCTCCCCAACCACGCTGGAAACACGGGCACACGTGCAGCGGAGATCAGCGCAGCTCCCACCCATTTCCCAGGCTTCACCCACACAGCTCGCTGCGACGCAAGCGGGTTTCTGACGCACAGCCTGCCCCCCCTCCTTGCTTTATTTCTGCCTCCTGCCCGACCTCCCCCTCTCCTCTGGGTACTTTTCCTGCTGCTGTTCGTTCCTGTCCTTTACAGCTCTGCCTGCTGTCACTTGCATAACCTTGCCCGTTTGGTAATTTGTGGCAATAAAGTGTCACTGTGGGGGAAAAAATACAGCATCCCAGCAGCACATAAATCTCTGATCCATAAATTGTGCAGTCCCCACATGTGTGGCCCTCTTTTTTTTAATGCAAGTGCAACAATTTAGGGCAAGGGGAAGAGAGAAGAGCGAGCAATATGTGATCTTACTGAAGAGCAGCATCGAACCATCCTTGTTAGGGGCTGTAACGGATGCCGAGTGGCAGGCATGTGCCTTAAATTGCATTGGAGTAGCGGGGCCTCGGTGGAGGCTTCCTACAGCCATTCAGCAATTAGAAAAAGAGGCTCACCCTAGAGGGAAAAAAATAATAAAATAAAGAGGCTGCCAAGATGTGCCATCAACGCTGCAGTCTCCCTTCCTGATAAACAGCCTTGCTGCTGCCCTTCCCACTTTCCCTCTCACTGCTCTCATCGCAAGAGGGATGCCCATGCAAGGGGACCCACACTGCCCCTCTTGAAACAGTTATTTCTTTTAATTGGAAAACACTGCTTGCCTCCATTAGAGAGCTCTCATTTCCCAAATGATCATCTCGATCACACTGCAGCTCTGGAGTAGAAAAACACTCATGCTCTCCCCAAGGATCTCAGCCCAGACATCTCCCCAGCCACTTCTAAGCTACCTATCCCAATAACACCCCGTTACCTCTCCAGCACCCATGGGGCAGGGACAACTGCCCACCAGATTTGACAGGGCCATGCCAGAGGCTGCTCTGGTTAGGCTGGCACAGCCAGCTGTTCAGAGCCACTGCTGATCCTGGGCCAGCCCTAAGAAGTCACCTCCCTCCATCACTCCTGCTGCCTCTCCCCAGGGAGCTCTGGCTCCTGTGCCAGCCCCAGCAGGCAGCTCCTTGCACGCACACACACACAGAGCTTCCTTGGCATGCTAGGGTCTCATCCACTATCCATCATACCAAATAGTAGAAAGGCTTTGCATTAAAGCCCTGTCCTGACATTGACATCTTTCTTGACATCCATGGCCCACCTGAGCAGCTAAGTAACATGCCTATGAATATAAACAAGCACATTCACTAGACAGATAGCTTGGGAAAGTGTCATTGCCAGTTGAAAGCCCATATGTGGTTTTGTAACAAAGGTATTTGCTTCCTGTCTCACCCACTCGTCAAAGGAGTATATTGGCAACAGTGAGCAGCTCCCTGGAGGCGGACTAAAACTAGGCGGAGAGCAAAGGACGCTTGGGTCGTTCTGCAGAAACAGTGCAGGCGAACACAGGATAGGCACCACGCGGAGGAGAAGTCTCCCCTTCCTGTAGGCTCAGGAATGGTTGGCAGCCTCAGCCCAGGAGAAGCAGCCATGCAACTATTGTGCAAATGATCAAGAGGACACATGTTTAAAATAGAAAAAACAAAACAAAAACACCCCCACACAACCCAAAATACTCCACCCACTGCCAGGGCATGATAAGGCTAGGACATATGGGCACCCACCACATGCCAATGTGGGTGCTGGCAGACAGCAAGCTGGACCTGAGCCAGCAGCATGCCCTGGCAGCAGAGGGGGCCCAAAGGCATCTTGGGCTGCATGAACGACAGCCCAGCTGCTAAGGGAAGCGATCATCCCTCTTTACTTGGCGCTCATTAGACCACATCTAGACCCTGCTCCCAGTTTTGGAGTTCCTAATACAAGACAGACATTTCATGAACTAGAGCAAGTTGAGCAGAGGCCACCAAGATGGTCGAGGAGAGAATTACTGAGCAGAATGAGCCAGGCTCTTCTCAGCAGGAATAAGTTTTAAACAAGAGAGGTTCCCACTGCACGTAAGAAGCAGCTTCTTCCCCACAAGGGCACTCAAACACTGGAACAGGGACCCAGAGAGGTCATGCCATCTCTCTCCTTAAAGGCTTTCAGGACCAGATGGATAGAGCCCTGAGAGACCATGTATGACCTCAACCTCCTGTTCAGAGGTTGGCTCTGGACTAGAGGACCTCCAGAGGTCTGCATCTGCAATGCCACTTCAGGACAGAGCTTCCCTGGATCATAAGCAAGGAAGATTTTTCTTTAGCAATGACACTCAAAACTAGGCAGAATGAAGCAACTCCTCCCCTTCTGTCCTACTCCCATCCGCAAATTCATGACTCTCAGGACAGAGCAACATAAGGAAGGACACCAAGATAACTTTACCAAATGATCATGAGTGTTCCTTTAAGCTGACTGTTGCTAAGTCATTTCATTGTGTCCTCTCCACCTTCCCCTCAAAACCCACACACTCACTGGAGATATGCATGAACATACACTGCAAGACCTGTGCTGACCTGACACCAGACAGCTCCAAAACAGCAGTTTGCATGGCTGATGCTCCTTCAAATGCCTGGATGGGTAGGGAGGCACAACTACAGGGCACACTGCACTGGGTATTATCACAACACTGAAAACATCAGCAAAGGCATAAATATAAAACTTTCTCCCTTCAGGTCTGGTGCAACAGCTCAGACTCAGATCCCCACCCATATCAATCCATAAGGGAAGCCCAAAGGTTCTGGGCTGGGCCCATTGTAGCCCTTTTGATTCAGCAACACCTTGGGAAATTTTGGGACTGGGCCAACATGAGGCTCAACAGAAGTGCAAATTCAGCACTGGGATGGAATAACCCCAGGCACTGGTCTAGGCTGGGAGCCGATTGCAGAGCAGCAGTGCTGCTGGAAAGGACCTGGGTGTTACTGTGGGTATTGACCAGGAGACAGCAGTGCTCTTCCACTACAAATAAAGTGGACCACATCCTGTTTAGGAGAAGTGTGGCTAACAAATACCGGCTAATGAGGCTACCATGTCCACCTACAGGCACTCAGTTCAAGAAGGATGTGGACAAGCTAAACAGGGTCCACGGGAGCACAACCAAAATAGTCTGGGTCCTGAGGCACGTGTCCTGCGAGGAGAGGCAGAGGGTGCTGAGTATGTCTGGTTCAGCAAAGATGGGGCTAAGGGGGATCTAATTACAGCCTACAGCTATCCGAAGGGGAGTTAAAAGAGCCAACTCTTACAAGAAGCAATATGACTATGGCCACAGGTTGCCACTTGGGAGGTTTAGGGTGAACAGCAGGAAAACCTCTTCCCCAGGAGGGTGGCACAGCCCAGGGCCAGGTATCCCAAAAGGTGGAGGACATCCATCCTTGAGTTGTCCATATTCAGCTAAACAGCCAGACTAACCCAATATAGTGGTGGTGATACTCCTGCTCTGAACTAGACACCTCCAAGGTCCCTTCCCACCAGCACTCTTGTGAAGATCTGTGTCTACAAGGATGCAAGAACAGCATGAGAGATTAGTGTTCAGACCTTGGTCACTGATTTCCTGAGCACCTACAATACACCTCATCCACCTCATTCTTCCCATCTATTAACATAGATCCCTACTTTGGGGGAAGGGCAAAGCCCATGAGCAACTGAGACACCCAGAAGCAGTACTGCTGTGGGCTGTATCTGGAGTGAACGCACCTAAGGCAGAAGGTAAAGCTGATTCCCCTTCCCACTCAGGGAAACACTGCTAGACATGCAAAAAAATTGCATAACCAAGTGACAGCAGCAGAGCTTTGGCAAGACATCTGTCCATCTATAAATAGAGCTCAACTATGTGTCCTTATAGTAGGGCTTTGATGCATTTGGGGAGAGCATTTTTCCCCCTCTGCTGAGTCCCAGGCAGCACAGATAATGGTCTTGAATCGATCCAACTTGAGTATTACTAAACTTCCTACTACCATGGCAGCACGCCAGACTCAAAGAGGACAAGAGAACATGTATCTCTTCAGAGCCAACCACAAGGAGCAGGCAGAAAATTGCTTTAGATTTAAAAAAAAAATAGGTGCTTTATGCAGATTTGTAGATCAATCTACAACATTTTTTAGAGGTTTAAAAAAGTCAATAGAAACAAGATATATCATTGCTGCACAAGAACCCAAGAAGTTGCATTTCTATTTATGCTGCTACTAGCACTCTGCCCGCTACCTCATTTTCCTCCTGTTCCCTGCTGGGGTCCCACATTACTAATTTTCCAAAAGCAAAGTCAGCACTAGAGGCTCCCTCCGTCCCACCGCGGTTCATGGCCCCTTCAGCTGGGTCAGGGCAGCTTGCCCCAGGGCTGGTACACCCTGAGAGCGTCACAGCTGCATCTCGTGCCCCGCTTGCTTCTGTGGCAGACCCCTCACCAGCCCCCTGCCCACCAAGCCTTGCTCCCTCCCCGAGTCCTGCCGCAGAGCACAGCTTAGCATGGTCAGAGTTCCCCCACATGCGTACTTTTTTTCCTTCCTTAAATGAGCTACATGCCATGCCTTATTAAGCCAGACCTAAATCACTGCTGCCCCTTCCCAGATCCTCTGTAACGTGCCAGCCATTAAGCATGCAATTAGCCTACATTTACTAATCTGTAAAAGGCTCTTGCTGGCCATTCATCGCTCACCGGGGGGGACCGTGTGCCCCCCTCCAGCTGAACCCGTCTCTCTCGCTGTCTAATTAGCCCCTGGGAAGCTGATTCCGCGGGAACCAGCCACATCCATTTCCGATGGCACAGAAAGCATCTCCTCTCCCTGCTTCCGCCTGCTGCCCCAGCTCGGCAGGATAACAGGTGCCTTTGGACTGAAAAGGGGTCGCATGCCCTATATTAGGGGCAAATCCCCCTTTTGGCCAGCCCGGCTCATGCAACCCTCCTGCCCCAAACGGAGCTCAGCCTTTGGGCAAGTGGGTTGAGCCGCACCAAGGGTGGGAGGCAGAGACCAGCTTTCTGCCCTCTCAAGGATCCAAAATGCATGTGGAGCTGCTGCCCCGTCTCCCTGTTCATCCTTCTGCCAGGCTCAGGCTTTTCCGACAGCACGCAAGCGGAGCTGAGCTTCTACTCCTCCGCTGCCGTGTACAAGCAAGCACCAGGGGACGTATCATTCAGCAAAACCAAGGAGAGAAACAAGCAGCGTTAACCGTTAGCATGTGTGTAAGGAGACCCCTAATAAACTCTTTTTCCCCTTGCTCCCGTCTGCTTTGCTCTGGGCCACTAAATCCAATCCAGCAGAGCTCAGAGCTTGTAACGAAGCTGCGACACATTTGTCAGCTCCCTGGCTAGACCCATGGCTAATTTTACAACACTAATTTATCTCAGCTTATTATATCGCTTTCATTTCATCCCCCCGGATCCCATTACTGCCAGTGTACCTTGTAGCCAGTGTGTAGTGGTAATTGGTATTATTAGCGACATACCCGCCTAGAGCCGCTCTTTATTTGAGGAGGAATGAGGAATCGTACCAGCAGGCCGGTCTGCATCACGGATGGGAGAGGAACCGGCCAGGCAGCTGGGAAACCGAGGCAGTGGGAAGCAGCTCAAAACTTCAAGGAGCCTCCAAGGCAGCCGGCACATGCAGGGCCAAGCTCCTGTGGCATCGGCACAGGAATAAATACGGAGCAGCTTTTGCAGCGCCCACTTCTGCCCTTGCCAGTGCCTCAGAAGACGAGGACCTGGCCGTTCCAGGATGAACGGGGCTGCAAAACGCCCCTGGGAAACATGCGGTGGGGGAGAGCACAGCAGAGCTGTGGAGGGAGGAGACCCCCTCAGCACAGGCTGGGATTTCATGATGCTTTCTGACATTTTGGTGAACAGTTTCCCCTCTTCACAGTGTTGTTTTTTCTAAGATCAATGCAATTAAAACCATGCAATTCCAGCTAAGTAGGAGGCAACGTTAGGCAAACAGCGACAATTTCCATTTCAGACATCCTCGCCTGGCATTTAGGGACTTGTTAAGTTTCAATTCATCATTTTCATTTTCCAAGCACAGCACCACAGAGCACCGGCTGCCCCAGACCCCAGCAAGGCTGCAGCTGCCAGCATCCCCAGACAGGGCAGCCCTGCTCACCGGCACCTCCAGCGGGGTCCCCATGTCCTAGAGAAGATGACCCCAAACACCTCCAGAGGCGATGCTGCATCATCTCAGCCCCATACAAAGCATGGACGCAGCAAGTCCCAGAAGTGGGGCAACCCCCCCACCATGGTAGTCGCTTCCCAATGGGATAAGCTCACACATTGGGCAGTCCGTGTCCTCCTTGGGGGAACGGAGACACCAAAGCAAGGAGCAGTGTCTTGCCATATGCATGCAGTGCTGCACTTTTAATTAATAAACCCTGTCCTAGCCAAAAGACGCATTTGCTGCAGCACCACCGCAGCTAGGCAGCGCTGGGGACTGAGGCCAGGCTGACCGCAGCGAGCTCAAGGACCCCACAGCACGCACATCCCACCTGCCTGGGCTCTCAGCTCTGATGCGCACAGCGCACGGACCAAGAACAAACCAAATAAGCATTTTAATCCACCTCTTACCTCTCCACCAGTCCAGAGTCGTTGGGGCGTCCCCAATTTTTCATCAAACTCTGTGGGATTCTCCTTGCTGCTTGTGAGCGATTGACCCTTGCTGCTCAGAACTGCAACTTTCTTTAACAAAAAAGAAAAAAAGGAAAAAGAAAAAAACAACCTGTCAGGTTTTCAGGTGAAGCTCTTCATTTGCTTCATTTAAAAAAAAAAAAAAAAAAAAAACTGAAGGAGGGGGATCATCTCTGTTTTCCAGCCCTGACAGCTGGGGGTAACTAGTGTCAACATGCAGCTAGTCTGCATGAAAAGCCCTCTTGCATGAGTGTCACAGTCCAGCCCCAAAGCACGTATTCACTTAATTATTTTGATTTAGAAACATGAAAGGGGAGAGGGGAAAAAGACAAAACGAAAACAGCAGCTTAGGTCATCTCTGACCTCTTTAAAGGCAGACAACAACACTCCCTAGCCAAAACAGTGTAGTAACAGCAACAAGTCAACCCAGCACCAAGGCGTTTGCCCACAAGGTCTTGCACCAATTAAGCTTTAATCCTGCAAAGCCTCACACATCTCTTAAATCATACACAGAGGCCAACCCTGCTGGACCCAGGAGCATGAGGAAGAAAGAGCGTGTGTATGGCTTTGCAGCACAGACACTGAGGACTGTAAACTGGAGAGACTTTGTGCTGCACCCGACATGCAGCCAGGCGCAATGGAGCCCAAAGCATTACTGTAACCATCAGTGCCTTCGCCTAGAGCAGCAAATGTGCTTTTTGTGTTAGACAAACAAATTATCGGTCATATCAGAAGATCTGTGCTCATTACCTAGCTCTTGTGGCTTGAGTTGCTCCCTCACAAGTGCATGCACTTTTTAAACGCTTTGAAAAAAGTCTCATGGCTCTGCATTATTAACAGAGAGAAGGAGCCAAACTCCACGGGCTAGAGGAAAGTCTCAGCGTCGCTGCTGCGGAGACACTTTCCCAGCAGCGACTTCCAAGCCTGGAGCACAATGCTCTTTAATTAGTGCCCAACCAACGAGCTCTGCCAGTGCCCTCCGTGGGACCACGTCCAAAGCCCAGGCCAGGCCGTGGGGAGAAGCTAAACAAAGCAGAACCGCAAGCCCCCAGCCCACCCCCCAAAGACTTACAAAATATAAACAAGGCAAACTCCACTGGGCACCTGATTGAGAAGCCCTCATTTGCAAAGCGCCAGGAAATAATTAAAAAGTTTTCCCAGAGCTTAAAAGGAGGGAAACGGACCGTTTGTCACACCGGCAGCGCATGGCGTGATGCAATTTATCACGCTTGTCAGGTGTCAGCCACTGAAAAATCTAACTCCGGCTGCCCCAAGCTGAACACATGCAACGCACCATGCCTTGAAACACTCCACCAGGCATCCCGGAGCTGACAAGCAACCATCAAGGAAGAAGAGAGGGGGCTCCTCCCCACCCAGCCTCCCCTCCTCCTTCTGCAATGCCAGCACTTTCCTTAAAAAGGCTGGAAATTGCAGATAGAAACTCAGACGAGGCCAGGTTGGAAGCAAACGGTGAGGCTGGTTTGTTCCTGCCTGGGATCCCTCTCCTGCAGGCAGGGAAACAGTGGAGATGGGACCTTAGCGCCAGGCACCCTTCAGGGACATCCTCTGGTCAAGGTGTAAAGATGCAACTCTCGCAGGGGCAAGGAAGGACTGAGGCGTTATGTGGGGGACAACAGACCAACTCCTCAGGTCTCAGCTGAGACACATCCCTGGAGACCTGCTCATACCAAGAGCAGCGATGTCCCCTTCCACCTCTCCATGTCCCTTCAGCCTGTCCCAACAGGACAAACCACCCCGCTATGGGGTCCATGAGGCCAGCTTTTCCCATGGGAGTTGGATCTGCCTTTCAAGAGCCTGTGCAAAAACTCCAAGTCAGGGTCAAGCTCAGGGTTTGGAGGTGTTCAGCATGCCCAAAGCAGGTCTCCCACAGAAGAGCCTGGCTCAGAGCAAGAGCTACAACCCAGCCACACAGGTGGGAGATGTGCAGGCTGGACTACACCAAAAACAGGGGACAACCCCAACCATAGCTGGTGCAGGCTCACCGCAGAGCTATTTGTTGGCTATTGTTTTGGCTATTTTCTGAGCAGCAAGCTGAGTTATGAGGGACTGGCAACTGTCGTAATGCAAAAGCACTAGTTGTTTAAACAGGTCCCATTCCTGCAAAATCCGGAAGACCAGCACCTACCACATGCTGTAGCTTGCTTTGCAGTGAGGTTATGGTCTGCCAGGACCCAAACGAAGCTATTGGAAACAGGAGACGTTTAGCCAGGATCCCGCTGGGACTGTTCAAAGTATGAATCTGCTATAGCACAGCCACTGGCACCCAAATGTCCCTGCACCACTGATCCTTGAAGGCATGTGAGAACATGCACAAATGCCCCCAAAAGACAACAGGCAGCTCTGAAGAAGCTGGCTCCCATATCAGAGCTGCTGGGCCATGATGGCACATGATTCCCCATCCCCGAGATTAACCTGGCCCTACCTGGACACCCCTTGCCACAAGGCTTGGCAGCTTCCAGCCCGCATGGGGCATCTGTACACTACAGCAAAGGCTGATGGATTACTGAGCCACCTCTTGCAAAAGGAAAAAAAAAATAGCACAGAGCATTTGCCAAAAATCTTTTTCCCCAGTGACAGCGTAAATCAGGGATACTTCAATCAGGGATTGATGAGTTTTACTTGTGTCAACAGCAAAACACGCCAAGGCCCATGTTTTCCCAGCGGCAAGCCAAGCCTTGCAAGAGCTGGAGAGGAGGTTTTTGTCCTCATAGGGGCTTAAAGGAGTGCAGTTCCTGCTCTGGGAGCAGAACTCAATTCAGCTCTTGAAGACTTGAACTGTGACCGGCACCTCAACGCACACGCTATATATAATACACCCACGCAGCAGCATTTTTCAGAGGCTCACAGCTTGGCGCGGGGGTAGGTGGATTTGTGGCGTCAGCAGCAAGCAGATCCCCGACACCTGGCCGAAAACGTTGCTGACAACTATCAGACCCCGGTCTCACAGCGCAAAGGTACCAGATTTTCTTCAGCAAAACAACCACAAGAGGTTTTTTCAAGCCGGAGAGAAAATAATGCCTTTTTCTCCCCCAAACCACATTCTGAGAGCGGCTTAAAACCCTTTTCGCTAAAATTTTCCAAAAAAATTCAGCCGGAGGCAGAGACATGCAAAGTTTCAGTCCAAATGGTTAAAGGCTGGCATAGTTTCAAGCAACTGAAGACAGGGTCTTATAATCAGAAGTGTCAGGCGACCTTAATTATATTATTTCCTGAAGGAAATAGTTTTCCCTGCCGAAGTCCAGAAGTTATTAAAAAAAAAGAAATTGACCTCACTGGAACTGATCAACATGGAGACAAGAAGCCTGTGATGGATTTTTAAGGCAGTCAGTTCATGCATCTATAATTTGGGGGGGGGGGGGTCCCAGATTTTAGAGGACAGGTGCTCAGCATTTCTGGAAGAACCTGCTCCATGGAGACCTCCGTGGCCGGGAGCCAGCAAGCAGAGCCCCCCCAGCTCCGTCCGGCCTCCCCAAGCCCCCCGGGCGCTCAGGCAGGGGTGCCAAGCGCACTCACCCAGACTGCCCAAGGGTGCTTGCCTGCGCCTGCATCGATCGCCAGCGAAGAAAAACTGCCGTCTCCTTTGTAGCTGTCAGGAGCACACAGGCTTTTTGTCCGTCTCTTCCTCCGCGCCCATAAATAAAAGTGACAGCAACTTTATTTAGGACTTCTTCCAGTTAAGAGAGGGGAAAAGAAAAAGAAAAGAAGAGTGAAAAATGAATAGTAGCTCAGTGGCGAAGGCAAGGGAGGGCGGGAAGGATCCTGCAGGACTTGGCTCGGGCAGCCCTCGCTGCAGCAGGGCACTGGCCTCTCCGCTGCCTTTCCAGGGTCGTCGCACAACTGGCGGAAACCCCATCCCAAAGCTCGCTGCCTCCCCCAGCCCTGCGTCTCGTTTCCTCAGGATATCGGGATAAAAGCCCTGAACAGCCAGAAGGAGAAAGTCACCTGTTCTCCTCCACACAGGCGCAAAGCTCGTGCTTGTCACGCCACCGACAGCCCCCAAAACACAGCTTTTCCCCGTGCAGCTTGCAAACATGCAGGGTCCCCACCAGCGCCTGGGACTGCAGGAGGTCCCGGCTGCTGAGACAGCGACCTCCGAGGAGCCTTTTGTGGCTGAGGAAAGAGCTCCTTTCTTTAAAAAGCGTGAAAAGAAACTCAAAGCAAGAGAGGAGAAATGTGCACTGGGACAGAGCTGAGCGAGCTGGCTCCAAGCAACACTCGGGCGCTGCGGAGCACTCAGCCGAGACTACGGTGTCAAAGGTGTGATTTTGGAAGCAGGTCTCGCCCAGCTCCCGACAACATCTCCCAGCAGTACAGCACCTCGTGTATCACAACGGTATTGCAACAGACCAAACACACAAGCTTCTGCTCCAGCCTTCGTCCTGCTCATATCACGGCTAAGCTGGAGTTAGGGCACACTCAGGAATCCAGCCTTTTATTTCTCTACATGCTTGTAACAAGGAGGATTCATCACAGCAACATGGACTGCAGGGCTCAAGCAGTTTGGACTATGGGGCCAGCTCACAGATGAGGTTTTGGAGCAGAAAGCACAGAACAGTTCATCGCAAGACAATCTCTGCTTGTCCTGAGCGAGGCAAAAGCGCCACTGGCTCCAAACCTGTAAAAGGCACACCATCCTGGCGGGAGGGAGACACTGAATTTGGGCATGTGGAAGAGCTTAGGCCACCCTGGCCCAGCACTCCCACCAGCTGAACACGCACCCAGGCTATACAGATGGGCGCAGGACAATCTTGTGGGAAGAGACCCGTGGTCTGCAGTGACAGACACTTCACAGCCATAGCACAGGGGAGGCTCCCCAGGGACAGAGGCTCTGAGTGACCTCACGGGTTTCTTCCATCACTGCTTTCTTCGTCCCATGAGTCAGAGATTAACGACAGGCCATTTGTCAGCAACGGTGGCATCATCGCCAATCTCATTTCTGAGCAGACATCTGACCTCGCTTGCATCCCCGAGACCTGTGTTACCACATGATTCAGCCAGCCTCCTGACAGCTCCCAGGGGACATTAGCCTCAGTCCACCAAGGCAGCAGGAGATTGAGCTGCTGAACAAGCTGCTTCTGACTTGGGATGCACATGAACCCCTCAGCTGGGGGACGAGGGTGGTGAGGGGTCTCAGGGTCAGCTGCCTGCTCTACCTTCCTCCCAGCTTGCACTGAAGTAAGCAAAGTACTGAGCGTGGTCTCCCATGCTCAGCAAGGAATTAGATTATGAGATCAGTCCCCAAACAGGAAGACCCAGGGTAAAGCAGACATGCCCTAAAGAGGCTCATTTCCACTAACTTGCACCATCTTATGCTTTGGCCCAGTCTATTCCACTCTAAGAGACTCCACACTACCAAGCCAGCTTGGGGGCTTCAATTTGCAGTACCAGCTGTAGCATCCAGACCTTCTCCACAGACAGCCATAACCCAGGCTGAATTTCAACCCGGTTCTGCTCAACTAGGAGATCAGTTAATATCCAGACACAGATACACTCCTGCATATCTCTGAAGGGAGCTGGTACTTGTGTTCTGCAGAGTAGGCTAGCGATGCCATGGGGCAGGCACCCCTCTCCCCCAAACCAGAATATGTTGCTTATTTGCAGCATATTTGCTTTGCACAGAGGAAACATGTACAGGACATCTCCCACATGAGAGGGCCACAATGAGAGACAAGACACCCAGCAGGACAGCTCTTCAGCTGCACTGAGTCAAGCCCATCATATGCTCCCATGCTTCTCCTAAAAGGAAGGAATTAAAACAGCGTGGGACTGGAAAAGATGCACTTAGTTAAGATGATGTCTAGCAACAATGATTTCTTCATTAGAATAATGTGCCCAGAAAGCTTCATAAAAGGAGATATCACGTGACTGAAAGCTCTCCAGACCCTCATTTCACAGACCCAAAACACCAACCAAAAGTCTCTTGTAACAGCCAACTCTCAACTATTTAAAGTTGTTTTTTTCCTTCTCCTGAGGAGCTTTTGGGTTTGCAATTGAAACTACAATTCTTCTTAGTTTCTGGAGAAAAAACATTTTTCATTAACTTGAAGCAAATGGCATTTTTGCTTGTCAAAAACATTTGACACAATTCTGACAGACTCAGAAGATGAATAAGAGATTTAAACCCTTCTGCTTCAGAGCAGAAGAAAAAGCTGTCATCAGTCCCATCATCCCTCCTCTCCTGCAGACCACGCTCCCCACTCCAGCCCAGGGCTTCCAGGATGGCTCCCCAGGGCTGAGGGCAGGAGGGACGATAAACCCAGACCAGCCACACTGGTCTGTTCACACAAGGAAAATCCCGGATTACTAGCCAAGGGCATGGCCAGTCCTCCCAGCCTGTGTTATCTTACTGCAGCCTCCAAGTCTGGGCCAGACTCCTCCCAGCTAAACCAGCAAATAGATGGATCCTGGCAGCAGGGATGCAAGCTGCATTGATCACCTCGCTCTCCAGGCACCATCCGTATCCGATAACGGCATCGACCGGGAGGCTCTGGATGCTTTATTTCCTTGGCCACCCTGGCATCTGTGCTGCGGATTAGCAGCTGTCAAGCTCCCTTCACCATCAGGTGTGGCAGCAACGCAGCTACAGACACCGTGGAGAAACACAGAATGGTGTCAAAACCCATTTCAAAATCCTTCTATCCTATTCAATCCAGAAAGACTTATCTGCATGGATTTATACTGTTTGCCCCAATATTTAGCTAGCGAGCCGGCTAATCTGCGTGCAAGGAAAACCCTGGTGGCTTAGAGTCTGAGCGATCTACATCATTCATCATTTAGATTAGCTATTGTCTTAATCCTCTTTAAACTACTGTATAATACATAAGGGGAATGGATGTCCTATACGCCTGGGATATATAAACCCCCTCCAGGATGAAGCTCAAACTTGGGCAGAAGCAAGAATGACAGATGTTACTGTGTCACAGAAGAAAAAGGAAACCTGTTGCACCTCCTGACAGCTGATTTGACTTCCCTTGCTCTCTCCACCCCAAGCAGCTTTAATTAGTTCCCAGCCAGCTTCTGCACATCTTCCTAAAGCAAAACACAGCTCCCTTGCACTATCCCCTCATTGCCATCTCTTTAATCATCCAGCAAGTCCGGGAGACCCCAAGGCAGCATCAGTCCATGAAAGGTGGCCTTCCTAAAGCTGAGCCCAGAGGACTAAGCAACTCTAAACCCTGGGAGCTGGGACATCTCTTGCAAGCAGGAGCCACAGATATTACTCTGTTTTAGGAAAAGCAACAGCTCCACACAGCCCAGCATCACTCCACAGGCCCCGTCTCATGAACAGACAGGCTCAGGTCAAGGATTAAACTCTCCCGCTGTCGGGGCTTTGCTATCTTGGATCATGCCGTGCATCTCTGCAGCGCCCGGTGGGAGGATGAACAAAGAGCAGGCTCCTTTATGGAAACAGCAAAGAGATTGGGGGAGAGAAGGAGGGGGGGGGTGCAACAAGGCAGGAGCAAATGAGGCTTTAGTTTGCTGCCTGCCAGAGCTGAGGGAGCTAATAAACAGACAGATGAGAGCTAAATTGTCTTCTGAACCTCTGTATCAGTATTCACATTACAGAGGCTGCTTCCAGCAATTCCAGCGTATTAATAATAAATGCTACATAATTACAGCAGGCTTGCTTTTGTCCTCTTCCTGTTTTCTGTCAATGCCTGCTTAACTCTGTGCAGCCCGCAGCCGGCTCTCCACCGGCACCAGCCCCTCTGCCGGTTAGCGCAGCCCTGGCACCGGAGCTGCCGAAGCCGGCACGGCACGGCACATCCGCCCCGACCTCCCTGCTGGGCTGGACGGAGCCCTGGCCGCAGCCCGGCCCCAGCTCCTCGCCCTTCCGGGGAGGCGAGGGAAAGCCCAGCTGCCGACACAAGTACAGAGCGATCACCTCTGCTTGTCAGAGCCGTGCCGAAGTTGCCGCGGGGTGTGATAAAAGAGCATTTGGGGCCTTGGTGCCAGCCACGGGGCTGGGATGAGTTAGGAACTGCACAAACACCGTCTCCAAAGCACAGAGGAGCACTGAGTCACAGACAGCTTCTTAAAAGCAAGCAGGGTTTATGAGTGCTCGTGGTTTTTATCTCCTCCGGATTTGCAGCTGGAGCTGCCTTCTCTTCAGATGCTTTTTGGGACGTTTCTGCTCCATCCTTGTACTGCCCTGGTCCATCCCACAGCCCATGGGAAGCCTCCCCGCTAGCCACAGCTGCTGCACCCGCTTTTATGTGATGTCTATCATGACCATTCCCCGGGATGCTCTTGGAGAGCTATAACCCAGCTCCGCTGCAGGAGGCACCACACACCACAGAGAGCTGGCAGTGGGCTCTAGGGCATCCTGGGGAGGTGGTGAGTCTGGGAGGACCGAGGAGATCCCCTGCAGGTCTGGCACCTGGGCCAGGAAGGGCAAAGTTTTCACATAATCAAGTTCCAGACAAAAACAGCCACCGTTTGCGCAGCCTGCAAACACCTAATGCTGCCACCTCCCTCTCTGCAGCACTTGCACTGCTGAGACCCCCGATCAAGCTGCTTTTCCAGGCTATCCTTCTCCCTAGACAAACTATATCAAAAGACCGCTTGATCCAATCATCTGATCATTTCTGGAGCCAATGCAAACAGGAGTTAAAGACCCTCTGTCACTTTTTTCCATAAATTAGAAGTGTTTCACCCACTCTAGCTGCAGACTGACCCTTGGAGCCTGGCTTCACTTCCCCGCAGAGCTAACTCCGAGAGCATTTCTTCCTCAGTCCCAGAGCAACAAAACTCTGGAAAAGGGCCCGCTTCAGCCATGCAATAGCTGTGCTTGTTTATAGTGGAGCACAAGTCTAATGCACACCTTCAAGACTAGCTCTCTCTTTCCCCGGCCTCTCAGGGAGGCTGCCATGCCCCTTAGCAATAGTAGAGAACAAATACCTCAAATGGGATTTCTGCAAGAATCCAGCACACCAGATGAAGTGTGCCTGCCTTCCAGCAGGAATTAACTCAGCTTCTGCCCCTGCTTACAGATCTTTCTAGACAGGAGACCCACCGGAAAGCACATGAATGCCAAGCAACTCAGATGCAAACCTTTACCTTTGCAAAAAGAGCATCAGATGTTAAGGGAACACTCAGCCTGGACAGCTGAGCACTGAGAATTTTTGAAATAGAAAGAAATAAAAGAACCCTTAAACCCAGCTGCATCACTTGCACACTAGGAAGACATCGCTGGAGTGATATGAGGCCAGCAATCCCTTAGACACTGGTGTGTCCCATGCAGCCTGGGACATGCATGGGGTCCCCCAGTGCTGTCATCTTTCCCCCACTCTGCAATCATTTCCATGCTGCACATATCCATTTAGCATTTTCTGTATCATGCTTTCTCCTCTGCAAGGTGAAACCTTGAAATGTGTTTCTCCCTGAACACATTATATTCACTCTGCTTGCAGTTTTCGCAGAAAATGAAGCAGCAACTGGTTGTTTAGGCAAAAAGGCTGGAGAAAAAGGCATGAAGCTCTTCTTTATCCTACAGTGGCTAGCACATGCACTGAGAAAAACAAGAGCAACGGACCGCGCAGGGGGTAAAAGGAGGAATATGCAGGGGCAGGAGTCCTCTGGGGTGCTCACACAGAGCAGACAGAGAAAGGACAGAGCAGAACGGTTAGTAGGAAAGAGGGATCATAATCACATCACACACCTCCTTGCAGGACAATACACCTCTTTCAGCCAGAAGGCTACCTTGAGAGGCAACACAGCTAGCAGTTAAGGTACCCATGGGGAAGCCAGGAAGCCCGAGGTCACCCTTAATGGGTGGCCCTGGGCCAGACACATCTCCATGGGCTGCCTTCCTCTCCTCACTCGTTGCCATCCTTGGCAGGGCAACTGCAATTTCTTCACTACAGAGACTGTTGCTCCTATGCAACAAGCACTCAGCAGGCTGGAGACTGCAGACACTGCTGCGAACTGGTGCTGTCATGTTGCAGCCTGGAAAAAAGCAATAAGCCATATGGAAAGGGGAAGGGAAACCCACTGAGAGGTGGAAAGAAGATAGCAAGTTGGAGCTGCAGAAAGAAGTTGCCAAGCGGCCCCGCTGCTCCAGGACACAGCCCCGTCCAGTGCGCAGCCTGCGTCACTGGAAGAGTTCCCACACGCAGAGGGAAGAGAGGCCCTGCCAGCCCCTTGCAGCACCCACGGACGCCTTCCACATGCAGGGAGCGCGACTGCTGCGCTGGCTCTTACAGCAGCATTGCAGGTGCGGAGGACAGGAGAAGCACCTAGACTGCTCCACTTGCCCCTCGTGCAGTACACCAGGCAAAGCCCAAAGCCACCCAGCAAAGGATCCCTGCATCATGCTGCCATAAATTAAAGCAAGATTTGCCCCAGGATGAGTATAGCAGGGGATCAGCCAGCACTCCAGGCATCCAGGTCCCCAGGCTCATCTCCGAGACAGCCTGCATCACCTGCCAGGGCTGGCTCCCTGTGCTCCAGCCAACCTCCAAACCCACTCCCCAAATCTCAGCATTCTCCAGGCATCATGCAACACCCCCAGACCCCAGCTAGCACAAGAGCAGTGTCAGAGGGGCTGAGCCCATAAGCTGAAGAGGAAGAAAAATGAAAGATTGCTGCATCCTTCAGCATAACTGGAAGCCTGCAGCCCCAGGCAGGGTTGGGCGTGCTGCGTGCTAAGGTAGAGGGGATGGAGCTGGCCACTGACAGGGAGACTAAGGGACCAAAACTCAGCCCTGAGCTTCCCAGGGAGTAAGGGCTCTTCCAGAGACACAGCTGAAGACTCTGCCCACCATATGGCAACTTCATATCTGAGATCCTGGGTCTGTTGTCCAACACCCTGACACGTGCCACAAATCCCCCCTCCTCTTCTGCAGACCAGCTGAGCACACATAGCCAGAGCTTCCTTGCAATAATTAGTCCCTGCTTGAAACTAGGGTAAACAGCACTGGTCCAGACAGGGAACCCAATGCAATGGGAACCATCAAACGCAGGGACTCCCAGTACCTGCTTCTGGTGGCCAAATCCTGCAGGCAGCATGGCCGGATGCACATGAGGATCAGCCACTGCTGAGCGACACAGCGCACACACACTCTGCAAGCACAGTGCTTTGTAGGAGCTCCTCTCCCAAAACAGAGGGGAGGCAGCCAGGCTCATCTGTGCCACTCCCCAGGAGTGCTGGGGGGGACAGGTCCCATACCCAGTGCCCAAGAGGGTAGATATCAGAGAAATGGGGACTGGAAGGACTCAGCACCCCTCTCCTGCACAGGGATCCCAGGCTGTGATCTGGGAGGCAGGACTGGCAGCAGCTCATCACCAGTTGACTGCAGCACATCATAGACCATGAGCCTCCTGTGTCGGCTCCTTCCATGAGTCTTCCCCCCAAAAAATGAAGGCAAATTCTTAATTACAAGTTAAGTCATTAATTGATAATATGCTCTATTAGCTTTAGCAGAAATGAGAGCAAAGCTCTGCCCCACACACCAAGACTGTGGAGGCGGCTATAGAGCAAATCCTCCTGTCACGCTGAGTGGGGCCAAGGGAACCGCAGCCAGGCAAACCTGGGGCACCAACAGAGAAATAAGATGCTGGATGCAGCGGGACACCCAGGCACTTCAGGTCATGCCCAAGACTGCTTCTCTCCAGCAGAGCCCAGGGAAGAGCCGAGGACAGGCAGCCCCGACAGCAGCAGCCAGGCAGCACAGCCCCACAAGCCTCCTCGAGCCAGACCCAGCAGGCTCCGGCAAGCAGTATCAGCTAACCTGACATCGCATTACAAGCGGCCAGAGCTCCCCAGGAAAGCTGCTGTGGATGCAGGCACACTGCTTCCAGCTCGAGCTGTGCAGTCCAGCTCTGGGATTGCTGAATACTTCCCGTCTCCCAGCCCTCTCCTGCCACCAGCCACTGTGAGAACCGGAGGTTTCCAGCAGCCTCCCCTCGGCTGACAGTCAGACCTGAGCGCAAACCTGAAGTCAGCAGCTGCAAAATGCAGCAGTCGCCTCCACCCGCCTTTTTCCCCCCAGCACAGCAATCGAGGGGGACAGCCTTTCCCAGGGGCTCCCCCAGTAATGAGCTTCTTGCTTGGGAGAGATGAACAGTTTCCCCATACCACGTACCACAGCCCCTAAAGGCTTGCATGGCAACAAGTCCCTGGGATTCAGCTTCATCCTGTGCAGACTCGTGCACCCTGCAGAAGGAGGGGTGACAGCAAAGGGCAGGATTAGACCCTGCCAGACAGGCACAGAAGAGCAGGTCAGCTCTCAGGCACAAGAAGAGAGTCAGCTGCGATCCTAGAGCTGAAGCATTCCCTCCTGATACAAGCTTCTCAGCTCTGCCTTTGGCAAAACTCAGAAAAAGAGTGGCAGAATTTCCTCCTCTCAAAGCCCAAGGAAGAGAAAAGCTCTGCTACAAACATTGCATCCCTTTACCCCATCTGGCCCGCAGCTTTGAAGCATATGCAAAGCTCCTTCTTTGCACAAGGAAACAGCACTTGCTTGCACTGCATAGAGCTGCCTCATGCAAGGACTCGGCAGGAGCTGGACAGGTTCTGCTTGATTCAGACTTCAAAGCAGCCGAGTGCCAAGGCCTCCATCCCCACTCTTGCACCGTTGCTTTCCCAGGGCAGCTCCATTACACCCAACACATTACATGGAGCACAAGTCACAAGCAAGTGCCGGAAGACTTGGTGAGAGTGGGCGCTGTGCAAGCAGAAGGTGGATAAATAAACCTGACTCAAGTTACAGAAAGCTGTGCAGTGAAACTTGTTGGAAGATGCCAATTCAGTGAAAAAAAAATATATATATATATATATATATTCTACAGCAAAGCATCTGTTTGGGTGACCAACTCCAAAGGGAGTAGATCAAAAACTTGACAAAAGCCAATTCTACTTTTTGAGAATAAAAAGAAAAGTCCAGAGATGTTTTAGGCTACTTGAGCATTTAAGTAAGAGTGACGAAAAAGTTTAAGTTAAAGGAAAATGGAAATATTACAAGTAATCAGAACAGATTTGGAAATCAAAGCTGTAGAATAATCTAGGTTCACCCTGATCTCCGATCTATGCTCAGAGCAAGAGCAGGACCAGGTAGCCCAGGTTGTGCAGGGCCCGGTGCAGTTAAGTGCTGAACATCTCGAAGGAGAGAGGTTTCCCACCTCTCATCCCTGTTGAGGTGTTTGACCACCCTCACAGGGAACAGAAACTTCTCAGTGCCCGACAGGTGACTCCCTTGCTCTGAACTGCACCGTTGCCTCTTGTCCCGGCACTGGGCACCTCCAAAATGAGTCCAGCTCCTGCCTCTCTGCTCTGCCCCAGTAGGAATTTGGGGACAGCAGTAAGAAACGCACACTCACTTTGCCTTCCCTTCCCCAGGCTGAGACAAATGGCTATGTGCAGCCTCTCCTTGCACATCATTCCTCCCCTCCACAAACCCTCCGAGTTTTCCTGCTAACAACCACCTATGTGTTTTGACTTCACATTCCCCTGGGAGATGGTGGTGAGGAATATCTTAAACAAAGAAAGACTGCACAGCCACCCAGAGGACAAGAAAGCCTTTCCCCGTTCTAGTCAGAGCCATGACTAACTACCACAGTTTTCCCTGCAGAAAACAAGGAGAAACCACGCTCTCCGGCAAGGCAAACGGCTGCCGTTTCAGCGCAGTTTTCTCCCATTCCTTCAATTTGAAGTCAATTACTGCAAGGTTAATGGGGCAGAGAGGATGCCAGGCGGCTGGGTAATGATGTCAAAGCACCTGGCATTGCCTGGGCAACCGCTAGACAGCGGGGATGCAAATGAAGAAGCAGGATTGCACTCGGTCTCAGGAAACGAACTGATGAAATTGAGCATATCAGCGTTAATGAACATGGAAATAACAAGAGCGCCCAGAGAAACACAGCAATAAGGGGCTGCACCCACCACTGAGACACTGCTGCTGGCACTGCTTGCTGAGTTTCCACATGAACAGGCTCCACGTACCTGCGTTTCCTCTGGGTCGTCACCCCAAGGTGCTTCCCAGTTTAACACTCCAGCTATGTGCACCCCAGACTGACCGCTGCATCCATCTGCTGAAGCTCCCCTCCAGCACCTTCTGGCTCCTCTCCACGCAGGGAGAGCAACAGGAGAGCTGCGCGCACCAAGAGAGCGGTTCTTAGAGTGACCTGCAGAGACCAGGGGCCAAAAGGTGCACAGGCATGGAGAGATGCTCACAGGCACCTCCATGCAAGGAGCAGCAGTGCTCCACTGCGCAGCGCAAAGGCTGCTCCAGCAGCATAACCAAGCTCTCCAAGGCTTGCAGTGCCTGCATCTTCTGCGATGAAGATTTTGAAACTTGCAGGCAGAGCAACAGGTGCCGCTATGTGGGATGGTGTCTCTGCCAAGACAGTACTTGGCACATCATGCTGCCACCAACCAGGAGTACAGGGCAGCTGATAAGAGCATTACAAGCTTCGAACACCAGCAACCTGTTTCCAGCTTCAGCCTGCTGGCCTAACTAATCTTACATGTAACTCCTCTGTTTTCTTACTAAGCCACAAGCTCCATCAGATCCTCCTCAGCACACTTGTGTGCGAAAAGCCTTCATTCCTCTGCTGTAATCTCAACTGCTTTTAGTCCTGGCCTTTGTATGCCCAGGTGCCACCACTATCCCTCCTCCCTGACCCCATCTGCATTGCAGCACAGCTGAAGGCAGCTGCATCACTGCAGTCCCCAAGCAAAGGCTGTCTACCCTTCCCATCTGACCTGCTGACACCCTGCCCTACACCTGCCCCAAGGCTTTCTGCCCACCCTCTCCAAAATCCATCCCCAAACACGTTCTGAAGCAGCAACAGTCAAGAGGGACCCCAGGAGCAACAGGTAGGTCACATGGGGGTTCTCTTGCCTCAAGAGAAGCTAGCTAGCAAGCAGGTACGATGGGGTGGGGGGGATGACCAGGTGAAGGAGTGCTGACTCCACTTCTCACTAGTGACTAGCACAGGTTGTACATTTGCAATAAAGCTGTACAAATGAGACTATGGCAATCGCCCCAAGCCCCAGCAATTCCCTGGTAGGTATAATCCACCAGGAAAGACACTAGCTCCACAGGGCAGCAGTTGTGTCATACATCCATTTGCAAGGTCATTGCCCTGTGCCTCTTTAAAGGCCTTCGCTTATGCCCAAGACAAGGTGACTCAACACAGACACTGCCTCTTGCTGTTCCCACTCGGACACTTTCTGCTTTCCCACTGTCCTTGCACCACGAGCCCCTTGGAGTAGGGAATGCCCTTCCTCACTCCCTGGAAACCACCCAGCAAAAAAAAAAAAAAAAGAAAAAGAAAAAAAGAAAAACACGCAAAAGCCTGTGACATAAATAATAAATGCTCTGGTGACTGGCAAGAGCTGAGCAGCAGCAGGTTCAGCAGGGACCTGAGCACCCTGGGCCAGCCTGTGCCCAGGCTCTGCGGTGCGCCTGGCTCGCTCCCAGGCGAGCGCCTCCCACCCTGCCCACTGGAGCAGGACCTCCTTGCATGCGCCAGGCACATAGGGGATCACGGCAGTGCCATCCCAAATGCCAGGCTTCTCCGTGAGCCCCAGTGTGTTGCTTTTAAATGTCAGCAGTAAAACCAGCCACACATCAGAGGGAATTAAATGGGGGGGGGGGGGAGAGGGGGGGGCAAGGAGACGAAAGGGAGAAGAGACAGCTCTGCTAATAGCGAGTCAGCCAGAAGTCTCCGAATCCATTTGAAATGTGTAGGGCTTAATTTAACTTAATGGTTTTGTCAAACATTGGCACTCTGCTAAAAGCGTAGGAGAGCTGGTAATCCAAATGCCAGTGGCTTTGCCTTCACTAGTCGCAAGAAGGCTGCTGCTCAGGTCCCCTCCTAGCTTCAGCCAGCTTCGTGCAGGTAGCAGGCATGGCCCTGGCTACTGGTCACTCATTAGGACAGCTCGGTGCTCACTTAGCACTGGCAGGGGCCCTGGCTTTGCCCAGGATGCAAAAACAAACACAGCCACTGCATTATGCACATCTTAAGTCAGTCCCAGGCTCTTCCTGAAGACACTGCTCGGGGTCAGGGGAGAGACCAACAGCTGGGACAGGGAATTCAGGATGCCTCATCCATCACCTTAGTGTTTTTCCAACCTGTTGCTCTCCAGAAGTTTGGAGGTAAAGGCAGCCCAACCCTGCCCAGCACAGCAGACAGTTCAAAGTTGCTTCTCCTCCAGCCCCAGTCCTCCCCAGGGTTCAGGCCCTAGAGAGCAACCCCCAGCCCCCTCCTCAGGGCAGGCCAGGGATGCCCTGCAGCTCCGGGTGCTGCATGATGCAAAGCACCTAGACGCAGCAGGTCCACCCCACAGAGCCCTGCAGAGATGGGGACTGGACACTCTCCCCTTCACGGTGATGGTGGTCTGAAAAGGCCAAGCTGGCTTGTGCTGTCTGGGGCAAACTTCTGCAGGACACTGTGTTGGGCACCAATCTGTCCTCTCTGCTTCAGCCCCAGCTACTCCCCACCACCACCCAAAGGGACCAGCCCAGGGCTGGTCTCCAGCAGCCACCATAAGCTGCTAAGACAGGAGCCACTGGGACCACAACTCTGCCCCAGCCTGGGGCACCTCTCCCCAGCCTCACACTCTCACCAGGAAAGCCCAGAGACCTCCCCCCCCCGTTTTTTTTTTTGGGGGGGGGGGGGAGGGAGGAGGGGAGAAGGGGAAAAAACAAACCCTAAGTGCAAACACCTACACATGCTTCATGCAGGGCAGGTGGGGAAGGGCAACCAGGCAGAGCCCCAAGGGGGCAAGCTGAGGGTTTCAAGCCTCTGCACCCACATAACCACCCCCCTTCCATCCCAGGCCCTGGATTCCCATTTGATTTAAGATGCAAGTGGGATTGAGTTTAAAGGTCTCAGCCTGGCCCTTGACTCCTCGGTGGGAGTCTTTGCACATCACAAAACCGCCAGACAATTCAGCAGGATTGACAGCCTTTCATGGGGAGAGGCCCCGGCTGGCAGGAGGGGAGGGGGTGCACTGGAGCTGCGCATGGGGAGCCAGGGCTGAAGGCCAGGAGGTGGCTGCGAGGAGAGGAAGAAGCTCAGATCTATGCTCACGTGCAAAAAGGAAGTTTCTTAGGAAGGATGGAAGAGGTTGGAGCATCCTGGAGGGATGCAGCCTTCCCCCTCCTCCTCTAATATTAGCAAAAAGTGAACTACAGATAGCACATGCAGGAAAAAAAAAGACAAGGAAGAGTTTGTTTAATGCAGGAAAGTACTTTTTCCTAGAGATGAGTGGATAGCAGATAGGTACACCTAGGAGAAAGCAGGGAGCTGAGGAACAGGCAGAGGAGGGACTTCAGGCTCACTACAGAGAAGAAAGGGTCAGCAACAGGCATGAGAGCCTGGTGGGATCAGGGCTGGGAAATCCGGTGAGCAAGGACAGCACTGAATGACACGGTTCAGTTTGCAACTACAGCAGGGAGGCACATATGTGGACATATGTGCCCACACCACATCTGGCTCGTGCCCCATCACTGCTCTGCAGCCCCAGTAAAAACCTGCCCCAGTGAAGGGAAGCCACTGAGTTTCCCTTGCAGCAGCAGGCAAGCCAACAGCCAGCAGAAAAGGCTACAAGTGCTTCATCATCTCCCCTTCTTCCTTCCCTGTCTTTCCTTCAAACTCCTTGGAAAAGCTAAACAGCCCACGGCTCCCTCCATCACCATTCAGCCCCAGCACCGGGGTGGACACAGACACCCTCCCACAGGTATGCAAAGCAGTTTCATGTATTCGGTTCAGCTTTACATGACTGCCCCCCACATCACCAAGTTCCCTTAAATGCAGTCAGGGACTCCCATCCTCACCTTACAGCCTGGGTCAAGTCCCCATTTACCAGCTGGTTAGCCCAGGAGGAGGCATTGCTTCTCTGCAATAAGTTGAGCCTCAGCACTTGGGGAAATCAGGCAGGAGAATGCAAGATGATCATAGATACTTGTCATGCTATTTTGTTTTTTCCTTCTTCTGCACCCAGGAAGCCCTTTCTCCTACTCTTCCAACCCCCCCCCCTTTTAAATAAAAAAAGAAATTTTAAGCTGGTGCTTTAAAGCCCAGCAACCGCCAGCCCATCTCCATGGCTTGCCAAGAGAGCAATTCATCCTCTGCCTCTATTCTGCAGTAGGTAAAGCCCCCCCAAGCCTTTGTTCGGCTCCCCGCTCTTTTGTCTAGCACTGAAAGCACTGATCACTCCTGCATGAGGAATGTGAAACCGATGTGATGCCGCAGGAACAATGCTCAGCCTGCTCCCTCGTGGCCACCAAAGTCCCCATTTACAAGGCATGGCCCCTGCCATGCCTGTCCCCCCTCCCCTGTGCCACGCTTCGACTGCTTCAGCGCCTTCATTGTCCCTCAGGGCCTCAAGGAGCGCAACCGGGCTCCTGCAAAAATGCACTCACCGGCCCCTAAGCACCCATGCTGCCTCTGCTCACCCAGGAAAGACTGCACCCATCAGCGGGATGCAGCCATGGAGAACTTGCATCTGTGCATGGCACCAGCATGAGCTGGGAGGCATCGAGCTGGGCCACCACAGGCCAAGGTGATGCCTCTGTTGATCATACCACTGTCTGCTTGCTATTTTCCCCCCTGCTCCAGCTCCCAGATAGGCATTTTTTGCTGCAATGATGCTTGGAGGATTTTGAGGGGGCGAGGATGTCTGAAGAGCAGATAAATCAGGAGGTGCGGGGCAGCAGGGCTCTGACATGTCAGAGAAGACTGGGGAAGCATGTGGAATTCATTAGCATAGAAATTAGGACATTTCTTCAGCCACTGAAGTGTGCCCAAAGCATGTGGAGTCCACTCCAAAAAGGCTATGGGGGGCAGGTAGCCCAGCCTGTCCCCCCAGCCCAGAGAAGGGGCTGCAGGATCACAGCTCATACAGGAGAAGGGACCAGGCAGGAGGCAGACACACCAAGGGAGGACCAACAGCCAGGCATCCCATGCCTGTAGCACTGACCACCTGCACAGCATCCTACTGCATTGGCATGAAGCTCAATAGATGCTGCAAAAACCCCTTGAGCAGCTGAATAAATGCAGCTGGACTGCTCTGGGGCCAGGCAGCTGCCACCAGGTTACAAGCCAGGTGTCACCTTGCAATGATAGCACCTGCACAACCCAATGCTAACGGTGCCCCTTCTGCAAGAAGCCCAGATTCCCCAGCCCTTGTTGGGTTGCTGGCTTTGACCTGAGGCCAGCAGAGGTGGCTGAGGAGGGAGAAGCTGGACCCCTCCAGCAAGACGGAGAGCCCCTCCACAGTGCCACGGCAGCCATGGCTCCACGCTGAGCCTGTGCCAGCAGGGCAGCAGCCGGAAAGCAGCAGCTCTCCTGCTTCCCAAAGCATCGTCTGCCATCGGACCCTCAGGAGCCCTGAGCCAAGCAAGCTCCCTTTCCCTTCAGGAGGCAGCCCAGTCCCTGCTGCCAGGGAGGGACAGCCAGGCAGGCAAGGGGCAGGGGTCTGCCCCACTGCCTGCAGTGCCAGGGGAGGTCAACATGGGAGCAGAGGAAGGCAGTGGCAGGACCATACAGAACTGTGTAACGCCAAGTTTTGCTGGAAACAGGAGGGATACACTCCAATACCCCTGCAAAACTGAGGCTTGTCAGTACTGCTGATATACCTCACAAGCTGAAGGATTTCATTTTTGGCAGAAGAGGAACCCTTGCCACTGAGACCAGGTTGAGATAGATTTTCCTATCCTGATGCATGGGACTTATTTAACCTGAACACCAACCATGATGCCAAGCCAGTCTTGGCATCACTAACCAATATCCACTGGAAAGCAACATCTGACCCCAGAAAGAAGAGGCTTCTGGCTCCAGCCATTTCTGACAGCGAGAAAGGTTCAGGTAACCAGGACTCAGCAGAGTCCCAGCTCACCTGCAGGTTGCACCTCCCACAGTATCTGGGATCCAGACAGACTCCAGGTGTTTTGACTACAAACACACAGAAAATGCAAAGCAACTGTTTAAGAGCCACTTCTGGATTAACAGCCTACAGATGCTAACACCATGGTTGTACTGCAGGGTATACTATTCTACTGCTAAGAAGGCACTGCTCATCCAGCAAGGCTTCCCAAGTCACCTGTACCCAAGTGGCCTCCTGAACTTTGAGGTTCCCCCACCTCTTTCATTAGGTTTTTACTTGGCTACTGCAGCCCCCAGTCAAGCCTCTCTGCTATTTGTCTCTAAACCACCTCAGCAGCCTGCCAAGGGACACAGCACTGGCAAGTGGCCCCGATTTGCACTGAGAACATAGCTTCCCTTTACAGGGGTAAATAAAGCCACTACCAAGAGGCAGAATGCTTTTTAGAGCATGTTTTTGCCTCAGTGCCTAAGGCAGAAGCAGGACAGTCCATGACATGGAAGACCTAGACTCATGTTCCTAACTTTGGGTCAGATTTGCTACAAAAAAACCCCCCAAAAAACTGTTTTGCATTGACCTGATCAACATCACTCATAACCAGCTCTCTGCTAGAGTGGTAAGATTAAGGAGGACATATCATTCCAGTGTCTACATTTTTCTCCGCTACAACTGGGTTGCCTACAGCCTTTTTGCACCCCCCCCCATCACTTCCTTGCAGGGCTGAAGCTGAGAGTCCCCTTCATGCCCCAGGAGGAAGGGGAGGGGGTTCCCAACCCATGAGGGGAGGGAGCAGCAGTCCTTTGGGGTGGCTCTAAGATGCAACAGCTTTACTGTGGAGAGAGGTAAAAGCCTGAAGGAGGCCAGGACAAGAGCCTTGCTCCAGCACTCCTAGCCATGAGCTGTTGCTGAGGAGGTTGTGGATAAGATGGTGTACCTCCACAGTGGTCCATGCACCCTGCACACAACGCAGTTGTCAGCACGGGGAGATAGGTCCAGCTTCACCAGGAGGTCCCCTGCCAAGGCTGTAGCAAAGAGAGGGAGAAAGCCATCAGGAGACAACACCAGGATGCCCACCAGCTGCTCACTGGGGACACAAAGACTGTGACGCACTCTGAAAACTCCACAACCAGGGCCAGGCACAACTCCTCCCTTGGCAATCATGCATTAGGAGATGTCCTTCCTCTTATGCTCTGCCCCAGCGCTCTCCATCTGCTCCTGGCCACCATTGCATTGAGAAGACACAGGATGCTGCTCCCCAGGACGCCGCACCCAGAGGACACCCCTCAGCTTGCTTTACACCCAGCCCAGCACCATGGCTGGCTGGAGTGCAGCAGTACCACTCATGTGAACCCCAGACGGGCACCCGACCCCTCTAGCGCCAACATGGAGCTGCAACGAAGCACGGCAATTAAGCCCAGCAGCCCTGCGCGCTGCGTTCGGTTGCCTCCGGAGGCACACCACAGGTGAACAGGACCCCACGCGCAGCTAGACAGATGTTGTTCCAGGGCTCGCTAATTCGCTGTCCCTAATTCATTCCTGGTTTCTGCAAGATGCAGTCGATTCTTGACCAGCCACTGCACACGCATGTTTCTTTGCTTTCAATTCGGCCAGCAAAATCCATTTACCCTGCCTGTCTCATCTGGTTTCCGTCAAGCCTGCTGAATTCTCCTCCGGTGAAATAAGCAAGTTTACTGTAACACCCTCTTTTGTAAGAGCATGGCTAAAATGACAGTCTTTCTGGTGCCTGCCTATTTCCCTTCACAGCAGGAGCTAAACGCTGCTTGTTTTCAATTGTGAACTGTTCCGACTTCTTGAAATGCATGAAAGTACCAAGGGGGTCAATTTAACTGGGAAAGGAGGTTTCTGAAGGAGAATATTTATTTACCTTGCAGCACGCCACTGAGAGGTTTAGGCTGGTAGTTAACTAGCCAAGGATGCTGGGCTCCCCATGAGCGCGAGAGGGGAAGAGAGGCAGCTCAACATCTGCCTTTTCCAACAGCAGCATTGAAAAAGCAAGAGACCAAATTGCTGGTTTCAGTTCCCCAGTTATTAACCCTCCTCCCGACAGCCTTGGAGAGGCACGGCAAGCTCAGCACTCGTGGGAGAGATCCTGGCTGCTCCACACAGGGTTACTCCACTTGGGATGCAAGAGTCCAGTGCCTGCTTCAGGCTCCTCGCCCTCTGCAGCAGGTGACTTCCACCTCAAGCAGCTCCTAAATATGTTTCCCTGGTTGAATTCAGAGGGGACAGCAGGAACAGAGAACCCCAGGCCTGTTTCTTCCATACACCCCTACTTCTCCCTTACTGCTTTTCTGACAATTCACATCCACACATAAGAAATTCTGCAAAACACCCATGTTGCCTGGCAGCATTTAGTACAAGCCTAGTAAGCTTGTAAGTGAAAGTCAGTGACCTTACTTATTCAAAAACGCAGTTGGAGAACCTGGCCAAGCTGCTGTTTGCTAACATGTACAGATCTGTGCTATTAATTTGTGCAGCGGTAGCACCAGGAAGTCCCAGTGCACAGAGGGTGTCCCCAGAGCTACAGGCCGAGCAGAGCTCGCCCCCATCCCGCTCCCTCCCGCGCAGGTGGGATAACCACATGCTCGGAGTCAGACGGTCGAAGGGAGCTCAGCATGGGGTGTGCCGAGCTCTGCGGAAAGGAAAGAAGGGAAAATCTGGCCCCAATATTCCATCTGCAAAACACTCAAAGCCTGATGCTTTCATCACAGGAAACATCCACCAAGTCCTTAAGCTTTTGGGCTGAATTCCTCCTTGCAGTAGCCCACAGTTTTCATTTCTCATCCTTTCTGTTTACAGTTTCCTTACTTTTTTTTTTTGTCCTTGCTAGTTTTTGGCAGCTCCTGCAAGTTTCATATCTTTTGTAAATTACTTTAACTGGATCTTTAAGGCTCCAGCTACTCCTCCTTGCTCATTAGCACAGATACATTAATTAAAAGCAGAATTAAAAAGATTCTTTTCTACACCATATTAGACACCTTCAAGCCTTTCTACTTCACCATGTACTGCAAATTCAGACCCACCTAGAGGCTTTTTATTTGGACTCTGCCAAGTGGTTCTCTACCTCCTGTTGATGTAGGCTTCCGGAGAAGAGCTCTCATCCTTGACAGGACCAGCAAGTAAAGTGATCTTTTGCTTTGCTGAAAGTTTTTAGTTCAAGTCTTCTGCAAAAAGTAGTTTCACCCAAGAAAGGAGCTTGCTACACTGAACAGGCATGACGCACTTCCAAAAGACATGCAACAAGTTCTTTCTGTCTTGTTTTGCAGAATTTGGGTGGGTTTACCAGACCAGCATGGGAAATGGAGCTCCTGTCTGCTTGCAGAGCCCTGGTCAGCTGTAACCTCCCACTGAGGCTGTGATTAGCAAGCCAGGAAAAAGAGGGGAAAAACAAACAAACAAAAAAACCCTACACCCCCCCCCCCCAAAGACTGCTGCCAGGATCAGCAGCATCCTGTGGATTTCCAGATATCTGGGAGCCAAACAACTGAGGACCTGTGGAGGGTTTTGTTTTGTCCATGCTCAGCTGTACCCATCCCATTCCCTGTGATACAGGGTGCCAGGGACGAGGCCGAGACAACTGTTGCTCTGCAGTCAGGACCCAATGTGCAGGCATTAGCACCCAGAAACTCAGAAAGGTTGTCTGAAGCAATCAAAGCTATTTGTGAGGAGTCTCATATGATGCTCACGGGTACAACTCATGCTGCTAAAAGCTCATTTGGCACAAGCTAGTGGCAAAGGGATAGGAGTGGCAAAGGGACAGGACTTGCAAAGCCCTGCCTGTCCCCCAGCACCGTTCACACCCTGCAAGTCAGATAAGGATCCAGATGAGCCACAAAGAGTTCAAGTGCTCTGGGGAGGAAGGGTTTTTGGGGCAGAGCCCCAGATTTCTGCCTGTGGGAAAGGATCAGCAGAGAGGGCTGAGAGCATCACAAGATATTAAGCCCCAGCTGGTCACCGGAAAGGAGCTGGGAGCAATGAGGACAGAGCGCAAAGCCAACAAACAACTGTCGGCTCTGAGTGCCAAGGCACAGCGAGAGCACATGGGCCATAGCCACTACATAAGACACCGCATGCCTTAATCTCTCTTAAGGAAGCGCGCCTCTTCCAGCCCAGACTGCTAGTTTTGTTGCCCGAATTTCCACCTTACTCAGCAGAAAGCAGATCCTCCCAAGCAATCATCACTATTTCATCCCTACCCTCAGACCCAAGGCCACACCATAAACAAAACCTTGCTCCACTGCATCAGCTGCAAGCCCAGAGTCACAAGGGCACTTGGCTACTCTCCCTACCTCGCTGTGTCCCAGGAGTCTCTTTCACCAAGGCTCCTCTCCCAGTTTAATCACCACCTCTGCTGAGCAACGTGTGTGCTAGCAGAGCCAAACGCTGCAACCCGCCTGCCAGCCTAAACAAGCATCATATATCCTAGAACACGGCTCCCAGTACCCTTTATGACTCCTACAGGTAAGGTAGGACACCCAAGGGCAGCATCATAATTAAAGGGAAAAAATATCCTGCATCCATCAGGGAACATCCTGAACAGCACAGACACAGTATTTGCTCACGCTACAGCACAGTGATTCTGTTCCTGGCTGCTGCCTTCAGTGCTGGTGTTCACACCTGCAAAAGAGGTTGTGAAACTAGCACAGTTTCCGAAAGGAATTAGGAGAACAAGTCGCAATCCGGAAAGCCTGCTGTGCAGTGAGAGAAACAAGCATTCAGTTGGTTTAACTAAGCCAAGAGATGATCAGGAGAGGACTCAATCACCCCATGCAAAAGTACCGGCAGAGGGAAGAGGTTTCCGATGGCAGAGGGGACTCCCCTCCGGGGCCAACGAGGTAGAATGGGCCATGGGTCTACACTCGCACAGGTTCCTGCTAAATGCCATTCCTTCCTAAATGCCCTTCATTCTCCCCACCGCCTGCACTAAAAGGGGCCAGGATTAGCTCACATACCCCAAATTGCTATCTCTTGCCTGCAATAACAGCTTGGCCAGGCCCCAGGCTGCCCTGCCTGCGCCAGCCCCAGCAAAGCCTGCTGGTTCACCTCCTCCTGCAGCCAGCAAACCTGTCCTGCCCTCACACAGGGAACAGGCTGGCACATGCACCTGGATTACTGCCCTTCCAGCCAAGGACCAGCTGTGGGATCTCAATCCCCTGGGAATTTTAAGAGGGCAAACAATCTAGCCTGGGGTGAAAGTGTTATGCCCAGGTCTCTGCTCCAGTCCCAAGCCAGGGCCATAACTTTAGAGGAGGAGAACAGATGAGCCATGGAGACACCCCAGTGCCCTTCTTCAGGCCAGCCACAAAGATGAAGTAGAAGCCAGGTTACACAGCAACACACAGGACATCTTCCAGCCAGCCCACCTGAGATGTCACTGCATCTGCCATTAGCTCCATTTAACATGCAAGACTTTTTGCAAAGGAGACTGCCCACATTCTCACTAAAAACAGTCAGGCTGACAGTCATTTGGAAAGAAGGAAGACAGATTATGTTGTTTTTAAAATGCAAGTCAGCTATTCTTACTTGACCAGGAGGAAGATAAATTAGGACAGATAAGCAATCCTAAAGAGGAGTCCAGAACAGGCACCCCTGTGCTTCTTCAGCACTTTAAAACTGCACCATCCCTTCATTCCTGCTTGCATATTTAAACCATCTTAACCTGGGAAGTGTAGACACTACTGTAAAATCCAGCTGCAACACCGAAACCTGCACTTCACTCCCTCCAATTACTCTGGTCACTTCACCTTTGCAGCAAGATTGCCCAGGATGCCTCCCTGAGATGAGTAATAGATGGCAGAGATCAGCAGCTGCCCGACTGGGGCTGTAATCCCAAAGCAGGGCTGCATCCTGAAGCTGCAGCTTGGAGTCAAGCTGCATGTGACAGGACTACAGAGACATCACACCGCTCCCCACAGGGCCAGCAATGGCCCACCGGACAGTCAATGCTGGCAGCATGTCTTATCCCTCTGAGAGTGGTACCCAAAAGGACCGGGAATACTCCCAGCACCAAGCTCCCTAGTATTTCTCCAGCTTCACTCCCCCCCCTTTTTAATAAAGGGGAGCAACAGCTTCAAGCACTAAGTTAAAGTTCAATCACTAATTCCCCTAATGCTCTGAGGAGTGTTTACTGAGGTAAACCAGGCTTGAGATGCTTGCAGAGTACCTTCAAGCTTTCCTCAATAGCTATTTTTGTATATAGTCATCTTTTGTTACCATCTTCCCTCCCGTCTCCCTTTTGGCTTTGTTAGTCTTGCTAAAGACAGGTATAAGATGTTCAGCATCTCAGCCACTTGAGAAGGAAGAAATTGGTGAGAAATCTATTCTAGTTAATAGACCCATTTTCTCTCTTGCATTTACTTCTCCCTTGCAGTGCTGTGAAGAAAAAAACCCTTTGTCCCTACTTCCAGGGCAGGCTGGAAGGGCTCAGATCATGCTACTCACACACATCTCCCCACTCTAACTTGAAGATGCATCCAGTTCCCTTCAAACACAGCCCACCCTCTACACTCCTCTCCAGCACCCAGCAGCATCCTTGTAGGCATTAAAAGTTAACAATCTCACCACTCTTCCCAGTCCCCCCACAAACATGAGTACACTTTTGCTCTTGTTGTCCATTTTAAATCCTTCACTGCTGCATTTTGCCTCCTGAATTTTTTTCCTGATTCCTTCCCTAATGCAAGCCTCCAGAGCCATTTCACACCTCCCCAAGCCTCTGTCATTTACTAGTCCATTTTCCACTTCGGTTTCTCTGCATACTAAATCATTGGCCTAAAAATGCAACTCTAGCAAATATTCTGAAGGATGCAAAGCTGCCGACTACATCCCAGCAAGAATCCCACTTCAGGTATTTCTTATTCCACAGCAGTCTAGATAAAGGCCCCTTTCAGGCCCTGTGGCAGAGCAGAGAGGTGGTTCAGAGAGCCTTCATTGCTCCATCACAGCCCTCCCATCACCCTCTTCCTGCTAAATGCTGAGGCTACCACCAATACAGGATTAAGAGTCCTTTGGTTCCCAGATCTCTGCCCAGCTGCAATGCAGCAACCTCCACAGCAGCCTCCCAGGCTCGCGGCCACATTGTCCACACCATCCATTTGCACTCTTGTCTCTGCAGCATGCCCCGGGGCTCCAGCTGAGCCTGCAGCTCAGATGCTGTACACACATGGGGAGAGTCCCTGCCTTGAAAGATTTACAGCCTAAGCAGACACAGCAGGTGGGGGAAAACAGGTCCAGAGAGAGGAAGGCAACTGGTTGCAGCCACAAAGCAGTCCATCATGCTGCAGCTTCCCCTCCTCTCCACCACCTGATGTACTAGTCTGCAATCACTTCTGCAGGACTGATGTAGGCTGGAGCAACTCAGATCAAACATCACTGCACAAGCACAGCTTTTGGACATTAGTGCCCAAGCGTGCACATATGGGGGAGGGAAGCAGACCTGAAGCATCAGCCAAGAAAGAGCTGCTTTGTGTTTGCATGAACTCTACCCTCCCTTCACCTTCAAGGGCACTTCCTCCCCTTGCCACAGGTAACAAGCACAGATAATTGAAGGAAAACATCATTTCCCAGAGCACTTCTGATCTGTATTATCCATGCTCATTACGAGCTGTGAAGCTCATTCTGGTCTCCACCAGCTTCAAACAAACAGGAAAGACTGCATTGCGGGGACAAGGGACAGAAGAGCTGCTGAGAACACTACAAACCAAACTGAGCCACTTAATACCTCTTGAAGGATCTGCAGCCACATGGGTTTGTACTTAGACCAGGACATCAAAAGTCCTGGGTCATGTGTGGAGCCTGCATTGCCTCCTAGAGCTAATGCAGGAGACTGGATTTACCTGGGCAGTGCTGGAGCACTAGAGGCAGAGCTCAACTCCCATCTCTCGCTGACTTGTGTGGTTTTTGCCCTACATTCCTTCAGGCCACCTCCTTGCCTGGATAACAGCACCTTGTTGGTCCACCTGGTTCCAAGTTTTGAGAAAAAAAAAAATTCCATGGGAAAGGGCAAGAAGTTTTTTTTCCACTCAGTCTTGTTTGTAAGCTTTGGGGTCATGTTTAGCCATTGCACATGGACAAGGGAGCTCTTCTCTGCTAATAAGCTCTGGATACTTCTACCCTGCTGTCATGGTTGGTGGGAACCTCCCAGAAAGTGACTGGATAGATGCGTGGTCCCCACTGCCACCTCAAAGTTCCCCCTTGCTTACAGGATCTCCAGAAAGGCGCTCAGAAACCACATTTCATTAGCTGACCGCCAGCAGGCTCTATGTTCAGTGCTGCTGAAAGTTGGGTAGAGTAGAGGGCATTAGCAGGCCCACAGAAGACAGCTAAAAGGAAAGACTTAAAGGAAAATATTTCTTACTGGTAACACATTCCAGGCCCCTTTTTCCGGAAGGGCCCCACTGTGCTAGATGCTTCACAGACCTGAGGTGCTAGAACTAAAGAGGCTTTTCTTTTTACAGTGCAAGTGCCAGTCAAGGAAGCAGCAGCAGAACCAGGCAGGCACAGGGGTAGCAACACATGGGACCCTTAGGATGGTGATGCTGTTTTCTTCTCCCCAAGGGTGGGATGCACAACATGGGTAGCACTGTCCTAAAGAGGGTGTAGGAGACAGTCCAGCCACTACAGTTAGCCCTGTAACCCCAGCACTGCTCTTCCTCACTGCCTACATCAGCTCTTGCCAAAGGCGCTTCCAGAACGGAGCTTTCTTTGTGCTCAGGGGAGCGGGAAGGGAATGTTTCTACCTCTTAGGACACAGGTCTGGAGCCATCACCAGTCTAAGCCAGCTCTCACCAGCCCCTGAATCAAGAGCTGAGTGGGGGGCACGTTGAGCCAACCCCTGGCTGCTGAGCAGCATTTAGGACAGGCAGGGAAAGAGCAATGAAAAACAGTGCAGCAACACGCTGTGGCAACTCACCAGCTCCCTGCTCCACAGTCCCTCTCAGGCAGCCTCACCATATGCTGAGCAGGGTCACTGCTTGCTTAATTCTGGGTGAGGGAGAATATTATCTCCCACTTATTTGTGCCAAAGCTCCCTCCCCTGTTCAGTCCATCCCATTAGTGGCTGGAAACTCTCTGGTTCAGCATCTTCCAAGCGTGAACTTGGAAATTCCAAGTGATTTATAGTACCCCTGCCTGGTAAACTAAGATCCTGGAGAGCATCCAGGACTGCAGGAAATGGGCCTGCCTTGGCAGAGGCAAGAGAGAGGAAGAAACTGGACAGGGACTAGATGAGCTCTTCCTTCACTTGGCACTCCCACCCCTTTTCTCAAAACCTTGTGATTTATCCATCTCTTGACCATCCCTGCAGGAACCAGATCCATTACAGAAATTAAAATGAGCTATTGCCAACAGCTGGCACAGCTCAAACCCCCAACACGCCTGTCCCCTCCAAGCAGAGGGAGATGGCAGACAGCAGATGGCTTGCAGCCGCATGAGCAGGTGCCAAGAGAAGCTCCTGCACTGCACCCTGATGGGCCACCAGATTTTGAGTCTGTTGGCCAGATGCACGGCTCTGAGGACAACTGCAAAACCCAGGCTGAAGTTGGAGTCTGGCACAACCTGGTTTCTGGGAGCAGCTGAGGGCAACCACCAACTCTTTGTGCCATTGCATAGAACCCCCTTGACACTTGCACATCCAAGGTGTTAAAGATACCGCACGCTTAGTTTGGGATGCTTCAATACTGAGGGGTTGAGTTGGGAGAGAGGGGCAGAAAGCCCTTCCCCTCCTTTCCACAGTGGTCCCCTCACTGCCGCATTACAAAGAAGCCTGAAGCAGAGAAAAAGATTCATCTCTCATGTTAAGTACATATCACAGGAGGTTGGTGGCTGCAGATATGTCTGGAAGATGTAACCAGCCAAAGGATCCTACCCTGAAAAAAAGGCTTCAGCTTCAAACAGTGCATGACTGAGCCAAGGGTGTCCAGAAGAGGCAGTTTGATATTTAATTGACCTCAAACACAACCAAGTCATCATTGTCCCCAAGAAGTCCCTCATGCTAGTGTCTGGAAATACATGAGAACATTCCATCCTGAAGAGATTCATGCTCCAAGCTGGTGACTACTCTGGAGAAAGTACAGAAATATCTGCTTCCTGGGGGTGTAGGCAACCATAAGAAGCACTCAAAGCTTGAAAGTCAGGAATAAGCCTCTCCCAAGCAAGATGAGTTCGGACAGGCATTACTGACAGGCACAAGGAGATAGAAATAAAACCACGTTTAGAGATGTTTTCCAGGTGCTGCTCTGCCCCATCCCAGGCCCATGCAGCAGTGGGAAATTCCCTAGACCAGCATTTCTCAACCTGTGGCATTCAAGGCATCAGAGAGTAACTCAAGTGCAGCTGCAAAGTCAAAACACCTCACACACACACAGCACTTGCACACAAGCAGATTAGAGTAAAGAGCAAATCTAAGTGGAAAGGAGTGTTGAAACACTCCACAAAACAGTCCCAGGATGTTTGTTGAGACAGGCAAGGTGGCCATTAAATGTCAAGGAATGCTGCCCCAAAGGCTCAGAGCCTTGATGTGACCACCACAAGATCAGGAGAGCAAGCAGCCTTATATCCAGTGCTCCCACTGCAGCAGGGACACAGCCACATACACCACAGCAGTAACAGCAGGAAACAGTGTCTTCATGCATTACAGCACCAGAGCAGGCACTCGTCCCACGTGGGGTCCACTTGGCCTAAGCTTTTCTACAGCCAACACCAGTCAGCTGAGCGAGACCATCAGCTTCAGAAAGTAAGACAATTTCAGTATTTCCTCCTCCTTCCCCTCCTCCCCAAATACATTTCCTGGGAATAAACTTTCCTGGGTTTCTGGCTTTCATCACTTGAGACAAAAAAAGTTGAAGTTATCATCTGCATGGTCACAGCACTGTCATGCTGATAACCAGCCTAATCCTTCTGATTAAAAGAGAATTTAGAATAGGACAGGAGGGACGATTTCCTTCCTTCTGCAGCATTTAAAAGCAGCTCCTGCTTCATGCTTGGCCACAATGAAAGTTTCTGCCAGGCTGTCCTCAGTCTAGCCTGGAAGAGATGGGGCACCAAATACCTATATTTGGGGCCAGACCCCTAACTGTTAAGCCCATGTTCCAAGCATCCCCATGAAGGACTAATGCCTGGTTGTGCAGTGACCTGCTGGGCACTGCCTGGGTTAGACATACCCTTCACAAGACAACACCCTCCTGCAGAGGAACTGAGAGCACCTCAGGCTGACACCAGCCTCAACTAGATTTGAGTCCCAACCTCTCAGCCCCTTTCCCATCTCCAATATCCTGCTGTCCCACTGCTCCCTGCATTAGTCATGACACCTTTGCTCCCTTGCAAGGAGACCCCACCAGGATTACAGACTGGTTGCACGTTATGGAGGTATTTAAGACAGGAAGGAGAACAGAGAGCATCAGCCAGCTCCTTTGCAGCCCATGCCATTTCCCTACCATCTCTCTAGGTTTGCCATTTCTTTCCTATATGCCCCAGCTCTCCAGGGGCGCATTGGGGCTGGCAGGTGGATCTCATGCAGCATCAGGCACCCTTAACTGTGCATCTCCCCCAGGAGCTAGAGCAATCTGGAAGTTTTGCATTTGAAAGTCTTGTGGCAGGAGAAGGGAAAGAAAAAGTGTCTTTTGGCAGGCCCCTGACATCAAGGGAAGAATGCTTGGGCCAGGAGAGTTGGGTAATTCAGTGCAGTGGGGCTGTCCATCAGCCACCAGTGGCCCAGACATATCATCCTCCCCTGACAGTTCCCACCAGCAGGAACGCCCAGGGAGTCGGCACAGGCTCCAAGTATTCATGTCTGTCATGAAGTGACAGCACACCCTCTTCCTCCCATGCTTGCGAGTCTGGCAGAGAAACAGCCTCTGGACCACGCACTTCCTAAATAGATCAGAGCATTTCAAAGGAAGGGTGCAGGGAACAAGAGGGATGATTTTTTTTTTTCCTTCCAGCTCACCTGTCTAACAGCTCCTCTTGGGCAAAGGCTGTAGGTCATACAGCCCACTTTGGTTAAACCAGAATGGAGAGCTGTGATTTATGTGACCATCCATGACCTAGAGTTCTGGGGTGGAGGGAGTGGAAGTAGCCCTGCATTTTAAGTAGAAGAGATTGTGTGTTACACTTAAACAGAGAAAGCAGAGAAAGCCCCCAAATGCTTCCAGCCAGCTGCAATAGCAATGTGCAAGGCTTAGTAGAATGCAGGGAATATGCTTTAAACTAGCTGCAGTCTGGCTCTTCAGACCCCTGCCTTACCCCAGGGAGCACAAGCTAGCAGGTACTTGCTTTTTCCCTGAGGAGGAAAGAGCTACAACCACCCAGCTTTCCGTTAACCAGGCATGTAGGTTCATTGCTACCAGGCTAGGACTCAGGGCAGCTGCAGGCTGGACCCAGGCGAGGATTAACCTAACTCAGAAGCACCAGGCAAACTTGCCACAATCTACACAGGGAACAAGGGACCCAAATTAACTTTCCACTTTGTTCTCACCATGCCTGCAGCTCAGTCTTATAGGCCTAGAGTAGCTGGAGCCTTGGCTCAGAGGGGAAAGTGGCCAAAATGCTGCCCCCGAGTCTCTGCAGACATCCTTGCACATCACTGCTCAGGCCAAGGGCCCTGCAGAGCATGGCAAGAGCAAGCAAATGGTAGAAAGTCACATTTGCAGTAAGAGCAGAGCAGGAAGCTTGCAAATCAGGCTACAAATGCAACACAGGCCACTCTGCTCCAACTAGCAAGCCCTTTGACATGCATAAATAGACTCATTGCCTCCCAGGGACCTGCGTGCAGCCTTCAATTTACAGCTTATGTGACAGGAATGATAGTCACCATCAGGACAGCTTGCAAGAAGTTAAGAGTATGACAGGTCCCCCTGGTGTAAGTGTCATGTTAACACATGACAACAGTAATTAACACACCATCACCAATGCATTAAGAATGGATGATCCGTCTAGTGAACACAGCCTCCTTTCAACTCCAGCATAGTTCCTTGCAATGCAAAAAGTCACCCCCCCCAATCTCTCTTCCTTCTGATCGAAAAGGCACTGAACATGGGTTCACCCCAACTGGTGCCACCAGTTTTCTGCTTTTTTTTCTTAAAGTTGTATAGAGAAATTTATGAGGTATTTTTCAGCCTGAGATGTTGACATTTTATTTGCCCAGGATAGCCCTCACTTGCTTTATTGCCAGAATGTAACTGAACAGAGCTCTAACAGAAAGAAACGGGCAAAGTCTCAGCTAGACACTGCTGTGATGTGCCTCACAACTGCAGTGCAAGTTTGGCATGTGCAGGATAGATCCCATGAGCAACCTGCACCCAGCTGCAGGATGCAACTGCAGCCTCCCTGCAGGAACAAACCAGTCTTCCAGTTGTCATGATGTGTCAGCACTGGAGATACATGACCTGACGTCTGCAGCATGGAGCAACAAACGTGGCTGAAGAAGGCACAGCCAGGCAGAGGAGGGACCACAGCATCAAGGCCAGGGTGCACAGCATCATGCAGGACTCCTCTGAGCAGAGCCTTGCCAGAGGACACTTTGCAGCAATGGAGCTGGAGGCATGCAAACGCAGGCCTTGTGCTGGTGGAGCATAGGTGGGAGCCTCATGCTCAGCGCTTCACAGCATCCAAACCCTCCGAGCACAGCAGTGACCAAGTACAGCCAACTGGCAGCAGCACCCAAACTCAGAAGGAGCCAGCTCTTCGTGAGGTGCAGCAGAGCTGTGGGACTTCTGGCCAGAGAAGGCTGCAAGTAGCAATACTTGCTTTCTTGAGCCTATGCAACCAGACAAATTCATAGGAGGGAGAAAAATCTGAAGATATCATCTCTGTCTGAAGAGATATGAGCCACAGGTTGCCAGAGGCTGGAGGAACATCAGTGCATGCTCACCCTGTTCTTATGCTTTTGCTTGTATGCCCACTATTGACCTCCCTCAGAGGGAGGAGCCCAGGACATTTGGCTGTACTGGATCAGGCCATTCTCAGGGAATAAAGTGGCCCAGAACAAGCAGTGAGAAGGCACTGAGGAAGATATTTTGATTCACATTTCCAAGGGCTTTTGACAGGAGCAAAAAAAGCACATTTTAAGCATTCCTTTCAGCCAGCACGCATCCCAGCCCATGGGACCCCTCCTGGGGCAAGGCACAAGAAAGAACAATCCCGCTTTCAGATCAAGAGCTCCTTTGTCACCCTGCTGCAAGCAATTTGACCTTCAGCATCAGAAGTGGGCTGGTATCACAACTGTTCTGGTGGGCCTGGGCTGGGAGCAAGTCCAGGCACTTGGGAAGTACAGCAGCCTGGCTGCCAACCCCAGCATCTCAGCACGGAGAACAACAGACCGGAGACTGAGAGCTCAGCTTTGGAAACACTTGTTTCAGTTCAGTACATTTCCTCCAACAGCCAGACGCTGAGAAGGTCACCCACGCCAGCATTTCCATCTACAAAAATATTGGTGCCAAGAAAGAACAGACCAGACCCAGGCCAGGCTATGCCAGGATGTCCAGAGGGTCTGAGCCTTTGAAATAGAAGCTCAGCCTCATTTCATCAACAGCATCTTCCCATTTCTTCAAAACACATCAGTTCTTTCCCTTTGGCTCCCCTCTGCTGCTCCAAGGACAGAGCCTCCAAATACCTCCCTGTCCATTCTTGGCTCTGCCTCCAGTTGCCACCTCTTGAAAATTTGGAGCATTCTGCTCTTTGCATAATTACAAAGGTATTAATTACCAAGCACAGCACTTGTTAATGACACATCAAGGAGACAGGTGACCCGCACACAGGGCGAAAGCAAGGGCAGCTTCTGCCTGACAACTCAACAAGTATCCTTCTGTGCAGCCTTTTGAGCATTGCTTTCTAGTGACAAAAGAAGCTATAATTCCCCCCCACCAGAAACCCCAACAGAATAAAAACTAACAGGGTTTGTTATTGCTGTAAGGCCCCTTATGCACAGCCATGAGCTCTCTGGGGCAAGGGCTTCCCTGCAGACCCATCCCTAGGCAGCACTTGGCCTGCACACCTCCTGCTAGTACTGGGATGATACCTTGGTGCAGAGCAAGATCACTGCACTGCCCAGCCAGTCAGCCTGGAAAAGAGCCCAAAACACTCTTCCTTCTCCCAGCCTGCAATCTCAAGACCCTGGGCCCAAACAGAACCTCTCAAAACAGCCCAAACCTTAAATGCATCTGTATATTTGCATACAGGGGCTGCTCATCAGTGCAGAAAGGTCAGCCCAGGCACTGAGCCTTGAACAGGGCTCACTAGCCAAGCGATAGCGTTGCAGTCAGCTAGCTACCCAGATTTCCACACCCCATGCCAGTCTTTTGCCTAAGGCCCAAAGAACACAGGCCAACACCAGTCAAGCAGATATATTCCTTCTGACATAACCAGCAATGATGGAAACCATGACAATATCAACAACAGCTATTACAAGGAGACAGGAACGAATTTGAGCATTAGCCAGAAGGATGTCATGGCTACATGGCAGAAAACAAATCTGGACAGTGCCTGGGTCACTCTGGGCAAGCCAAGCGCAGGCCTGAACACCAGCTTCTCCAGAGATCGGAAACATGTGACAGATGTATTGGGTTTATGTAGCAGACCTGCCCTCCTCTCCTGCAGAGCCCTTTTGGCATGTTTGCACACACACATCCACTTCAGGTCTGCATGCTTACCCTTCCCATGCTATCCAGGCGTGGAAGTGTTATGATACACATTTAACTAATACAGCAACAGAAAGGGTTTAGGGCACACAGCTTGCAATTAAGGAGAGCTTCTTTCTTCACATGCTGGCAACGCACCTGCAATTAGCAAGCCCTTGATTCTCTGCAAACTCCCCTGAGATCAACAGCACCTGATACTGGTGTGTCCAAAGGTCTTTCCTAACTCAGAAAACTGCTTCCCACACCTCTGTTGCAACAGTGGTGAGATTTTTCACACCTTATGGCTCAGAAGCACTTAGAACTTGGACACCCTGAGTCCAGCTCCGCAGGTCACACCAAATCTGCCAGTGTAATTGGCAGCACAGGTGGGCTGTGGCTGATACAAGCCAGGGCAAAATTACTCTCATTAAAAGCAGCAAAGCAAGGCCATGCTCAGCATGATTGCAGGAAAATTGCTTCCCGCATCAGCTCCGTCAAGCCAGCCACCAGGAGGGCTGCAGAGGAAAGAGTTCAAGCAGCCCTTGTGCTAATAAGATCCCCTAGAAATGTAACTCTGGCCAAAGTAGCTGCATGAACACAGGATGGGAGGCTGGGGAGAGCCAGATGGCTTCTCCCCAACCAACAACCCCAGCTGCCACAGGGTTAAATCAATGCATGAAGCTATTAAAGGGGGTGGAAATGTTTTAACATGGTTGAGTGAAATTCCTCACACTTTCAAGTCTACAAGGAACCCCATTGGGACTTAATAGGCTAACACAGGCTGTCCCATTACAGGTCGTTAACACACATAGGGGCCTTGGGAAGCACCAAAATTCAGACTCCCCACACCCCCTTCAAGGGGGAGTCTCCCCCTCACCACCACCCTGAATCCTGAATCCAGCTGATTTGGACTGATGGGGAGGAGGGATGGAGGAATAGGCCATCCCCTTCTCTTCCACCCACCACTGCCACCTTCTCCACCTGCCCTGAGGTGGTAAGGTGCAAACAGCAAGAGGCTTGAGAGGGGTTCCTGAGCAGGTTCAGCTCTCATCATGCTGAGGGAGCAGCAGGTTGGTCCCCAGGGAAAGGTGCAATGCACAAAGCTCTGACCGCCTCTGCCAGAGGGACTCGCTCCTCCCCGCTTTCCCTCACCCCACTCCTCAGTCTCAGCTCACCGGCTGTCCCCCTCCATGTCCTCAAGCATCCCCCCCAAGTCCCCTCCCCACAGCACTGTCCCCCAGAGTCAGGGCAGGAGATGCAAACACACATCACACTTGGCAGTGAGAAGTAGGAGATCCTAGCAAAGCCCTGGCCTCAGACTCATTTCAGTCTTGGGGGAAAGTGGTCTGCTGTTCCCCAGAGGCCTCAGTGCAACATGGAAATTACTGCAGCCCTCAATTTCTGCCCTATGCAGTATGATATTTCCAGTCAGGAATAAAGTTAATACTCAGGAACTTAAAAAACAGGTATGTACTAGTTATTTTCCACTGACAAGAACACAGTAACTAAAGCACAGGAAGAAGGAGGGTCAGAAAGAAAAGAAGGAAAGGACATTACCCCTAAACTCTCAGGCTGGAGCACCTTGCCCTGCTCTCCACCAGACTCCCCTGAGCAGGGCAACCACAGCTGTCTGCACAGCTGGGTCAGAGCCCTGGGGTTGCAGGCCTGGAGCTAAGAATAGGAGAGAAGTGGCCCACAGGAGTGGCTGCCGGCTTTCCCTCTTGCAGATCAATAAGGCCAACATCTCTCAAGACCATCTGAAACACTGATTTGCTGAATAAATCCCACAAATTCAGAAGCAAGACAGATCCAGGGTCAGTGCCTTGCCCAGTCAGGAGTCTAGAAGCTGGGCACAGCTCAAGCAGCATACAGGAAGAAGGGGAGCTGGGGATGCAGACAGACAGATCACACCAAGGGAGGATGCCCTAGAGCAACCTCAAAGACAGCCAAGAAAAATTGTACAGGAAAAGCTTAGACAGTCCTGGGAACAACATGATTTGGCAGATTCAGATCCTACTGTGACAGAGTTTCTCTTTTTCCTCCCATAAGATAGTCCAAAACTCCCATAAATATAGTACAGAAAGAGCCCCTAAAGGTCTTTCCCCCTAGATTCCTCTTTATTTGGGCATCCAGCCCTGTCCACAATCCCCATCTCCCCACAGCACCTGTAGTCCCTCAAGGCTTTGGTCCCTCACAGACCATCTTTCATCTCCTTCCCTTTCTCCCTTGCAGACAAAGCCAGGACCCTCAACACCTGGGTTCAGCCACACAAGAACAAGAAGTGGCCCTCAGGACATCTCCAAGCAAGCATCCTGGCCTGACTTGCTTCTCATTCGTACCAGCGCCATTCAGCAAGGCGCTGAAGTGACTCCAGACTTCCACCAGTCCAAGCAGGACTCGGCTCCAGCCCTTTATCCTCTCAGCTGTAAATAAGCCCCTATCAAATATTAATGAGGGGCTCCATTCACAGCCCTTTGGTAGCTGTGTGAGGTCTCTCAAGTTGTAGTGAAACCACTCCAGCATCTCCTCATGGAGGCCTGGCTGTCACTTCAAATTCAGCCCAAAGAGCAGAGCTCTCAATCCTTCCCTCAAACACCTCCTCAGCCACCACAGGCAGCATACCCCCCCCCCCCCACCAGCTCACTGCAGCAGCCTCCCTGGCCCAAAATCAGATGGCATTGACTGACTCCAGGCCCTCCCTCGGTCCTGCATCCTGGGGGATTCTCACTGCACAGCACAGCCCCTCCTCAGTGCTCCCACTTTCTCCTGTGCCCATCACCACTGGCTGCTTTCCTTGGGCAAAGCTGCCCTGCTTGCATCCAGACTCAGGCTGCAAACAGCCCTCCCTCCACACCCAGCTGTATGCAGCTTCCCAGGCTCCCCTTTTATCTTCACACCCAGAGGATTTTCCTGTCCATCGCAAAGCTCCTGAAGATGCCCGTGGGACAGGCTTATGTTCACAGGCAAGCCACTTCATGCTCTGCTCCCATTATGCTGAGAAGGAGCCCCCAGAAACACCTGCAAAAGTGTCCACCAGCAACAGGTTTGCTCTACGCCTCAGCAGTGACCAGGCAATTGCTGTGCTGAAGCCTCTGGCAAAGCACCATCATTTCCTCTGCCCCCCCCCCCCCCAGCACTGTGTGCCAGGGCAGGCCCATGCCAGAGGCCATCTGAGCTTCTGCAAGGCTGGGAGCACAGCCCAGCAGGGTCAGGCCGTGTCCCCAAGACAGAACAGGCTGTGAATTGCTGCCTGCCCCTGCCTGGGGCAGGGCAGAAACATCTGCAAACTCCACAACAGACACACACACACACAAAAAAGAAAATCCAAGCAACTGACTTCCTTGCTGACAGATCCAGCTGGAAGGCAACTCAAAGGCTTGACATCCAGTTCACCCCCTGTTCCAACAGGGGATCTTCACCTAACAACCCCAACAGGTAGGGCTGGAGCAAGCAGCACTAGGAAACCCTCATCCCTTTTCAGGAGGTCCCAGAGGAGTCGGAGCCCCTCCAAGGGGCAGCACTCAGCCAGGGACATGCCACATGTTGCAGCAAACTATTTTGCTGCTTTTGCTCTGCAAAAGGCAGGGCAAGCCCAGCCTGCAAAGGCTCCTGCAGATCTCATAGTACAGGCTACCCCATGCTGCTTTCTGCCAGGGTTGGAGGCTGAAGACAACATAAGGGCACAAGCTCCCTGCCAGGATACTCCTCTCCTGGGAGGAGAGGTTATCAGGCCTCATATTATCACAGATGTTCAGTGAGGACGGAAACTGAGACAGGGCAGTTACAGGGACCAGCCTGGAGATCCAAGGTCTCCGCTCTAACCCAACTTTTGCCCAGCTTACACAGAAAACATCACCAAACAGACCACATGTTCAGGTTTGCTAACCCTGCTGCCAACCCACCGTGATGCTGCCCAAAGAGTTAAGAGTGCTTCCTCATTTGATCCACAACACATTTGTTTTGTGTTTCAGGCCCTGGCAGGTCTTATTTGTAAGATCATGAAATAGTCTGAAGCCTTACAAGAACATGTCAATTAGATGCTCAGAACTCCACTATCAACAAAAGGTCAAGCTCACTTCTGCTCCATCTCTGCAGAGCTCCACCACTTGCTCCCCACTTCAATCAGGCTTCTCAGAGCAGATGCCTTTGCAAGGAGGGTTTAGCATCATATATACCATTTTGCTTTTACAATTGGCTTGCAACTGGGAGGGGAGGCAAAAAAAAAAGTTGATTTTTGTTTTAAACAGGCAGGCTAGATGTACAACAGCTTCCAAACTTTGAGTCGTTTTGATCTGCCAGAATTTGGCAGAAAGGGGGCTGTCTAGGAGACAGGCACAAAGCACCAATTAAATAAAGACAAGTTATGCTTTTTCTGTCAGGCAAGAGAAGGCGGGGGGGGAAGGGGGGAGGAGAAAAAAAAAAAAAAAATCAGCCCTGAAGTCATTTTGCTTTCACAACAACTTGTCAAGCCAGCCTCCTCTCCTCCCCTCTCCCTCGGAGGAAGAGCGAGGGAGCACCCGCACGCTTGCTGCAGACGCGTGGCGTCAGTCAACAAACCACACCATCAGTCACTTGGCACATTGGGCCAAGCCATGCCCTCGCCTTCCCTGGGGCATCTGTCAAAGCCTATGACAGGCAATGAGAGCAACAGATACCTGGTGGAGAGAGGCTTAACACGATCTCCACCAGCCCTGCTGCCGAGAATCCCCACTTACGGGCCATTAGGTTAAAAGGAAAAAAAAAAAAAAAAAAGCCAAGCTAGCTGTCTTTGCAATGCACTGCCAAGGACCCATGGTGCCAGCAAAGTCCCAGCACTCCAGGAAAACCTGCTTGGAGCACCCAACTCTGAACCCACCCTGAGCACCAGCCTGCCTTGCCCAATCTCACCAGGACCCCAACCTGCATTTGCCTGGCACAAGGCCAGACTAGAGGGTTACAAAGATCTCTCCAGGCTTTATTTTTGCATGTCATCACTGGAAGAAGATAACCAGCTCTGAGTGCAACCCATTTCCAGGTGGGAAAGGGAAGGCATTTTAACAGTGCACAGCCTCAGTGCACAAGCACTGATCCCAGCTCCAATATCCTGCCTCATTCCCAGGCCAAGCCCCCTTTGCAGAGCCCATCCCTACTGATGAGGGCACTAGCAGAGGCGAGGGACTCACCTTAACTTCTAATTTTTCCTTCCCATGCCAGCTCTTAAGACAGCACAAGTCCAGTGGCAAAGCCACCCCCACACACTAGTGCACATCTCATTTCAATAGGACACCACGTGTGCGGAGCTGACCTCTCCCAAGGAGGCACACGCTCCGCTGCATTAACAGAGAGCAACGCCTGGCCTGTTTTGGGGGGGGCTGGATCGGTCCCACAATTAGCACAGATCAGGCAGGAAGAGCATCTTTGACTGGGCTCAGGGCTGCTCCAGTCGGCAGCACGTGCTGCCCGTTTGCTGCCGGTGCCCCGGCTCATTAGCACGGGGTCGCTCAGCTGCAGCCGGGCACAAGCACCGCTCGGTTATTGCGACACCGCTCACGTCTGCTGCTGCTGTGGAAGCGTTGAGTTTCCTTGAAGAGCTTTGAAGCTTTTGGTTTGAATTTAAAGGAAAAAAAACAAATGCTCACATAAAGAATAGTAGGGTCTCTGTAAACATACCAGAAGGAAAGAAAAAAAAAAAAAGCGAATCTTTGAGCCTCTTGACCTTGACAATGTCGTTATAATTACAAGACTATTTATTCTCAGTTAAACCCAACTATTGAACAGGCAGTGTCAAGCTGGTTTTCCCGAGCAAGTGATTACCCTGCCTGGCTAATCTAATGAAAATTATCAGGAGGCCACTGACCTCTCGCTACACATGCTAAATAATGCACAAAGCTTCAGGATCAGACAGGCAAATCATAACCCTACCTTATCTTATCTCGTCCTATACAGCCCCAGGGTTGCTCCATTCATGTTTGGCTGCGTTAGCCAGACGCTATCTCGCTGGAAACCACAGCGGAGCCAGCCCTGAGAACTGCACAGCAAAAAGTTACCTCAGAGGATTTTTTTCTTGTAAGAACCAAGAGCTACAGCAGCAGGTATATTTATTACTTTTTTTTAAAGCCACTGCCTGACTCCTGAGCATGCCGCACAAGGTGGTGCTCCCCAGCACCAGCTTTGGGAAAAGCGGCTTTTGCAGCAATACCCATCTCCTTCAGGAGGAAAAAAAAAAAAAAAAAAAAAACAGCAAGAACAGGAGCTAAAGCTAGCAACTAGGGGAGCAAGACCTAAACAAGGAGCCACCAAAGAAGTTATCACACCCTCCCCACACAGCCACAGCTTGAGCAGCACATGCTCACTGCAGATAGAGGAATGGATTTGCTATGGGTGACTTCAGGCCCAAATCAAGTTTCCATGGGGGAAGCCACAAACAACTAGGGAAAGGCGCTGCTCAGGGGCAAGCTCACTCTAACTTTTTAGCCCTCCACCAGTAGGAAAGCCCAGTTACAGCACGCCAGAGAAGGCGCACCTTCTATCCAGCCTGGCAACATGCCCACAGCCTCAAGTCCCTACGGCATCACCCCTTTGTACAGTCATTACTTTTTGGTCCCAGATCCTGCAGAACCAGAGCTCCCAGCTTACCTCTAGCCACCTCTGCACCCAGGAGCTTCCCCCTGCTGCCTCCAAGCTCTAAAGAGCATTTCCCAGTAGCCCATCCTCACCTTGCTCCGCAGGCTGAAGCGCTTCCCTTTTTGCAAGGCTCTTCCTACCCCCAAACCACTTGATTTACCCTCCCACCCTGGCTATCATGGGACTTGTTTCCCTTTGCTCCAGCTGGGGACGTGCTAAATGAGACACAGGCGGGCAGGATCTCTCATCTTTGAAAAGGCTAATTTCTCTCTTACAAGCTCTTAGGAGAACAACAGGGGCAAATAGTCTCCTCTGAGCTGAGCAGGGAGGAGTCACAACAAACACCAAGGTGGATTCAGACATAACAGAAGAGGGAGCAAGACAGGCAGGAAATAGCACAAGCTTCAGCTTTGGGAAAATACCAGCTAACACGTGCAAGGAAAATGATCCACAGCAGAGATATTCAAAGGGAGGCAGAAATCTGGGAAAAATTAATGTCCACCAGCAGAGATTGTTGCGGGGGGACAGCAGGCAGCCAGGGCTTTGAAACGCAGCACTAGCAAGTCAGCGGCTCTACCTACAGCAGATCCCACCTCTGCAAAAAGGAAGAGGTGCTGCTGTGTTATTTTGCCTACGTGACGCTGCCCTTTGCCCAAGGGTGTCTTCAGAAAGATGGTCCTGAATCTAAGGGAGCCTGGTCATGCTGGGCATGGGGGTGACTGAAACGGTTAACTGGCTAGGACTCAGCAGAACAAGGGGTTCTTCATTTTTCATCTCAGTTTTAGGAAGCTGTCTGTTGCTGTTTTGTCCAAGCTGCTTCTGGAAGAAGTTAGACGAATAATTAAATTCCTCCATCTCCTAGCCTGGGTGACGGGAGCAACCTCTGGCTTATTGGTAGTTGAATTCAACGCTGTAATTGCTTGTGTCACAGCCTTGCTCCCGCCACATGTGCTGACTCTGCCCTTAAAAGCCAAGATGCGTTTCTGTTCGTGTTTCTACTGTAAAGCAGCTGCTCAGCATCCTCCACAGGCATGGTGGTGGATGTTGGGTGCTGCGAAAAGTACCCCCGAGCCCAGGACCATCAGCTGGGTTAACCCAGCACTGCTCTGCTGAGCAATATTGTGCAATATCCTCTTAACAGCCACCTGGCCTGCAAAATGCTGCTGTTGTGGGTAAGTGACACCTGAGAGGGCTCCCAAAATACATAGAAGATACTATGCACAGTCACAAAGAGGGAGGCAAGAGCCTGGCAAATGTAAAATACTGTTGTCTCAGGTTAGACTTTACCATGGTGAGATGGGTCTGGGCAAGGAAGAAGGGGTGGATTTGAAACCATACTGCACAAAGCCCTCAAAAGCACACTGGAGACCAAACCCAAACCTGGCTGCCAGCCCCAGGACCAAGAGAGTGCTCTAGCTTCGGTGTCTACAGCCACCCCTAGCTCTGTGCACCTATCGCTCCACAGAGGATGCAGTATCATCACTCCCCCTCTGCTTCATGGCTCACACAGAGACAGCAGCAGCGTGACTGCCCGAGAGGGACTACAACACACTGGAGTTTGCAAATGTATGTTCTGGGGAGGTATCTTTTCTCCACAACCTGACTTCCAGATGGAGACATGCATCTGCACTTGTCCCCAGGGCAGACAGCAGCAATAGAGGCATCCTCTGGTGCTGCTACCTGCCAACATAGCACAGCAAGGCTTTGGAGTGACAGCCTCCAGGGACAAGAGAGCAATTTAGTCGCCATGCATGGACAAGTACTCGCCTTCCTTGCTGAAAGCTGCCAGGCAAGCCACTGATTAGCGTCACTTGTCCTGGTTATCTTGAAGCAGACACCCAGCCTGCTGGGACCTGTGCTGAGAACCCCCCAGCTCACTGCATGCACACTGCTCACTGAGACCCAGGTCAGCCACTAGTGTGACTGGGCCTAAGGGGTAGGAAGGGATCGCATGCGAGAGTCCCTGACACTGCCCTCTCAGTCTCAGCACCTCTTTCCAGCGTGAGCCCTGTTTCCGTCTGCTGCTTTTGCACACAAGTGAGCAGCTACTGCCAGCTGATCCCAGCACGGCCCAAGCAACAGGACAAGAGGAAGCCGAAATCTGTTTCCCCTCACACAACCACTAGCAGGGCTGCTCTTCAGCCCCCATGCTTTATTGCTAGTGGCAGCGGAGACAGGAGGAACCCAGCTGGATTCCTCCAAGGCAGGCATGGAGCAGGGTGAGCTAGTGCAGGGCCAGCACTTAGGAAAAAAGCATCTTCGTCTTGACAACTCAGCAAATTTGATCTGGAACTGGCAAGAGCGAATAAATGTAAAGCTTTCAAATGTCATTTCAGGGGTTCAGTTACCAGAAGGACTAAAGAGAGACAGACAGATAAGCATATAGGGTTGTGCAGAGAGCCAGATGCCCCGCTTTGGTCTATGCAGGGTATTTACTGTGTGTCCTGCAGTTGGCATGAGCTGTCAACAACTCAGGAAAGCTGGTTTTCTGCCACCAGCTCAGCTCTGGCACCTCAAGGAAATCCCAAAGCCACTCCAGGTCACAGTTCCCCCTCTTTAAAAGTCATGATGCTTCCCTGCACCCCCAGGCCATGACAAGGCTGAAGGCTGACCATGGTAACATGCTATGGCAAGCAGCCATGGGGACCTCGCCAGGGGACCTCCCCACCTTTGCCTCCCCCAGTGAGGCAGCAAACCCGTCAGTGCAAGACTGGCTCTCCCCTGTGCACAGGCACCCCCTACCTGGAAAAAACAGCATTGCTGGCCCGGCTGCAGGTAAAGACGTGCCAAAACTAGGAAGGACAGATATTGCATGCCCTTAAAATCAGGTATCTACCCTGGCTGTTGGAGAACTTATTCTTCACAGAGGAGCAAGCTAGAGTGAACCTGAAGTCACTGATTCAAAGCAAAGAGGGGTGAGAGGCAACAGATGTGTCTATATATAGAAGAAAAAAAAGACAGTGTGCAGAGTGCATCTGTGAGCCCCCTCCCAGCCCTTGCCCTGTCTAAACAAGCCCTAAGGACTTGGCGTGTCTTGTCATTGCTGGGAGAGGGCACCAAGCACTGAGCTGGAGCCCAGCAGGCTGGATGTGCAGATGGGAAATGGTCTTTTTGTCGACAGCAGCTTCTTGGACTTCTAAGGGATGGATGCTGTCACTGGAAATCCCCAGGTGCATGCCTGGGGTGTCCTGCAATGCTTAGGCTTCCCAGAACCCAAACCGTGTGTTCTCCAGGCAAAATAATTGGAACTGCAGCCAAAAGAGGACCCACACGCTCTAAGAGTTGGGACATGCAGAAATGCCCCCATTGAAAGGGCAGGGTGGCCCAAATCACAAGGAGAGGGGAAGACGTTGCTGCCAGGTGTCACAGCACATCTGTGGCAAAGCCAAAAAAATTATCGCCCAGGTAACGTGATCACTCCTCCATTGATTTCAGCGTTAGACAATGCTCGGTGCCCTGCCACAACAGTTGGTCTCACGCATGAAATAAAAACTAGATTGACCAACATGCCCAATGGGCCTGTCAAACTAATAACGTTAGGACTGGAAACACACCAGCAGCAAGAGCTGGCCCCTGCTCCAGAGCCCTCGCACAAATCACGCCTGCGGGAGACAGAAAAGCCGCTATTGTTCCCAGAACCAGGCCAATAAAAGCACAGACAACTCCATCCAGAGAGAGAGGCTTTACGAATCCCAACAAAGAGCAGCTTCAGATCCTTCAGCTGCAAATAGGTAGGCAGGCAGGCACAGCTAAGCAAGCACAGAAGCGCGTCTGTGCAACACGTGTGGAGAATCCGCCGCACTGCATGTGTTGGGGGCATGCTACAGGAGGAAACCGGTCCTTGAAAAAAAATTATCAACCCCTGACAGCGCAACTTGTCTCCCCCCGCCTCCAGAGTCCCCGAATAAAACAGCTTCCGACCCATACATGATTGCAGTGTGACGGGGAAAGAGAACGGCATGGGCGCAGGTTTCAAAACCGAGCGAGCCGAGACCCCTTTGTGGGGCCTCATTTCCAGAGAGTGCCAAAAACCCACCCTTTTGGGAGCAAACACTCCAAAACATCTTTTGTTCAGGCACCTCCAAGAGCAAAACCATCTTCCCCATACTAATAGTTATTTGCAGGTACTTTTTCCCATAACACTTATTTCCAGCGCTTGTTTCTAAGTGAGAGCCCCAGAGGACCGGACAGAGCTTTTTTGATCAAGTCTCAGAGCAGCAGCTGCATTTTGTTCTCTCTCCCTCCTTTTAATGTATTTATTTTTTAAGCCCTCAATTCAGAGGCAAGGGAAGTGATGCACAAAGGAGGCTAAATCACTCGTTGGCAAAGTCTGGAACAGGCTGTCTGCCCTTTGCATCCGAGAGCCGCGTCCTGACCGCAGGAGAGGATGTGTCCTCATTATTACCAGCATTATTTTTAGGCCACGGACAAAATGACTGTGGTGTAGAGATACCCCTATTCCACGCAGACAGGTTTTGTGTCATGAATGAACAATCTCCCCCAGGCAGTGGCGGTGGCAGAGCTCTCCTGCCTCCTTGCTCAGCTTGCAAACCTCCCCCCCCCCCACCAGAAACAGGAACTTCATGCCTCTCTCAGATGATCAAACGCAACGTGCAATCGTCCCCATGCCTGCATGGGATTTGGGGATCAGCCTGGCTAATCTGGAGCTCTGCGGCTGGGAATTTGCAGCACGCAGCACTTTGCAATAAAAGGCCTCGCCGGTCACCCGGAAAGAGGCTATTCATGGAGCAAAGACGGAGGCGCCAAAAAGCAGCTACCCTCTCTTCCTCCCCACCTGTATCTACAGCATGGCCCCAGGATCTCCCCGAAATGCAAGGCCACCCCTGCTGCACTGGGAAGCCACAGCGCAGGCACAGAGGAGGGATAGCAGGGCTGTCTCGCCACAGCAGCATCCTGCAAGCTGTTACACCCCATCCCCAAGTCATTCTTATCTGTTCTCCAGAGATTGGGAAGGCCACCAGAGACCACAAGAAGGAAGAAAATACCAGGCTGCAACTTGGTGAACACAATGCATTCACTGACTTAACACCCACATAATTAAAAGCAGGCACATCCCTTCGTGATAGCTAGCCCGGGGATTGTGCCTGCTTATGCGTTTGCTTTCGGGGGCCTGTGATCCTACCTGCAAATGCAAAGCTGGTTGGCAGTGCCATCGCAGAACGAGGCTGCTCACAGCACCGATGAAACAAGGGGCTGAGCCTGCCTCGCCCCGAGGAGCACCTTTCCTTCCCAGCAAAATAAGCAGGAATAACAGCAGCTCCATCCTCTACAGTGTTGCCACACATCTGAGCGGTCCATTGCTACTCCCAGAGCTGTGCATCTCCCTCGAGTGGCCCTTGGGTGCTCAGTTCAAGCCCTCCTGGCCATTGAGAGGGCTCCGACAGTGGTTACGACCTCAGCCCTGATGGGGCAGAGGATGCGCTAGATGACTCACGTCGAGAGTCATGCCTCATCCTGGGTTTGCTTCAAACCACCAGGCCAGCGGCGGTCCTGGCCTGGTGCCGCTTCCAGCGCTGGGACAAAGTCTGCCCTCCAGCCTCTCCAGCTCACCTGGCGTTTCTTGTGGCGCTTCCCCCTGCCGGCTCCCCTCGCACAGGAGGGGCTGCAGACTATTTAAACACAGCCAGGTCCGTGCTAGTCAGATTTATGTGGCTCCCACGTTCCCTCTGTAACGCAACACTCAGAGGTCACGATTCCTCCACCAGCTGCTGCCAATTCTGCAGCCGCGACCGCATTACAGTATCATTTCATCGCCAACCTCTCTGGCCTCCCTCCTCCTCCTCCTCCCTCTCCCAAGCAGGGAGCAACCAAAAGCAATATCCACAGGGAAAGGAGAAAGGAAATTTCCCACATAACAGGCACTAGTATTAATTCTGACATCTGCTGCACCTTCCTTTATTTCTGCAGCTTTATGAACGTGATTCAAAGCTGGCAGCAGCCCCAGAGGATATCGCAAGTCACCTGAACGACCGCTGCTTGCTCCACTCCAACACTAGAGCCATCTCTGAAACGGAGAGCAGCAGCCCAGGCAGTGCACAACGCCACTCCCAAACAGCTCAGAGCTGCGAGTGGCACCACCAGAGCATCACTGCCACAAGAGGACTTCAAGACATCTCTAGGGTGTTACGGCTAATTAGGATCCCAACTTCATATCATCTGATTAGGAAGCACCTTCAGACAAGACACCATCTCCTCTTCAAACCACATCAGCGTCTTCGGATGCTGTCCCAAGTTGGCTTAAAAGTAGTCTCAGCGCTTCCTTCCAGACCTCCTTCCACTTCGCAAGGCATTTCAAAATAAATAAACCCCCCGTCCTAAGCACTCTCCCTCCTTGGGCTCTGCAAGAGTCTTACAAAACATCTGGGGAAGTGACCCTGATTATGTGCAGACACGCACCAAGCTGGACACACGCCTCTGGCAGACAAACGGAGCGAACGAACCTACGCGTCTGCCTTCTCCCATCTCTCCTTTCTAGTCGCCGTAGTGATACTTTCAACAGCAGTCAGCAAACACTTTTCTGGGAGAACTGGAGTGTTTGCAGTGCGTCAGTGTCCTACTAAAAGCATTGCCTGGGGGCTTGTGACAGAAACAGCGCTCCAGCAAAGGGGCTTGGTGTCTGGCAGCAGAAGGCTTTTAAAAAACTAACCATTTAGAGGTTAATACGTCAGAACATTATCAAGCATCAACATTTTAGACCAGAAGCTTGGCTTCTGTTGTCAAGAAGCAATGAATAAACTGAAGGTATCCTGTTTCCCACTAGTGCCAAAATTTAAGTAAAGAATCAACTGTGGGGGGGGGGGGGAATGCCTGCAAACATGCTGAACAAATATTAACAATCAAAATTCAGAGAAAATAAATATTAAATCCTCCCAAGCCTGCTATGAGAACAATGTCTCTTTATTTGCTTTTTGCAAGGTTTGCTATAACAAGAGAGAGATTCCAGTATACAGTATTTTAATATACATGCATGCATTCACAGCTGGTAAAATAGATTTTAAGGACAGAAGACATTATTACAGCTGAATTTATGCAGACATGCATAAACACATCTTAAAAAGATACATTCTTATGCACCCTGCCCACATATATGCATGGACATATATATTATACACAAATAGATAGATATCTCCATCCATACACACACACACCATATTCTTGATAGATCAGACTCAAAAGTTTTTGCTACTTCAGGAAAACATGACCCTGAGGAGAGACATCACGTCCGAATTTAACATCCAGCAGAAAATGAAACCTTAACATGCTTCATCTTGAATGCTAACCCCAGACCTAATCTAATCCCTGCTCTGGACAACGCCTCTGGTGGGCAATTAAAGCCACGCTAGGTGTTCCTGGATATCCCCAATTCCCCAGGGACTCCCTGGGGCTCCGGCTCCGTCCCTCTCCTCCCGGCTTCGGGCGGGTTTCCCGCTGAGCGCTCCCAGCCCCGCTGCCGGCGGCTCCCACGGCCGCGGCGCGAACGCGCAGATCCTGCGCAGCAGCCGCCCGGCGCGACGCGTCCCCCGCTCGCGGCAGGAGCGGCGCGGAGGGAGGCGAAGGACAAGTTACCCACATCAGCCTGCGGCCTGCGCACGGGTTTAACACTTGGATTCCTGAAAAACGTGCGGAGGGATCTTACAGGGGCTTGGTCGGTCAAGAGCGGCTTTGCATCCTCCTCCCTTCCCCATCCCCAGCAACGGGGATTCTAGCAGATCTCGTGCCCCCTAGTGTCATCCCGGCGAATTGGACCAGGACCAGGACCTGGACCAGGACCATCTGCAGAAACACTTCCATGAACTGCCCTGGTTGCATGCAGCTGGACCAAGCAGGGCCCTTACCTAGCCCGTGAGGTAAAGCCAGCGGTGGGAAAACACATCGTGTCCTGCTGGTCCTGGGAACACAACTAAATGTCATTTCCTATGGATATGCCTTTTGGATGAAGAGAAGCCCAGCCTGGCAGCAGCATGCGCTGGCTGCTGTCCCTCCGGCACACCCCCGTGCAATGAAAGCTTTGCAGGTACCTGGGTGCCTGGCACAGCACAGCCTTCATCACACTCCTGAAGAGCTTCGGCAAAGTCTTCCCCACCAGCAGATCACCCAAGTGGCGTTCCTGGAGAGGGGCCAAGAGGAGGAGGCAGGGAGCATCTGCAGTGGACACTGTCCAGAATATAGCTCCTCCTAAAAATAGATGGTCCCTGGAAGGGCATGGCCTTTCCAGCTAATAGAAAAGCTCGGCGCTAGGAGCTTATGGTTTGGCATGACAAAACTTCAAAGCGCATGAGTGCAAAACACCAGTAACTCTGCATGAAGTCCCCATTTCATGGCTGGTGTGAAGCCAGCACCTGTGGCATTAAGCTCTTGCCGTTGCATGAAAAGCAATGCATGCAACAGCCCAGGACCCAGCATCCCTGCATGCCAGCCTGTTCTGGCCAAGTAACAATATCCAACATCTCCTGGGAAAAGGCACGTACTGGCTGCAATGCTAATGGGTGTCAGTGGGACTGAAGCACCCAGGTGACCCCTGCACATAGAGCACCTAGGCAAGAGGCGCGTGCTGGACAAGTGTGCAGAAAGTGTGCATTCAGGCTGTGGCACAAATCAAGACTCCCGGGCCTCAGTTTCCCCATCTATACAACGGGCATGACACAGCTTGCCTTCTCTCTTATTTCACTCATCTCACCTACTTCAGCTATTAGCTCTTGGGAGAGAGGGGGAGGCACAACTTACTACCCCCGCGTACAGCACCCAGCACACCGGGCCCCATCCAGCATGTGCTAGCAGCGCACAAATAAACCTCAGCAACTCATCACCAAAATTTGGAGGAATTCTCCCCAGGGCACTGACCTGAGTATGCTGCTTTCTTCTGCAACACCGAGCAGGGACTATAGCTTAGAATAATGGGGAAGTAACTCAGTTCAGTGCTGACAAAGCATCACAAGCCCCAGCGGGGTGGGAGGGGAGGAGGTGTCCTTCCCTCACGCTGCCGTGCTTGGTATACATCATGTTTAGGGCCAGGCATACGTCACCAGCACAAAATGGACAAATTGGAGGGATTTCAGGAAAACGAGCGACAGAAATGATCAGGTGGCAGAAGGGATTGATTTACAAGGGAAGATTAAAAGAGCTGCGATCAGTCTAGCTGGGCTGAACACGTACCGACAGAAGGAGTTGGATGCTAATCCGCAAGTGAGGTGAAAACGATAGGGGAAGGAATAATTTAGCATCTTGAACAGCAGTTGGATGAAATTAAGGGGAACTCTGGGCTGAGTAGGTACACACACAGGAAAAAACAAAACAAAACCTCCTCTCCTACTTGTCCAAGATCTAATCTCTCTAGCAAAAAGCACCAACTCCCCAAAACTCTGCCCACCTAGAGCTAGCACCCTTGGGAACAGCCCTGCCTAGGTGCCCAGAAGCTGTATACACGCACACACACCATGCACACGCACACACACCCCTTTCCCATCCCCGACTTGCACTCAGGAAAGCAGCAGGGCCTCCGCGTTAACCCCTGAGCTCGGAGGCTTCACGCTTGCAGGAGAGCGGCGGCGAGCGGAGGATCGAGCTGCCGGGAGCGGTGGGAAGGTCCCTGTAGCAGGACGCGTTTGCTCTCCCAGGTTTCCACAGGGGAAAGGTGCTGAGCCGGCTTCCCGCAAAGCCGGAGGAGTGAGCTCAGCCGCGAGCACTCGGATATTTACACACAAACAGCACATTACTCAGCAACTCCCATTTGTCAGGCGTAATGGCAGCGGCAGCAATAATAAACAGCAGAGCCGAGAGATGGGCTCCGCGGCCGTGCATCCAGCCCCAGCCTCACGGCGGAGGCGAGCGGGATGCATTCCTCCCGCTTGCCGGGGAGTTATCCAGAGTCCCCCGGAGCCTGGGCTCGCACCCGCAAAACTCCTGCCGCCAGCTTCAGGGAGCTGGCCAGACCTCTGAAAGGCTGAGCCCTGGCTGAACTGTTATTTATACGTGAATGTGCATTGCGAGCTTTGCGGCTCCTTCCTTTGCCAGTCCAGGAGGCGCTGAGCACCTTTAGTGGCGGGGGCTCAGCACCTTGGCAGGATCAGGCCCTCCCAGAGTAAGTTCGACCAAAAAATAATGCACAATCAACAGATTGTGCCTTGGCCTGTTCCGACAGCCAGCTCCGATGAGTTAGTTATCCTAAAGGGTTGTTGCAAAGAAGTCTCACGGGCGCAGTGCTCACATTTGCACAGCCCGGCTCGTCTCCGGGAAGCCTGCCCTCCCCAGCTAACTGCTCCCCAGCACCTGCACGCAGGGAGGCATCGCTGCCCGTCGGACATGAGCATCCCTTGCATGTTTCCAGCCATCCCCTCACAGCTCCAATGCCTCGCTGAGGAGCGGAGAGCGGGAATGACTTGCTCCCACATTTTTGCACGCTTTTGCAGCAAGGCAGTGAGACCGGCCACTTCTCATGACACACACACACCCAGCAGGACTGCCGGTGGTGTGTGCGGGTCCTGCTGCCCGCAAAGGGAAACAACATGCATGCACACAGAGTCGGCACAGTCAGAGTTAAATAAGCAAAATCCTAGTAGGAGGCAGTAAGTTCTTGAGCAAAAAGCAATCTGAGAGAAGGAGCTCCAGGACCTTCCCAAAGAAAACACTCCAGGAAAGCCCCCCCACGCACAAAGAGACAAGAAACAAATCAAATAGCTTTGCCTGCATTCCCACTTTCTGCAACCTGTGCTACAGATCCTACACATGTGTCTGTAAGCATAGGGTGGGGAAGAAAGGGAAAAATTGTGCATCGGCTTTCTATGAGAAAGAAGTGCCAACCTTTATACCAAAAAAGTTTAACGGATCTAGAAACAACGGCTGGAGGAGCCAGGGGAAGCCGAAACATGGAGCCCAGGTTCTGTCCCCAGCGAAGGCAGCAAGAATTAGCTCACACCCTGGTTACATTCCCAATCCAGTTTTAAGATTGCAGTGGGGGAAGTCACCAAGATCTGGAAATGTCAGGGAATTTGTGCAGTAGAGGGAACGGTGTATATTATGCAATTCTGGAAAGCAGCCCTCCTGCACACTCACACATTCATTGGGATGAACTGCCTAACCCGGGGAGCACAGTTCCACAGAAGCACCAAGCAGACGATTTTCTTAAAAAGCCTCGCCCCGTAACAAACAAACAAACGAACGAACAAAAAACCCCCCACCAGAATTAAAAAAGCCCCAGTGGGTGCTGCCACAGCAGAGAAAAGGGCAGGTTGTGCCTTCAGAGAAATCGAGAAAAGAAAGAAGTCTGCTCTCCCGCCCAGGAAATCTACAGTTTACAAAGAGCCACCCTGCAACCTCGGCTCCAGCCCCGCTAATGCGATGCAGCAGGCAGAGCAGAGGGATCATCCCTCCGCAGCCTTCAACCTGACGCCGCTCGCGGGGCTGCGATGCCTTCCCGGCCCGGGGGGGACCCCACCGCGGGCTCCCCGCGGCCCTTCTCCCCTCGGGGCGCCGGGGGAAACCGCCCCGGGGGGGGGGGGCAGGGGCGAACCTCCCGGGGCCACGCAAACTTTGCGCCCCATCCTTCCCCCGCGGGCGCGCCCGGCCGGGCACACGGAGGGACACACACACACACACACACACACACACACACACACACACACACACGAGCAGGAAACAAAGTTGCCCAAATTGTTTCCTCGCGGGCCTGCCCGAGCCCGTGGCCACGGCGGGCCGGGGGAGGGAGGGGACCCGGCGCCCCACGGCCGGGCGCGGACACGCGTGGGCGCGCCGGGGCAAGGCGGGCGGCGGGGCAGGGAGCGGGGGCAGCGCGGGGCCGAGCCGCGGAGGGCAGCAGGCATTTCCGCTGCCGCTCATCCCTCCGCGGCGCAGCGCAGCTTCCGCGTCGGGCACCGGGGCTCGCCGCCCCCGAGCCCCGCGCCGCGCAGGGAGAGGGGGGCAAAGCCGAGCCGCGCAAATCGCCGCACCCCCCCCTCCCCTCCCCTCCCCTCCCCTCCGGCCGTGGGGGCACCCCGGCCGCCCGCCGCGTACTCACGGCGCCCTCCTCGCTGCTCCCGGCGCTACCCCCATGCAACCACCGGCTGCTTCTGCACCGGCTCGGGGGCTATAAGCTCTTTTAAACTCCAGCACATAACCCATGTGACCGCAGAAGCCACTGGTAAGGAGCGCCGGGGAGCCAGCGATGAGCTCAGCCCCGCACCCCCCGGCACCGCGCTGCACAAGCGCTCCCGGCGGCGCCGCGCCGCGCGCGCCCCCGCCCCCACGCGCGGCCGCGGCCGCCCCACGCGGCCGGCGCCGCGCCCCGGCCCCTGCTGCGGCCCCCGCCCCGCGCGTGCCTGCCCCACGCGCGCCGCCCCCGCCCCGCGGGGACACCCCCCCGCACGCGCAGGCAGCCCCCGCGGGTGCCCGAGGCGGGGCCGGCCACGCTCCCCCCGCTCCCTTGCACGACCCGCTGCGCAAGCTGCACACACGCACACGCGCGCACCCTGCTCGCCTCCAGTGCAACCTGCCGGCGGCCCCCCGCGCCGGCAGTGGAGCGAGCCCCCCCTTCGCATCCTGCCCCCCCTTCGCAGCCTGCCCCCCCTTCGCAGCCTGCCCGCCCGCTGCGCGCCCACGGGATGCTGCACCCCGCCGCCGGCTGCCGCGCTCCGCTGTGGGAGCAGCCCCCGCCGGAGCGCGCGCCCTGCAAAGCCCTTTCCTCTGCCCTTGCGGACGCAGCTGGCGAGCTGCTGAACGCGCAGGGGTGTCCCGTGCATTTACTGCTCCGTCCCGACCGTGGGGGAGCCGGGTGCGAAACGTCAGCCTTGGTGCGGCTCGGAGGGCTTTGGCCGCTGGCTCTTGCTCCTGCCCTGGGGGTGGCCACAGTCCCCTGCTCCCCCCCTCTGCCCCACTCTCGCCGTGGCGCGGTGCCCAGGACAGCCAAAAAGACGCCTGCCAGGATGCCAGTGAAAGGCCACACGGGTGCTGCCCCGAGGTGCCGGGCTCACCCAGGGATTTGTCCCCTGGGTTTGGTGTGGGTGCAGGGCAGGGGGTGCCCTGCCTCCCGTGGGGTCCTGCAAGGCAAAGGCAGCACCCAGAGCCCAGCCGCGGCAGCCTGCAGCAGCAGTGTGAGGCGAGGAGGACAAATGTGCCGTGCACAAAGTCCCCGGACAAGGCAGAGGTCCTGGGGACAGCCGTGCGCCAGGGACACCTGGGTTGCCAGGCGAGGGCGGCTGCTCCAGCTGTGCCGTGGCATGATTCGGGAGCCCAGGATTAAATGTGCCAGGCAGGGACAGGACCCGGGCGTCAGGATTTGGTGTGCAAAAGGCTGGGACAGGCAGGCCTGGCCGGGCAGGTGCAGGCGTGTGCTGTTTAGGCATGCCAGGAACACATGTGAGAAGGCAGAGCTGGCAGGCAGAGGGCTTCACTGCGAGCTGAGTTATGGAAAATGACTCTTTCCAAGGAATTGCTAAAATTAAAGCAGCAGCGAGGCCAAAGGAGCAGGAGCCAAAGGGGAGGGTGAGCAAGGACACTCGAGCTGCCCCGAGGCTAGGAAGAGCAGCGTGGGCAGGAGGCGCAGCGGGAAGGAGCCTTTGCAGAGCTCGTGCTTCCCCTGCCGCTCCTGCCACCTCCAGAGGGAGCTGCAAATGCCCCGGGGGGATTTTGGGAAAGGCTGATTGGCACCCTGGCAGCATCGGTGGGGGGTTCCCGCAGGGCGAGGAGGCTGGCGGGAATAGCCATTCCCAGTGACACCTCTGGCTGGATGCTAGCGCATGGGCAGAGTGCCTCAGTTTCCCCATGCCTACAGGAGACAAATGCACACGCAGCAGCCCTGCAGAGAAAGAGCCTGCTCACAGCCGGGGGCAAGGTGCCAGCTCTTTGGGGAGCCTTGGAGAACCGCGCAAGTCGTTACGGGACTCCTCTGCCCTGGGACCCCACCCCAGGAGCTGTGGCAGGGCTGGGGAGCCATTCCTGGGACATCAGCACTCGGTTCAACAGTAAAGGCTGATTCCAGCTTCCAAATATCCAAGAGTTCCCAGCACAAATCCCCATGACTCAGGAAACAACGCACGCGAGAAAACTCTGCAGAGAGGGCTTGGGACAAATACTCCCATTGGCATGCTCCCATTCGCGTTGGCATCCCGGCATTTCTGCTCCGGTTGCACAGAACAACGGCAGTAGCAACAGTAACAAACCTTCTTCCTGATTGTCCTGTTAAAAATAAACAATGATAAAAAAATAAAAAGGTAATCTTTGGGCAAATCTGCCAAAGCCGTTCTGTTTTGTTCCAATTATATATAAATCAATAAAATATAGATCAAATAAAAGATACCACCTCTCCCAGCAGTCCTGGCCTCACACAGACACAGTGACACAGCCAGAGGAAGGGGTCTGGGTGGAAGCCAGGTTTTGCCTAGTTTTTCATCGATGCTACTAAAAGCCACTATTAATTGGATGGAAATAATGATGTTTTGTCTCAGATGAAGGTCCACAATAAATTATCTGTTTATTGTTACTTGGTTTTGTCCATAAAGAATAACAAGCATGTAGGGGTTGAGGGAGAATTAGCAGTGGATAATACCAGGTCTTGAACGCTTAAAAGGCAGGAGGAAAACTGAGTGCAGAGGTGATTTACCCACAGTTACTCAGTAGATCATAGCAGAGCTAGGGGAAGAGTTGTGCCCTCCTGCCCAGAGCCACTGGAGAGGGGAGAAAAAAAAACCAAACATTTTCCCCTTCTTCACCCTTCCAGCCCTACTCTCAGCCAGGAGCAGTGTCCTGGGATTGTGGTCAGTGTCCCACGTGAAAAAGAGCAAGAAAAAGCTGTGGGAGAAGTGGAGGCTCTCAGGTGCTCCTGGGAAATGTGGCAGGAGCGCAGGCAGCTTTTGGGGGACAGGGATGGAAAGCAGCAGTGGGTGCAGGCAGGAGAAGAGCTGGATGCAGGGAAACAAATCTCCGTTAGCTTACGAGCAAGCGTTGGGCCATAGCCCAGGCTGCTTTTCCCAGCTGCCATCTCCCGGTGAGAGCTGCTTGGACAGCATGGGGGCTCGGTGGCCAATGGCCCTCCTGCTGCTGGGGCCACTGGGGCAGGAGCCATCCCAAGCCCAGCCACTGGGGACCGTTCACCCGGGGCATCGCCAGCAAAAACCATCGCTGTCCCTCATTGCAGGCCACCCACCTGCCTCCTCAGTGGTCCCCAGAGCAGGGGAATGGCTGCGTCACAGCCGCTTATTAAGGGTAAGATGGAGCTGAGCCGTGGGAAGCTGGTCAGATCCTGAGTGTTTTGGACCAGACCTGGCCAGGTATAGAGCAACAGAGATCCCTTGGACACCCAGGGGAGCTCCAGGGATGACATTTGCCTGGTTGCACCCATATCACCAAAGTTAAAGGTCTATAAGGTGAGAATCTGAGCCCAGCGTCTTTCCAGACCCATTTATTTGATACTTCATGGCAAACATCCAACTAAATTACTCACAGATTATTCAACCATTGAGAGAGAAGGCTGAATGATTACTTGTGAAACATTTATTCAAAGGAAAATGCCCAGATTCCTGCAGCGAGCTGCTTGCAGGCAACACACATATGAGTTTCAGTGCTCCAAAATCCACGCTCTACTGAGTGCCTATCAGCCGCTGGGTTTGAGCTCCCCGCTCATGGCTTTCCAGAAATATACCCCCACCCCCGGCCACTGGCAGGAGCAAGGTGAATAGGAGACGTGGGGAACCATTCCTTGAATTCCTGCTGGACTTCAGGCTAACAACAACACAGCAGGCTGAGCTCGGAGCCTTGTCTCCCGCTTCTGCACAAAAGCGATTCTCTGGAGGGGGAAAACCCCACAACAATGGCGAGGAAACGCGCAGGGCAGGCAAAGAAAGCGGCTGACCCGGCATGTCGCAGGCCAAAAAAGTAAGACTGATCTCGCAAAGAAGCAAGAAAACATGGGAGCTGCAGGACCTGCAAGCTCTTTACCAGCCCGATTTTATCATCTTCTCAGCAAATGCTCACTACGAGGAACAAGAGGGGAGAGAAGATCATGAAAAGATCGCAGGCAAAGGAATTCTGCCGTTACTCCTGGGCTGATTAAAATTCCTTGGGACTCATGGCAGGAGAGATTATTTTTATGTAAAACTTCACCTTGTCTTCATTAGGTTTGCCCAACTTCCTCCCGCGCAGATAGAGCGAGCGGGACGGAGGTGCGTGCGAAAGGCAAAGGCGGAGATAATCAGCGCGGCACTTGGCTGCAACGTCGGTGCCTGTTCCTGATTTGTGCGGAAAGGCCGACGGTGAGGAGCGTCTGCGTGCACGCGCGCAGCAAGGTGCGACCGAGGAGGGGAGGCTAGGGGAGCCTCCCCGAGCGCCGACGGGACGGGACGAGGCCGCACGTGCGTGCAAAGGTGCGCGCAGGAGAAAATCCGCGTCTCGGCAGCGTTCCCTGCGGCAGTGCAGTTAGCGAGGGAGAACGAAGCACCCACCATTTGGGACACCCCCACTGCGGGGGACCGCGGCTCACTGCCTCTAGCCACAAGCAGCGCAAAGCTGATGTTTTTATTGACACATTCGTGTTACTCCATCTCCCTGAGAGCGTGGGGAGCACCCGAATAACCTACGTCGCAGCTGCCAGGACATGTGGACCCCCATGGACTGCAAACGCTATGGCCAAGGGAGCCTGCGACCGGGTCAGGGCGATCCTCTCGCTGCAGCAGTCTGCTCGCCCCACGCCCAGACTGTGCGCTGGGGAGGGAGCATTTCTCGGGGCCAAGAGATGAGCGGTAGGATGCAGAAACCCCCTTTACACGCTACCTTTATGCTGCCTTTCACCTGCTTGCACCCACAAAGGAGGGCTGCGTTATCATCCCTGCTCCGTCTGGGGAAACCGAGGCACGCACGACCCTCGGACGCGCTTCTGGGGCATCGTGGGGACCCGAGTCGGACGGCTAAAATACATGGGTGAAGTTCCCATGCTCAGCAAAGGTGTCAGGGACCGCGCAGGCTGTTAGCCAGCCTCTCCCCAAAAACAGGGATTGGCATACGGCGAAACCTCTCGCTGCTGCTGCCGCCGGGTAAGATTTCGATGACAAAGTACCGCCTGACACCTGTTATAAATAACGTCCATCCCGTCACCCACTCATCACACGGGCCACTGCTGCCAGCTCCTCTCTCTGGAGAGGTTCGGCACGGAACGAAAGCTGTATTTAAAATATATTTTTGCATATATCTTGCTCGGTGAGAAAAAACAGGAGATGGGATGGGGAAAGGCTTCCTCCAGCACTTTTTTCCCCCAGAGTTTCACAAGTACCGCCCCACGTAATGTCAGGCAGGAGACGAGACTTCAGAGCAGGACGGGGTCTGCTGGTTTTTACAGATCACCGAGGTGCCCTGATGGCCGGTGAGGAAGGAAGGATGTGCCAGCGGTTGCCTGGGATGGGATCCCTTGTGCAACCCGCGGCAAAACCCCACGCTGGCAACATTAACCCTCCGCGTGCCGTGGCCGGCACATCCGGCCCTTCCCCACGCTCCCGCGGAGGCAGGGCTCTCCCTGCGGATTAACACCTTGAGGCAGCCCGACATCTGCTGCAGCGTGGCTCCTCGCTCCGGTTTCGGGACTGGCTTCTGTCACGAATTATCATCATCACGTAGAAAGCAGAAGCCGGGGATTAGAGCGGCTTGAAGCCTTTAGCATGAAAAGGTTGGGTTTGAAGGGGGAAAAAAGGGGAAGATCTGCTTTTCAAATTTTTTTTTTTTTGTGAAGAATACTTGCAATCCCCTGCCCCCATGATTTTCATAAGTTTATTTATTTATTTATTTCATTTCATTTTCTCTCTTTCTCCCTTTACCTGAACAGCACAATTTCCCATGAACAGCACATTTGGGGCAAATACAATATTGCTGTTAAAAATTCTGGGAAATGTCATGCAAAATTGAAGGTGACTCGGTTTCAAACTCTCCAAGTCGGAAACACCTGGGAAATATCAGTGCCGGGTTGGGGGAGTCAGGGAGGGAGTGGAGAGAGAGCTCCCCATCTCTCCACCATGGCCCCAACAAGCTCCTGTTCATTGCATCCACATGGGTAAAGCCATGGTGGGAAACCACCGTCCCAAACCTGACGGCTGGAAAGATGCCACCACCACCCCGGGTGTGAGACTCAGAGCACAGTGAGGAGCAGCATAACTCATTACAGATAAGCCGGGTGCAAGCCTGTCCCAGCACTGGACTCAGGGGCCAGGGCTTACTCCCCAGGGTGGCTATCAAAGATGGTATGGACATAGATATACACCGTGTAACACTCATATAGCTAAGGAGAAATACTCCCTCTTCTTTTCACTCCTGTTTCCACCACTGCTTTCCGGTTCTTCCATCCCGTCTCACTCACTAGCCGTGTCCCAGTCATCCCTTCCTCCTACCTGGCCACCATGAAGGCCAAAATTGGACAAATGCTCGTTCTTCTCTCCCACGACCTGGCAAAATTGAATGGAGTTAAGCACACCTCCCCGTTCACACCATTTTCAAATGTTTCCCTTGACACCCTTGAAAACTGCACTTCCCTCACTTCAGGTTCACTCAGCTCCCACTCCAAACCAAGAAACAAACTCTTTCTTTGCAAAAAGGCCAGAATGGGACGTTATGACCAACTGCATAACTTTTTGTTTGTCATCTCAAAGCGGGAAGGGCACCATCATGTTCCCATTCTCAAAAATTCAGTTTTGAGAATTTCCAATTAAAAAAACAGATGTTCTTTTTAAAAGAGAAGTCCCAAACAGTTTCAGCTTGAAGTCGTTTATCACAGTCCAAATGCACCTAGTTTGACAAGAGAATTGGTGGGTATCTTCTCATGGGGTTTGCTTGACATCACCTGCTTTGGGAACACCTTGCTGTCTGCAAAAAGCTTTGTGTTGACACCACAAGGGACACTGCAGAAACAGCAGCCTCTGGAGCATTCAATGACTGTCTGCTGAGAAGACCTAACAGTGCAAATATTCTCCCATCCAAAGCAAAAGTGTTCAGCTGTGAATTCCTGAAAGGTGTTGAAAAATCTGGCAGGGCGCAGAAAAGCCTATGAAATTTCCATGGGAAATTGAGCCAGCATCTCAAAAGACCCCCAAAATTTCTAAATTTCATCCAGGTGGAGATCCAAGCTCCCAGGAGAAACATGAAATTTTGCATGTCCCCTGATATGTTGATGCAAAACAGCGAGTTAGCAAAATTTCAAAAGCTCTAAATTTTGATTCCCTGACAACCACCTTAGCAAAACTGACCTAGAGGGGGAAAATCACTATATTTGCAGACCCTCCTTGTTTAAACTGAATGAAGAAAAAAGCTCCCACAGAAGGTCTGGGTGGTTTTGGAGCTGGAGCAGGCTGCAGTCAAAGCATCAACGCTCCGGAGGCTCTGAGGTGGGTCTGAGTGTGCAAAACCACCGCGTGGAGAAGGGTGTCCCGGTCCCCTAAGGACCCAGACCGTCCCAGCTCCTTCCTGCGCTGCCGGGATGCTGCTCGTGCCACGTGGCTATTTCCACCCATCCCTCGCATACACGCTGCCTAGTTAGCAGAAAGTTTTGACTAGCATTAAAGAAGCATTGCTACACGGTAAGGATGCAGCCTTCGCAGGTGACAAGAGGAGTATTTTTCCTGCAGGGTCTCAGGGGAGGGAGGGAAAAAGCAAATGAAAGAAATCTTTTGCTTCGCCGGCTGCTGCCGCCCGCTCTGCGCCGCGGGATAATTCTCCTTGCTTGCAGTGCCATCTCCCGGCAGGGCCTGCTCGGGGACCGCTTGCGGATGCTCCGGATTTTACGGAGAGCTTGCGGGAGCACACACGGGTGCACATTTAGGGAGGGCAACATTCAGTCTGGCCTGCTTTCCCCCTGCCTGCTAGGGGCTGGGGGGGTACATGGAGGGCCTGAGCTTCCAGGGAAAAAAAGAAAAACAAAAAACAAAAAGCCAAGACAGCCTTTCTCTGTGAAGTGTGGGATGAAGGGGACCCTTGCCAGGGGTGATGCCTGGGCAGAAGGGATGGGTGATGCTGGAGACTGCAGGTTGGGTGATGCTGGGGCTCTTGGCTGAGAATAAATGACTGCACCTGCTGCAGCATTTGGGACTTGGCCTCTCTCCGCCTCTCAGCACTGCCCCGGTATCACCTGTGGCCCTGCATTTGCCCAGCTGGGGAGGCTGGGCTGTGCTTTGCCCAAGCCAAGGTGTGCGGAGGCAGGGCTGGTCACCCAAGGTCACACCATGCTTTTTTTAAGTAGGAAAGGAAACAAAAGCACATGAACTCGCATTTTCAGGTGACGAGCTGAAAAGAGCAGTGGTGAGAGCACTTTGCCCAGCTCCTGGATTCCTTCCCCTTCTCTTCTCGCTCAGTATTTTGCCTTTTCTTCTTGGCACATCTGTCAGGCTCTGGGAGCTCTCAGCCCACAGGTGGGTGCAAGAACAGGGCTTCCCTGGTGCAAGCACTAGGCATCCTCTTATTCAAAGTCTTGGTAAAGCAGCTTAACCTTCAGTCATGGAGCACAGAAGAAGGGGGGGACTCAGCTCTTCCTTGACCACTCTGTATCAAAACAGGATATTTTCCTAAAAGAAGTTCTAAAGTCCTGGGCTTGGTTCATGAGTCTTCAGGCTGGGAGGAGGGACTAGGTATTTGCTGAACAAGAAGTTGTGCTAGATGATCAAAATGGCCCTGCCCAACCGTAAAATTTATAAACACCATTTAAAGGGTTGGGTGCTCTGCTTTGGTCAGTCATTTCAGAGCAAAAGACCTTTGAATTTCAATTACTTTCCCATTCAGTTAGATCCTGATTCAATTTTTTCTGGACAAGTTTATCATATCCCTGCTGCCAACCAGGCGCTTTAATCTCTGACAGTGTCTTCTGTTGCCATTCTGGCTCAGGCTGCTTCAGCCTCCTCCGAGCGAACCCAGGTGGAAGGGGCCATCTCAGGGCAGGCAGCTCCCCTTGCCAGCTTGTCCGAAAACCCTACAGTGACCCCACCACAACCGGCCAAAGTCTGTGGGTTGGGGGACTGGTTTGCTTTGCCAAAAAGAATTTAGTTGAAAAATTGAAAATGCTTTTCTCTCTCTTTTTTTTTTTTTTTTGGAAAGAATAAGGATTGTTTGGACAAAGAGGCCTGCTTTTCAAATAAAAATCCAGCGCTTGTTTTGATGGGAAGAGCAGTCCCCTGTGGTTTCAGTGCAGTGCGCAAGACATGGTTACATCCCCTTTCATGCTGGATTCGGCACACAGCCTAACTGGGTGAGTACTTCGGCCTCACACAGCAGCTCCCTCATCATGATATTCCTGCTTTCTCCCTTTGTCCTCCAGCCTGGCACGATGTTCGCAACTGCGTTCAATCCCCTGTATCCCAGATATATTAGAGCTAAAGCAGGGAGGGAAAGGACCAGCTGCCAGGGCAAGATTAGTGTTGGCTGTTGAGGAGGAGTCAGCCAGGCAGGAAGAAGCAGTGGGAAAAGGAGCAGGATGAGATGTGGGCGCACTCGGCTGCAGGGGAACAACGTTTCTTGCACCAGCGATGAACATGGCTACAGGAGAAGGCTTTGAACCTCAGCTTTCTGATTTTTTTAGTGTGCCGCCTGCCTTAGCAGCCTGTGCTAGCAAATAAAGGGCATTTGTGAGGAGTGGGAAAAGGGGGAAGCACAGTTTTTCAAAGCTCCCCCCACAAGCCCTCCTCGAGTGCAGAAGGGGACCACATCTCCCAGGACGTGGGCAGCAGCAATTCTGCATGGTGGGCAAACTCCAAGGTGAGCTGAGGATGTGGGAAGCGATGGTGAATTAAAGCCTTATTTACTGCGTATCCACCACCCAGACAACATGCGTGGGAAGAGCACAGACACGGGGAACGTTAAAGGTCTGTCTGCTGAGAGCCTTTCTCCGCTCAAGCTCCTCTCAGCAAGAAGCAGCTCTCGATATAACTCCTGGAGAGGCTGGTTCAGCAGCGCCGACGGCAGACTGAAGTGGAGCAGCAAATACAGCCCCAGCAGGAGACCGTTTAGGTTATTATTTTAATTAATTGCACATGTAGCTAAACTGAAAGAAAAATAGAGACGTGACACCCAATTATTCAAATCAGCTCCTGCCAGTCACACACTGCTGCTGCTACCACAGCCCCAGCACAAGGCTGTGCCCTCTGCTGCCTTCACTGTGCCTTCAGAGGGCACCCAGAAATGCCACCGGTTGGCATCTGGACACCAACAAGATGTCACTTCGTGACTTTTCTTGCTGTGCAAAAGTGATGAGGAGCTGCAAATCTGCCAGCACGTTCCTGCAAGGGGTTGCATTGCCTGGAGCTCGTGTGTTAGTCCCTCCTGTGGCTGAGTTTGCCCCAAAAGCCTGATCCTCCAAGACGCAGCACAGGCTGCTCTGGATGAGCCTCCCAGGGACCCCAGGAGACACACGGAGAAATGTAGCCCACAGCCAGAAGAGGGACTCAGCGAGAACAGCAGGCATCGGGCTCCTGGAGGGAAACTGCCACAAAGCAACGTCCAACCCCAAGGAGATGCTAAACCAGCTCTGGTGATTCAGGATGAGTTCAGGAAGCTGAAGCAGAGGGCCTCAGCTTGGAAAAGCTGAAAATTTTCTTCTGTAGTGAAGAAAAATATGAAATTGAGACAGCCGGGCTTCTCTGGCTTGAAGCTTTTGAACATAATTTGCTCGGGGAAGCAGGTGTTGCTGGGATTCACAACCGCTGGTTCCCATTCTCCTGTCGTGGGGGCAGAAATGCCTATTTTCACTCAGCGGTGCCACCAGGCACAAATCCACAAATGGGCAGAAACAGGGACATTGCAGGAAAGTCACCAGGAAACGTATCTCTGAGGGCAGAAACCTCAGTGGAAAAAAAACCAATCTCTAGCCACCTCTGACGTGTCCGTGCAGCGCGGCAAGGTTGCCCTACCAGCGGTCGGGGCTCTCCATGCGACCCAGCTCGTCTTTGCTGCTCCTCGGAGGCAGCCAGGTCCGCTGCATCAGACCGGTGTCCCCGGGGCTGGGGGGACGAGGGGCTCCAGGACAAAGAGCTGTGGTGGCGAAACCAGGCAGACCCTGTCCCGAGGAGCCCCTGCTCCCCGCACAGTGCGCATGAACGGGTAGTTTGCCTATTTTTATTTATTTATTTATTTATTTTTTAATCGCGGCAGCCTACAGAACTCAGGCTATTGCTACAGATTTCTTCTCCCTTGTAATCTTGCTCACTGCCCATTTTCCTACATCATTAGCTCAGTGGGGCAGGGTTCAGGCTGTCCCCCTCCGCTGGAGGTATCAGCTGCTACTTCTCTCCAAAGGTCTAGCTGATTAAGAAGTCCAATTAAACTCTGAGCCGTTCTTTCCAATTTACATTTCCCTTTGAAGTCTGCTCCTTGTATTTGAGACCTGGAGAAGACCTGGTGTGCCCCCAGACTGGTTGCTTTTGTTCTGACTGTGCTAGTTAGTCTAACAGAAGATGTTAAATTTCCCAGAAATTCTTCTTTTACTTATGCGCTTAAATTGCCACGGCCACGAAAGCACCACCACCCCCTTCCTACACGTGCCGGGAACTTGGCATCTCGCAGGATCACAGCTATCCCGTGGCAGCCTGTCGGTGCTCTGCGTCCACTCGCAGCGTCTCACCTCACGGGGGAACTCATTTCACCCGCTTGGTTCAGAAATGGATGGAGTGAATTAACCTCATTCCCCTTCTCCCGATAGCCTCCGTCACAGCGAGACTGGCTGCAGCTGGAGCAGGAGAGCAGGGATTTCCCATCACCTCCACCGCTGCTCCATCTGCTCCAACGCCTGGGGAAGGGAGAGAGACCTGAAGGAAAAGCTCAGCGCCCGCTTCCGCACCGCGGACGCTAACACCAGCCTGGGCATCAAACAGCTTTTTTCCCGGAGCGTATTTGGGCCCTGCCAAGCGCAGCACGGTTGCAATACAGACACTGCAGAGAAGGGGACGACGCACACCCCGGTGTGCACTAACACCCAGGCAAAACAGCGTCGTTTCAAAGTTAGCAGCTTTCTAGGTGAGGCTTTGATCACAGCCAGTTTGATCCCAGACCCCTCACTCCTCCCGGCTTCTTCTTCTCTGTTACAAAGAGATTTAAAAAAAAAAGTGTTTTTTTCTTGACAGGTACCGAACAAGTCTCCTTCCCACAAAGCGAGGTTGTCAGGGTCCCATTCGCTTCCAGCTTTGTAGGAACGTTTTCCCTGCCCCAGATTTAACCTGGCAGTCTGGTGGCTTCCTTGGGAACCAAAAAAGACACGCTTGAGGACAGAATCTCTGCCATAACCCTCACTGGAGTGACTTCAGTTAAAAATTTACCTCTCCAAATCGGGGCTGACCCTGCAGCTCCAGGGCTGCTTGCATAGATACCCCTTTCCTCATTTCCTTTGGGAATTTGAAAGACAGCTAGAAATGCTTATAACCTTGGATCATAAACTCTCTCCATCACCAGCAGGCGGTGGACACGTGGGAAAGAAGCTGTTTCGCCCCGTTCTTGAAATGCTGGGGAAGGTGTGCTGGCCCGGGGCTCAGTGGGACACCACGCTCGGCGCGGGTGACACTGGGAGCCCCCGGGGACTGGCTACGTGAGGCACCAGCTCTGCCCCGAGAGAGGTTCAAGCAGGACCCGTTGGGGTCTTGCAGGCCAGCCCTGGATTTTCCTTCTAGCTCGGGGCTGATCCAAAACCCACAGACATGAGTCTTCATGGACTTCCTTAATCCAGAGCCATTCCTGAGCAAGGTGGGGTGAGAAATCACTTTACGGTGAGCCCTTGCTGTGGTATCAGTAGCTCTCCAGCTGCTGCGTGTGGATGCACGCTTTCATCTCCCATGTCACAGATGCAGAGAAGCGAGGCAGGGAGAGGTAGGGGACATGCCGCAGACCGTGCCGTGGGATACGCCTATGGACGGCTCGGATTTATTTGTGACAGAGGAGTTTTCCAAAACAAAAGGAAAAGAAGCCATTTCAGTAGAATCTAAACCTTTTGCCAGAAAAGTATCAACTTGGTAAAACAGAGGAAAAAAAATCAGTTTGGATTTTAGGTTTCTACTTCACTGCGATTTGCTCACAATATGTTATGTAATATGTATTGCTCACGCAATTTACATGATGAATTTTAATAAAACAAAAATGCTGAGAAAGTGTCACTTCAATTTTCCAGAACAGCCCTGAGGAATGTTTGCTTGACCAGAAATTTACATTTTTCATTCCTACTTGGAACAACAACAACAAAGAGGTCGGTATTTCCCACGAAACAGGAATCTTGGGCTCCGACGGCTCTCCTAGGCAGTCTGCTGAGAGGAACTTTAAAGGCAGAGCAGGCAAAATATTCGCGCAGCGCTCCGTTCCCTGTCCCATCCTGCTCCGTAACAACCAATGGCATCAAAAGAAACAGCTCCTCGAAGGCGCAGGAAGAGCAAAAACCCTGAAACAGACCTGCCGTGCCCCGAAACCATTCCTCTTCAGAGAACGCTCCCTCCGGGCAAATGAACTTCAAATAATTCCTCCCTCTCTCCCCCTCCAGAGAAGCCCTAATGACACCTTGTCCGTGAACTTAATGCGTTTTAAACTATCTCCATGCCTGGCCACATACTTGGAATGTCCCCTAAGGACTGCTAAAAAGTCACAAGCAGGAAAAAAAAAAAAAGACAAAACTTCAGTCTCGGTCCCCGGGCTCCCGCCCCCGCGGAGGGGAGGGTTTCGCGGCACACGGTGTTACCTTTCGCGCACCCGGGCAAGGCTCCTGGTAGACAGAGCAGGGCACGAGAGGACCACGGGGACACCAGCCTGGGTTTGAACTTTTCACCATTTTTTTTTTTCTTCAAGGAGGATTTTTTTTCCTTTTGGTTTTAAAAAAGCCCTTCAGGAAATGATTTAGGAGCAGAGAGCATGGTCAGCTAATGGACTGCAGCTGAGGCAGTGCTTGTGACACTGGAGCAGCTTCCCGCTTTTCCCGTGCGCGTGTCCACGGGGGCTTTCGTCGTGCCCACGCGCGTGTGCCTGCGCGCGTGTAGCACGCTCTGTGCTCATCACCGGCGTGGTATCCGGCCAAGCAGGGCTTGAAACCCCTCCAGAAAATAGTCAAAATCCTCAGGATGGCAGCTCCTCTCCATGTGAATTGTTGAGAAATAGGGACTAAACAGCTCGTGCCCTCCCCTCCGGCACTTGCCATGTGTCCGTGCAAACATCACTTTGGCCTTGCTCAATGCGCTCCCCAGTGACCCTACAATAACAACCCAGGGATTACTGCCCAGCAGCCGGCAAGGCTCTCACATCTGCAAGCTCTGGCCAGAGCAAACTGGGCTGATACCAGGGGCACTTTGAGGCTGGGCGAATTTATGACTTCCTCCACAAGAGCGCATTGGCATGGGTTGCCCTCCCCGAGAAAAGCAAGCCAGGCTTTAAGCATTTGCAGGATGACAGCAGCCTCTGCAAAGGACCATCTGTCTGGGAATCTCAAAGAGTTTTTGAGTCACAGATTGCCCTTCCTTCTCCCCCTCCAACGCACCCACGCTTTGAATTCTCTCCCTCATTTTCCTGCGGATTTAGAGTGGCAAAGTGCCTCTCGCAGCAGGGCAGAGATGGCATGGACGTTGCGTCCCAGACTCCCCATGCACACATAGACATCTAAACATTGGGGTCTGAATTTGGTCCAGCCGCCGGGAGCTGGACCTTTCCTTATCATCCCCTTGCAGGCTGCTCCTAGAAGAGATTTCTTTTGAGCGCCCAAATAAACAGAGATGCTTGGGCAAAGGGAAACCTCAGCCATGCCTGGTCCATTAAACAAGCTCTGGCACTACCCACGTGGCTCTCCCGTGCTCTATCTCAGCTTCGGGAGGAGAGGACAGACGATAGTGCTTGGTCTCAGCAGCCGCCAGGGGATCCGGTCCCTCAGCCCGGCTGCATGCAGCTGGCTGGCTGCAGGCTGGTGACAGCATTCGTCTGATGCTATTGAGGACCTGGGGATGAATTTGCCTGAAAAGAAATGATGAGCTTTCTCTTCAATGTCAGTGCCACTAGCATGCATAAACACCCCAAAAGTGAGCGATTTGGAGTATACAGGACAATCTGGGTGATGCAGAGGTCTCCTGCCTTGGCCAGCACCCTGCAGAGCTCATCAGGGATACAGAGCTGCTCCAAACCTCACCACCAGCCCTGTCACTTTATACCTCTTGTATTTACTGCAGACCCAGCTCTCCAGACAAAGATTTCTGCTTCATTCACAAGCTTTCAGGTTCCCAATTAAAAATTGCAAAATTCTCAAGATTGAAGAAGCCAAGCATGCAAGCCCCAGGGTAATTTTACCATCCCCTAAAAAAAAAAAAGGAATCTAGAAAATATTCATGAGAAAAACTGAAAACAATTCCTCCGCCTGTTGGAAAAGCCTTACCATTTTCCAGCCTGCTCAGCCCGGAAGCTGCAGGAATTGAACAGGGCTGGGAACATCTCTGGGGCAGGTGAATGTCCAGCACAGCACCCACCGGCCGCAATGGGACTTCTGCCAGAAGGCAGCGAGGGCTGTATGGCAGCAAAGGGGAAGGCCAAGACACGTAAATGTTGAGGGGATGATGCTTAGGCAAAAGTCTGGTGTGGGGGTGCAGGCATGGAGCGAGAGGCCGGGAGGCTGGACCGGGGCGCCAGAGGGGCCAAGGCCGGGGTGGTGGGTCTGCTGTGCCCGGAGAGCTCCTGCAGCACCTGTACATCAGCCCCTCACTGTGGCATCTTTGTCTCCTTTGGTCTTTTCCACTAAATTAAACTCACATTGTCTCCCATTAGCTTGTCATGGGGATCTATTTATTTATTTGCTTCCAATATGCCAGCTTCTTAAAGCTGTCCAATTTGCATTCTCCTCCTTCCACCCCAGCCTAATTAAAAAAATATTGCTGTTAAGGCATGTGGTGCCCTCAGCAGGGTTGAGGGGCAGATGCAGCCCCGGAGCCAGGCCTTGTCCCCACTTATCCATCCCTCCTTTCTGGAAGAGCAAGGCAGGTCTAGGCACGGAGGGATGGGACCACCACCCCTGCGCTCCTGCACACCCGCTCAGCTCCTTGAACAAGCATTCAGAGAGCTTCTCTGAGGCTGCAGGGAGAGCAATGGAAAAAAAAAAGGAAAAGGTTTTTTTTTAATTTTAAAATTATGCTTTTAATTTTTTTCAAACTAAAAATATCTTCTCATTTTAAAGTTTCCAAGCACGATGCCCTGAAGAAGCAAGAATGACAGATGCTGCCGACTGCAGATGTTTTGCTTTCCTTTATTTAATTTTAATTAGTAATATTTTCCACACCAAAACTCACAGATGGCTATTTGTGTCTCTTCAACTGGGTCAGGCCAGGATCAGAATGACCTGCTAGGGATGTCGCGGAACCATGCTGCAGGGTGGTTATATTTGGGCAGGGCTTTGTCCTTGCCTTATTAACCTATTGATTGCCACTGGCCCACCAGGCACATGCAAACCATCCTTGTGTTCATCTCCGAGGCCTCCTGCTTCCTTTCATGACAAGCGTTTTGGGTAGCCAGCTCCCCAAAGCCCTTCAGCAACCAAACACCTGAGCCAACCAAATCGCCTGGCTCTTCCCATGACCCTGTCTCCATCCATCCATGCTACAAGGCTTTTGTGAGGCCTCACAGTTGCAAACCGCCCCGTTGACTTTCACCCTTTGGGTGTCGCGTGTAGGACTGTGCTGCTCTAACACAACCTTGCAGCTTGCAGCAAGGGTGCAAACCCAGGCTCTGGGCAACACGTGGTGACACTCTGCCACAAAGAGGGTGAGGTTGGCGTCAAAGGGGGATTTACCCCTGTTTCCCACCAAGCACCACCTGGTGCAGGGGGTGCTCTGGGTTAGGGCAGAGGGGAATGGGAGACCAGTGGCTTCTCTTTGCTACAGGGCATTTGCTACCCAGTGGGACTCTTTGCTCCAAGAAATTGTGCAGGAAAGCCACCTTCTTACAGCGAGCACCACTATTCCTGTCTTGCTGCTCTATTGCCCATCCACAAATGTCTGCTGACCCTTGTGGAGGAGTCAGTGCTCCTAGGAACAGCAGAAAAGCAAGCAACCCTGCAAACCACGCACTAGCACGTGGGGACCGCAGTCCTCCATGTGGACTCACAGCCTCTCCCTCCACGCACCCAGCTGGGGAGACAGGGGCACCGCAAGAGCAATGTAAGCTATTTCCAAACTCTGTCCTGATGGGAAGGTTCGTGCTACCAGCCTGGTAAGATGGTAAGTTCACAGAGAGCACCGTCTGTCACGTGATATCTGTCCGTGGGTATCAGAGAGATGGCAGGGAGAAAGAGCAGACTCTGCAACAAATACACATAAATGTCGTACAGCTGCTGTTAGTCAAGAGTCCCTCTTATTGCCCCACTACTACTGGGAGAATATTACCAAGGAGCTTTCTTTAGGTTTTCAAAGCACTTCCTTTGGTCTAATCAAGGCATTGCTGCACAGGAACAAAATCCTGAAGCTACAGGCACCCTTTTGAAATGTCGGCTTGGTGCTCTGTGGTGATTAAAACAGCAAAGGGAGAGGCAGGAATTACTAGGAAGGATCAGAGAATGAATCTGCCAACGCCGTTATGGTGCTGGGCAGAACCATGTCCACCTCCGTCTGGGGTGTGGGGTGCAGTCCTGCTCCTCTTTTTTCAGAAGAGATAAGGGTGGGAAAGGTTTACAGGATACAGGCAAAGGTGAACAAAGGGATGGTTTTCAGATGGGGAGCAGCTAACTAGGCTGAGACTCTTCTCTGGCAGAAGGGGTGGCTGGAAGGAGAAACAGCGTATCATCACCTTTTGCCACAGGATGTCAGATGGCTGTAAAAGTTGTCTGGGAAAACTTGTGGAAGAAAAATCCTTCGAAAATGATTTATGATGAAATCACTAGTCCTGGCTTGGGAGATCCCTTAGCTTCAAGTATGTGGAGGCTGCAGAGCATTTTGGGAAGTGTAGCACCAGCCTCACCTTCTTCGTAGGCTTTCCCTGGACATTCACAGGTGGACCCAGTCCAGCCATTCTTACGTCTCCCCACATGGGAAATGCATCTGAGCAAAGTACCCTGTCCATGTTGCTTGTGGAGCCATGGCAGGCCCCTGCCATAAGAACAAACCCAAATTCTCCAGGACAGGTCATCTCTGCTTTGGTAGCACAGGTACCCTTGGGGATCCATCTTCTCCTGTGTCTTTGATGGAAATGTCAAGCTCCATCAGCAACAGAGCATAGCCCAGAGCCTGGTGTCAGCGGAGGAATGATCAGAAGGGGGAAAACACTTGTGTGAGACTGGGGAGAGGAAGATGAAAAGAGTTTTTCTTGTGGAGATGCTGGATACCACAGCCTAACAGAAACCAGAGGTCCTTCAGCTCAGGAGTGATATATGCTTAGTGATTGTTAATGAATCAGCCCTAATTGCTGAGCTCTGACTATCCCTCTCTGAGGTGTGACATGCATTACAAGAAACCAAAGCAGAGGACAGAAGATAACCAAATTTCTTGGCTCTGGGCATGTACATTAGCCACTAATCTCCTGTCTAGAGCCACTTGCTGGTTAACAAAGCTCATCCATCTACTGAACCAGGCTGACAAGAAGTCAAAACAAAAGGAGACATCAGCCCCAGCATCATCAGAGCATGCAGACCTGGGCTGCACCTTTCTTCTGGGACGCCCTGAGCCACTGGGGCTGGACCATGAACACCAGGACCACACAGAAAGGGGGACAACACAAGAGACAAGCAAAAAAATGAAGCAGCCAGACTAGGAAGGACTGGGTAAGACCAGCGTGGCAACTTGGGGAGCCTCCAGCTGCCTTGGGAATCAGGAATATCTCAGGGAGAGCCAACTTGCAGGAGAGCCTGCCTGGTGGCTGTAAATGGGTGAACCTATGTGAGCAGCAGCCCTGGTTAATGTCAGTAAATGGAGCTGAAATCCTTCGCCTTACCCAGACCAGGGAGTTTCATGTAATAGACCCTGAGTGCTCCATAGCCCAGCCAGGTTTATGTTGTGGGGATATGGCTGTCTGCCTTTTATTGTGTTTCGCTCTGCTTTTCTATTATACGGCACAATAAAAAGCCAGCTTCCTCTTCTCATTAGCCATTTGCTTGAGCTTGAAGTGCATGGAGAGTTTTCACGTGCCTGCTAAGAAAGGGGTAATCTGCTCTCTGGGAGTCGCTCACCTCCCTGCAGACCCCCAGCGCACCGCCTGCCTTGCAAGCGCAGCCACAATGTGTGTGTGTGCATCTGGCCGGAGAGCCTGTGTGTACAGCTACAGTGGCATCACATAAAAACTGCTCTGAAAGTACATGCCTTTGGCTGCAGGGTCGAGCACGCAAACACTGGAAAAGGGAAATTCACGGTTATCTGGTCACCTTTAGTTTGTTCTCTCTGTGCTTCCACCTCCTAGATTAAATGAGGCACGGGGACCTAATGAAAAATAGTAAATATGAATGTCATTAAAGACAGCACCATAATGCATAAGTGGATAGGGGCAGAAATAAGGTACTCAGGCAAGAGCAAATCTGGTGTGTTTTACTTTGCTGCCTTGGATACAGCTTTTTGCTTATAGATTTTACTGAAATGTGAAAAAAAGCATTTTTCTGATGCTTTTTAAAGGAAAAATGAAGTTACTTTATGAGTGCAGCAATCCGTCACCTTATGATGCTCTTTGGATGGTGGAGGTGAACAGAGCAAACATGGGTTTTGGGCATCAGATGGCAAATCCAAGTAGGGTTTGCGTGGAGGGGGCTTGTGTGCCAGGGGAATGATGGCACATCCTTTTCCCTTTTTCTTTCTTAAAAAGACATATATGTGAAGAAGGGAGCAGCTCCTACACCTCTTGGTGTAGGAGGTGACCAAGAGAGGTAGCAGGAGCTACCGTTGCCCTACCCAAGGCCAGGCAGGGCTTGGCCTCCACTGCACAGACTCTAACTCAGAAGACAAAACAGGCCCCTGAGCTTGCAGACACCTCCTGCCACCTTGGCACATGGGCCTGGGGTCTGCAGCTACCCCCCTCCTGAGTGCCCTGGAGATCTGCAAAACTTCCCAGCTGCAGAGTGACCCGGGTCCAGCAAGGACCAACAGTTCCCTCTGCTGGGAGGATGGCGAAGAAAGGGTTTTAAGCTCCTTCTCCCATCTGAGGAGGGCATGATGATTAGATATCCTATTCCCGGAACATCCCACCTCCCACAGACCTGCAACCAGAAACATCCCTAACCAAGCGCTACCTTCCCTCCCCTCTCCTTCGCTGTCCTGCTAGCTGCACAAATGGAAAGGCAGTGCACAGTTTCTGGCATTTAATTGAGGTAGTTGGTGCTGTTCATTTTTCCTAAGCCTCCTGTGTTGGATACAGGTTATTTCCAGAAAATTTTACCTTTTTTTTTTTCTAGAGTAGGGTCTTCAGTTTCCTAGTATGAAGCTGGATAATGTGTCCCTAAAATAGCAAAGAGAAAATGCTTCCATTTTTTTAGACCTTGCAATTTTTTTACATTAATGCCTGGAATCTGAAAACTAAGGGCTTTTTAAAAACTGGACAATATTAACAAACAAAAAGAGCATCTGGCAGCTCCTCTTATTGATCTCTCATTCTCAACAGGTTCTCTTCATTAGTTTCAGGCATGTGGTTATCTTTCTCTCCTGGTCATATAAAATATCCTTTTTCTAAGCCCTGTCAGCTTGAAATCCCATTAATTATACCTGGGATGATCAGTGAGAACATACAGGATATTTCGGTTTTCTTGAATGAAGGAGCAATGGCAGACAACGTTAAAGATGTGGGGCAGAACTAAAAACCAACTCAGGAACCAGCAGAGACATTAACATTTTACCTATCTAAAGCAAGCCTTGTCCCACCTTGCCCTGCCTGATCTGGTCTGCATAAACACTACTGCTGAATTAGGCTAGTGTTTCCATACCAGGACTTGATCAGTTATGAAGGCTGCAATAAGCAAGTTGCAATGAGCAGCCTGTAGCTCCCTTGGCTCCGTAAGGTTCATGCAGATGTAAAGCGATGGACCTAGGGAAAAATCAAGAGATGCACACAGTGGTATCTGCCAGAGATGGGCCAACAACAAGCTATTGTAATTTGGAAAGAAGAGTTGGTGTGAACAGATTTACAAAAGTCTTAGCCTCTTATTCATTAGCAGTCAAAGAAGCAAACAGAAGGTTGTGCTTTATTAGGAGAGGAATGGAGAACATCACTGTGAATCTGCACAGACTGTGGTGAGACCACGTCTCAAATTCTGTGTGCAACTTCGACCTCTGTCTCAGAAAAGACATAGAGCTGGGAACAGCACAGAGAAAGGTGACAGGGCTGATCAGAGCCACAGAACAACTCTGGACATAAAGTGACTAAATCGGTTAGGTTTCTGCAGCTTAGAAAAAAAGCTGAATGGAGATGTCTGTAAAAGCCTGACAAGTTAAAAGAAGGTAGCAAATGAAGTATTTTTCTTTGCTGTTGCTCACAATGCATGAGCAAAGAAGCACCCAGGGAATTCACTAGGGCATAAAATGAACACAAAAGAGTCCTTTCTTTGTCCAATAGGTACTTAAATTTTGGAGCTTGTTGCTAGCAGGTCTTGTAGACAAGAGTTTAGATCACTTCCAAAAGTGACTAAACAAATTAGTAAAAATAATTAATCCCATAAAGACCTATTAAGCACAAAGATACCATCTTGAGAGGTCTGGGAACAGCCATATATGCCCTGTCCAAAGCTTTTTCTGGTGGGCAATGGCAGAGATGGGTTTTGGGAGGAGATGGCTGGTTCTGACCCTCACTACCCGTCCTTACAGTCTTTGGTAGAAACCCTGGATCTCTGGGGGCAGGTCATTGGAAAAAGTAGAGACAAGCACCGTTTGGGCTCAAACTCAGGACAGTGATGAGGCTACTGGCTGGCAGTAGAAGAAACCCAAGTCCAGACTCATCCCCTCTACATTTCGGTTCAGCTGCTAAACCTGATGTGCCGTCCCTTTCAAACCTTTCTATAGTGAGTGGAGGCAGAGGCACTGTCAGAGGGCTGAGGACAAGGACAACTGTACTGAGCCTCGCCAGAAGTCCCTGACCACAGCCAGCAGTGTCCACCTAGGACAAATATAGTAACAGGACAGGTGTCTAGCAGTGCTCCCCAGAATAACCCATCCCAGCTGCTAGCAATCTGCTAGCAATCTGCTGCTCTTCCTTAGCAGTGAGCAGTACTCTATTCACCAACTCCATCAGTGTTTCTGTGACTGCAAGCCCCCTCTGCTCTGAACTGCTCTCACACCATGCCCTCTCTCTGCTGACTGTAGAGACTTTCAACCTAGGAACCTCAGTTAAGTGCTTACGGTGAGGGAGTAAGGCCTGCAATGCTGTTAGCCGGGGATGGTAACAGGCAGATGCCAGCTGTCTCGTGAACCCCAGTGTGCAGTGGATCTCAGTTGATTTATGCCAGCTGAGCATGCAATGGTGTGTGGAGTCAGGAGCAATGCATGGTCTCATCTGCCACTGCTCCATGTGAGCACTGGGCACCCCACACTTCCTGATGTGGTGGCACTTCCCTCATCTAGGTTACTGCTGTGATTTCAGCCCACATATCCCACCATGCTGAAGGCATGGATCAGTGCCTAGGAAGGTTCACACAACAGCATGAGTCCCATACCAAAAGTCCAAGGTCAGGAAAGCATTTTTAGCTTTGATACTTGCTGAAAAGTGGCAGCCTGAGAGCTCAGAAGAGATCTCTGGTGTTCCAGGCAGGCAGAGAATAGACAGCCCCTCCTGGAAGAGCTCCCAAACTATCTTCACTTAGCAGCTTGAGGAGAGACAAGAAGGGCTAAGATTGCCTTCATGCCAAGTCCACATAAGGCGCATGTATCACAACCAGAACTTGAACCCACTGTCTGTGTCCCTCTGCCCACACAAGAGCCATACAAGAGCATCCTAAGGCTTTGGCCTTTTGACCAGAGATGGTGCTTGGATCTAGGTACAATCAACCAATTTGGAAGCATATCCACCCTGCAAAATAGAGCACAACACAGAGATCCCAGAGCGAAGACAGACCCTAACTGGTAAGTCTGCATCACTCAGGGGAGGACTATGAAGGCTTACTAGCTCAGGTCTGATGCAGGTGAGTCTAGACTACCCATCACTGTGCCCAGGAACACAAATCCTCACTCTTAGCAGGCTTTATTTGCCTGGATGATGTCTAGGCATGAGGTGTTTCATGCCCTGCTGCCTCAGTCTGCAATTACCATCAGGGCTGGAATTTTCAAGCCCAGGTCTGTTAGTGCAAACATGGTCTTAAATTAGATCAGCTGAAAGAGAGAGGAAGACAGGAAGAAAAGATGCCTCCCAGCTCACCTGGGACACCCAGTGCTGGGCTGACTCCTTGCTGCTGCCCAGGAACACATGGGCAGACCTAGATGCAAGCAATCTGCTAGCCAGAGGAAAAGCAAGACCTGTGTTTCTCCTTCCCTAGCATCAAGTCCCTGAAATATGATCAGACTCCCTTCCTGAGATGTCCTGTGGTTGGAGCCATGAAGGCAGAGAGCATCATGGGGCGCCTGTGTTTGTACCAAGCAATGTCTTCCTGTGAAAGGTGATTATTAGGTTGTTCTCAGATGTGACGACAGCCTCGCATTTCTGCTCTCACTTCTGCCTTTCCCATATTTCCAGGAGATAATGATCTCATCTCCTAACTGTTGAAGATCTCTCCTTCTCATCTGCTCTTCCCCTCCTGTCCCCCTCCTCTGTTCATTATGGGATAGAAATGTTATCGACCAACAATCACTAGATGTCAAAAAAACCTTATCACAGAATCCAGCTGCCAACATAGCCTAAACGTGCTTAGGAAATGCCAGTAAATTACAGGAGAGAGAGAAAGTGAGTGAGGGAGGAAACATTACGATGAGCAGTGAACTGCAATTAACTGTTCCTCATTTGGAAGGAGCAGGAAATGTATGAAGGAAAGCAGAGCTAAGGGGTCATTGATCTCAGTAACTGAGGGAAAACTGAGAAATTGACGGTTTAATGGTGTTCTTCTGGGGGTGGAGTTTGCTTTGTGGGCCAGGCTGGGGCAGGAGACCACTCTGCTGTTGAACACAGGGCTTAGGATTCATCCTGGTTAGCACACAGCACTAAAAGTATGCCGCCAACCTTCCTCCAAAGTGTCTTGACACCTCCCTGGAAAGGGGTTCTCCCCTCATGGCCAGGTCTAGACTGTATTCTTGTATTGTCATAAACCTATGCCCCAGCCTTGTGTCCAAACAGCCTGGATGCCAGGCTGGGCTTGGGGGTTGGCTTGGGAGCAAGGCAGATCAGAATCAGTCGCCTCTCAGGGCATGTCCAAGAGTGACCTGGACAGGAGTCAAGCCAAACCTGCTCAGTCTGAGTCTGCCTCTGTATATCCCATAATTTTTTCAGATAATGTCGTGTGAACATATGGACAGATAAATCAACCCATGGTCCTTCTTAGGAGGTCCCAAGGGATACTAAAATCAGCAGGGCAGAAAGGCACTTTAGGGTGCTAAACCCTGGCTGGCAGGTGGACAGGGACTATGCTTTGTATGCATCTGTCTCCTGGCCTGACTGTCTATGGAGGGTGTAGCACAGTCAGCAGGTTGCAGACTGTCCCTGATAGTCTTTGGTGTGAGTTCAGGATGAGGCTGGAAATGAAGATTACAGCCGGTGGTGTGACTGGGTCTGGCCAAAATTAAAAAAAATAATAAATTGTAGCTGGCAGGATTTGAGCAAAAAAGGGAAAGATGGTAAGACAAGAGGATTGCAGTGTATGTGAACAGACTTATTCCTTGTCAGCTCTGCCACCGCCTTCCCCCATCGTGCTGAATTTCACTGGATGGTTATTTAACAGCCCTACTTGTCTCCAAACATTTTGACTCTTAGACAATGCAAATCCCAGCAAAGATCTGGAGGCTATCCTGCAGACCATCCAACCTCTCTCCCTCTGTCTCCACCACCCCTTCCTCCATACTCCTGCATGCCTTGTCTCCCTATACCAAGACTACAGGCCCAGGGCACTTCATCCTTCAGCCTTCTACAGCTTGCTCCACCTCCCCAAGGTTGACCCTAACCCCTGCTTTCCACCCTATCTCCTTCACTCCTCATCCCACACCCCGCTCTTGTATGCCCACGTCCTCCCAAGTTTCCATCCTGCACACTCCATCCCCATGCTGTGCAAGGCACTGCAGAGAATGAGGTGGAGCTGGAATGGAAAAAATGAGCCACTGCATTATCCAGAAACATGTCGTCATGACCTAGCTACTTCACAGGAACTGTCCACCTATGGCTCTTATCCCATGGCAGTTGTGAGATGTTTTGAGACTGTTTGTACCCCGAGGAAGAAACACTTACTAATACACTTCCCCAAGACAACCACAGGTCCTCTGCTGTGACTTCATTGTCTTGCTGCAGATACTAGACTCCCATTTGGGAACCATAGACCTTAAGTGTCTTATTATCATCTCCTCTCCTACAAGCAGGGAACCACTTACTGCATTAGGAAGATACCCAGATCTCACTGGTTGTCTCCTGCTAGATTAAATAATCACTCACAAAATTCACGGGCCCCTTGGAAAGGTCAGCATCTACTAAAACAAGATCATTGCTTGTCACTGCAGCTTTGCTCAGTTCATGCTTTGCACAGCTGAGGCAAGCACCAAGAGGCACTGACCTATGTTCTCTCCATATGTTCCCTGCTTTGCCTGCAGCTGCTGCCGCAGCCTGGAGCCACATAGCACAGAGACATTATTCCTCCAACCATCCTCAGGGCTTTCCATGGCTGCACCATCTCAGTCAAGTCCAGGACTCCCTTTAAAACATGTACAATCCAAGTCAGGCTAGGACAGGTTAAGAATTTTCCCTAAACAGATTAGAGGATGAGTAGAGGACTGTTCTTTCTCCATTGGATCCATTCCCCATTCTTTATGATGATGCACTGCCATTTAAGAAGTAGCTGTTCACATTTAATTGGCGTAGTGAGTGATCTGAAATGATCCAAGAAAATGCTCTGTGTTTGGAAAAAGAGGCTCACCCTCCTCCAGGAGATGATGACATTTCAGTCTTTCTAATTTGTAATTCACGTCCCAGGCCAGCAGAATCTGGAAGACATAAATCTCATTTTTCCCTTCTTTGTATTAAAGTAAATTTATGTTTGTGTAAGGTAAAGACCTCGTAGTCCTGCATGCCTTGGCTGCAGCTCCCAATGGATACTGCTTAAGGCAGAGTGGTCCTCTCCTCCCTGGCACAGTAATCCTCAAGGTGGGGCTGAACCCACCTCGTCCTTGGACTCTCAACTACGGCTGCTAAGAGTGGAGATATGACATTGTCACAGCTCCTGCACTTTTTTCTGGGGAATTTGGGAGAGACTTAGGCCTCTTGAGGGGTTTCAGGCAGTGTCTTCCTAGCCAGAATGCTTTCCTGAAACGGCCCTTGTGACTGTGGTACCTGAGCAGCGGTGTCGGTCTGGAGAGTGGCATCAGAGAAAAAGCAGAAACTGTAGGAATCAAATCGACCTCTGCTGAGACAGTTTTAGTCTGCAAGTGACCTGAAGTATCTAAAGCAAGAGGCCGAGACACCAACTACCACTACAAAGCTCTCAAAATCTGGACAAAGCACTATGTCCCACACTGATTAAGGGTGAACCTTCACAACCAACCAGAAAGACACTGCTTTCACATGATTTTCCACCAGTCACTGAAAGAAATAACTCACCCATACACAGATGTACTCCTCTGTGAGGGTAAATGCCATCACCACCCAGCCATCATTTATGGACAAATAGACCATCAGGGTCTTGCGAGCTTTTACTGGTTTCTCTCTGTCTGTCCTCCTGGGCCAGCTGAAGCTGTAGACCTGCACTTTCCTCTTCCTTATGTGTCTGTGAGCACAAGCGAGCTAGTGCTAAGCCTGAAGCATCTCTGTTAAGAGCTGCAAAGGACAGTGGGGAAATCCTTACAGGCAGCACTCCAGCTGAGGAGACTCGCCCTACTCTGGTGGAGACCTGCCCTCGGGTTGTGTTTGGTGTGCTGCACTGAATGTTTTTGGGGGGGGAGGGGGCTGTTTTTTTTTTCTCAAGCATGGAAAGATTAGTCCCTTTTCTCGGCCGCAAGGAGAAGAAATATTCAGCACCCCAAACCTGGACAGCTTCACCCTTCCCTTCACCGAACCTGGGGCCTGACTCCCGAAAACCTGCCAGCACCCTGGCCTGGGGCACCTGCTGGGGTCCTTGTGCTAACATCTCCCTGCAGCAGGAGCAATCTTCCCAGCCAAGCAGATTTTCTCTTGCCTTGTGCTATCTCAGACAGGCTCCATGACCAGAACAGCCTTAAAACCCAGGGAACCACCTGGTGTGTGATAGCCAAGCTTGAAACCCAGACATGCCTTGGAAATTCCTCTGTGCCTCCAGGGTCCTCTGATGCTGCCTTGTCTCTCTGTTCCCTCTCCTCATGCTTTGGCTCAGAGCAGCAGTGGAAGGAGCAGGGCACCAGGCCCTGTGGGAACCAGCCATCTTCTCCCAGCTGCTCTCACCAAACAGCCTTCCCTGCCCTGTGCAATTACAAAGGTGTCACTGTTCATTTGACCAGGCTTGCTGCACGACAAACTCGTGTAGCCCTCAGGGGAATCAAAAGTCAAGACAATTTAAGAGGGAAAGTAGAAACTTCCACTTGTGTTTTTCTCATTGTTTCCCATCTGCTCTGCTGGAGTGTTGGGAGGGTGGAAGAAGGAATGCACGACGTGGCTGAAATACATCAAACCCAGAAGCTTCATTAACCATGCTCAAGAGTTATTATTCAGACCTTCCTGGTGCTCCAAGGCTGCTTTTAGTTGGCTGAAAGCTTTTAAATACAGAACGGCTGGATGTGGGCCAAATTGTGTGACTGTGATGCTGTCCATGACCTCTTTCAGGCTCCCTGGACTTTTTACCTTTGAGGTGTTCCAGCTGACCTGCAAAATCAATACGCTGGGATTATATATTTAACTGAGTGCTTGTCTTGGACCAAGGCCTCTGAGATGTAGATCACTGCAAGTCATTTCTGGAAAAAGACAACAGGGAGACAAGAATGAAAAGGTGGTAAACATCAGCACAAGAGGGGAATAAGCTAGTTTTCTTGAGTAGAAATAGCATAATCCCCCTTCCTGCTGCAGGAGCAATCACACACTAATGATGCACAGCCTGGAAGATCCAATGGATCCAATGATGTCTTTTCACGTCATAGTCATCTTGATGTTTGGGCAGTCTCCTGGGAGTGGAAGATGCAAGATCCACCTCTCCTCTGATTCACTCATGTATCCTGTGATGCAGGTACATGTGAGACAGGCTCTCCAGCTTGTGTCTGTCTCCATTTCTCTTCTGGTGGCTGCTCTGCTTTGGATAAGCCATTTGATATTCAATATTTACCCTCCCTCTCTCTAAGGCTCTCTGGACTTGGCTAATACAGTGCTTGCTTGGCCAGCAGGAGCCTGATACTGAAATCTCTGTCCTGATTGTAGCAAAAAAGGAATTCATCCCCAGAGCATCTATTTAACATTTGCAAATCTGCAGTAATAGAGGGTGGATGGGGGAGATGGCAGGTGTTCCCATCTCCTACCCCTAGGATATGCAAGAAACTCACTTGCTCTCTAAATTTGTAGAGCTGTTATGATCCTAGCTGAGACCAGGTTGAGGTCTCTGTAGCAGTGCACTGCTAGGAAGCACCTGGAGAGCGTAATAGCACTTCTGCAAAGACAGCCCAAAAGAGTACTAAGGTAGTGCCTACATGTGCCTGTTCTCATTTTGTATCAATTACTGCTGTTATGGCAGAACCCATATGAGATTAAGCCCTCAGACGAACAATGAGGGGCAGTGTTTGTTCTGAGTCTCCATCCCCATCTGAGTGTCCAGATTTACAGTCTGCCTTAAGATAAAAGGTAGGAAGAAGAGGTTATACAAGTGAGAGGGGTGGCTCAGCATGACCCCACACCCTTTTGCTGAAAGAGGTTTGGAGAGTGAACCCTTTCAGAAGCCAGCTTGTGGGCATATACTTCCAACTTTGTCCTTCCCCAGTGGAGAAAACCTCATTTCCCACTGTTTATTGATGCACAGAGCCACTCAGCTCACTGAAATTACAGAGGATAAAGCTTTTTTTTTTTATTGGCCATCTATTAGCATTTTTAATTTGCTACATGAGGTAAGTTTCAAAAGGTGCCAGAGAGCAGTTTAAGAAATTAGCTGGTCTTAGCATTTTCTCTTCTTTCTGCCTGACTTAGGTCCTCAAAGCCTTAATTAAAACTAGGAAGTACTTCCAGAGTGAGACACTGCAGACAATCCATAGCAAGGCAAGTTGGAGCCCTCTGTAGTGTACCAAGACCTTACAGCACTGTGCTCCTCCAGGGACCTCTGATGGGGATGAAGAAGCTGCAGCTTAGCTACAGGGAGCATGAGAGAGCAGAGGGGAGTCCCTCACCAAGGAGGGGAGCTCAGTGCACCAACTGTTGCATGGGCAATCCAGGGTGCAGGAGAGATTGAAGGACAACAGATGCAGGAGGAGCCTTCCCTACTCACCGCTGGTGGAGTTGGTGGAGCAAATGTCTCACCTCTGTGAACGATCCACCTTGGAGCTGCCCCATTTCCAGCCTCATCCGTAAGGGCTGTTCTGGGAGGGGGGGAAGGAGGTGGGAGTGCCGGTTGGTTAAATAGTTGGGCTGCAGGATGGTCATGATGGTCATGTCACCCCTTCCTAGCTGAGGAGCAGGGTCACATCCCCAGGAGCTGCTGCAGGAAGTGCTGCTGGATCCTGGGCTGAGTGAGAGGGGCTCGTGCTTGTCTAGGGAGGCAGGCAAACATTATACTCTTGGCACGAGAGTGTTGGGGTCTCTCCTGCTCCCTGACACTTGTGAGTGGATAGATCCACTTACCGTTGAATTTTCCCACTCACCACTCATCACTGGAAGACATTTCTCCTCCTCATGACCCCATCACATCCCTCATCACTCAGCAGCAGCACCTCCTCTGGCAGCATAGCCTGGTACCTTTGGGGTACCTGGAGGAATGAAGGGGCTCTGCACAGCTCTTTACATGCATGGTGTCCTGATGTGCTGTGGGGAGTGGGGGGGGGGAAACTTCCTATGAGTTGGATCACTTAAGACTAAGAGCTAGGGTAAAGGAAAGGAACAGAGAGGAGAGCAGAGCAGAGCAGAGCAGAGCAGAGGAGAGATTATCAAGACTGTACTTAATGTTTAGGTTCCTCCTTGGCTGCTTCAGCCCCTCCCTAGCTTCTCCTCTCATTCTTGTAGGTCAAGTGCAATGCTTCCTCTGCTGACTTACAATCAGGCTTTTTTTTTTGCCCCAGCTAGCCATGCCTTCCTTTTCCCCCGCTGGCCTGCCATGCTGTTCACAGAGGAAGAAAGAGGCTGCACTACTGCCAATACATGTCCCAGCTGCAGCCTTACTCTCATCCTCCGCCACGTGATTAAAGACAACAAGCACATCTCCACCTGTTCACCATGGGCCTCAGTCCAGTCCAGCCTTCTGTACAGAGGCAGGAAAAGTGCAAGGAAGCTGGAGAAGGGAAGGACATATCCTCCTTCAGCAGCAAGGGAATGATCAGGCGAGTTCCAGGGAGCTGTAGCCCAGCCAGAGAGGAGAGCAACAGCTTTGTTTGATGCTTGTCTTAGGGTTTGTTGGAGAATAAAAATGTATCTTGGAAGAGGGCTTGGTGTGTAAGTAAATGGTGACTGAGCTGGGGACAGAAGAGAGACCAGCTGTGTTACGCAGAGTCAAGCAACTATGCACAGATGGGATGCTATCCTGCAAAGAGAAAGTGGTTGCCATGATCTCATAGGAAAGGAAGTTTTGGATCACTTTGCTGCAGATGATTCCACCTGTTGACAGCCAAAGGCAGAACATGGCTGGAGCTGCTCACAGTGTAGGTTTACAGGCTCTGGATGGAAACTGTCCCTGCCAGAGGTCTGTTTGGCAATTGCTGTCTGAACAAGCACCATGAGCTGGGTCAGGGTAATCCTGGGGGCCATCACCCTCTGGGACTGGCTGCTCTAGCTGTAGCTGAAGCAGCATCTTCAGTTTGTTTGCAGTGAAACAGGGTCAAGCTCTTCAGTCTGTGTCCTGTCCCAGTTCCTCCCCCTCGACTGCTACCACGGTTCAGGAGTTTGACTCTAACGATTAGGGAGGCTGTTGTCATCCTATTCCCTTACTGCTTGGTTGGCAACAGTCAGCAGTGATCACAGCATGTCAGGCTGAAATTTTGTGCCGTACCACACTGGGCTCACCATCACCAAAGTGACTTACATCTTTTGGTGCAACTGGTGCATCCTCTCAGTGGTGGACAAACGTGGTGCATCCAGAACCACAGTTCAAAACTGCCACCAATTGGAGACTCTCCTTCTGTCTCACCTTATGCCAGGCTTTCACTCAGCTTTTCTCCTACACCCGGACATTGAATAAATGCACAGAGCTGCTCTTTTTACATTGGGTCTGCACAGGAACACTCCTAAATCTAGTTGTCAAAGAGGTGTTGACTTCTGTCTGGCTCCATGCTAGCAGCATGCGAGGGCTCAATCAAGAAAAATCCCCTCTGGGGTGCCTCGCCACCATGCAGACAGGAACAAGCAGAAGTGGCTCTGCAAGACCGTGACTGACTCTGTCGCTGGGTACAGGGTAGCCTTGCAGGGAGCAGGAACTTCTACATATCCTGCAAAACCTGGGGGCTGTGCTGCATGGAGCTGGGTACCATCTGTTCCTGTCTTCCCTACCAACTGCTCATCCCTCTCATACCCATAGGGCTCTTGTTAACACAGCTCTCTGCTGATCGAACCCTGACATCATGCTGGGTTCACCTTTCTTCTTCCTCCAGCTCTGAGGAGTCTTCTGGATGTTACTCCATCCCAGTTTTAATTAACACTGGGGAGAAAGTGAAAACAGCTCTTAGCTGATCGTGTCAGGGGAGGAGACCTAATAAACCCCAGAAGAGGAGGAGTGACTGCAGAAATTGGGGAAGTAAAACCAGAAAACTCCTCTGAAACAAGGCTGAGCTTGGGCTCTGCAGCCAGTTAGTATTCAGCTGGAATGCTGTGTTGTTGCAAACAATACATTAACATCAAAGCAGCTGGGTCAGCAGTTTTAGTTAAGTGATATATTTGGTATTATATTTTTATTGTGTGTTTTTTTACACCGTGTTTTTATTTTTATGTTTTCATGTTCGAGTTTTTGCAAGAATTTAGTGCTGCTGAAAAGCACTCTATCGACAGCCCCGGATATTGAAGATCTTTGTCTATATCCAGAGAATTCAGCATGTTAGCTGCCTGCTGGCACCATGCTGGCTCTCTGCATCAACCCCACTCACAGGGATCGCCTCTAGAGATGAGGGAACAGTACTGTCTTTCATTGGCCCTGCCAGCAGAAGAGGGCAATGATTTGTGGGGTCCCATGTCAATGCTCGGATAAGACACTCTGAAGCCCAGATTCCTAAGGGTGCTTATGCACCCATATCCCACCGTGCCAAAGGGAATTGGGCAAGTCTAGTTGAGATTTTAGGGTGGCGGGTGTCATGGATGCTTCAGGCAGGACAGCCAGTTTATGGCCTGAAAGCCTGAAGTCTCCTCTCATAGCAGGGTTTAGGAAATCTTCTCTGGTGGGGATATGTGGAGACATCAGTCCCTCTCCTACAGGATGGAGGTCTGTGCAAGATAAAGCTGAAACCAAGTCCTGGTTGGGTGGTGGGCCAGAGGCAGAGTGAAGTCCCTTGTCTCCTCTGGCTGTGGTCAAGGGTGCAGGGTGAAGAGGGTCAGCCAGTGCCCACTCAATGTCTCTCCTCTCCACAGGGTGCTCCTCTCCTCCCCCAGCACATTACTTTTCCCTGCACTCATAAAAAGCTGAATTGACAGGCAAGAGGAGGATTAACCTTTTGCCACCTATGTAGGCTGCTGCGTACAAATACCTCTCTCCAAAGCATCAAGTAATAAATGAGTCTTCATCTTTGTCAAACACCTTGGAGTCCATTTGCCATGTCTCCCCAAAGGCAGCACAGCGGGGCAAGGTAGTGTGTGAAATACAGGAGGACTATAAATCTCTCCAACACTGTATGGGCATTTTACAGCTTGCAGTTTTCACTGAGAAGTGGCTGCAAATAATGGAGGGGGAAATCTGCCACCTGTCTCCAGGGGAGGATTTATTTGGGTCTAAGTGCTATAGATCTTCATATGTATGCTGCTGCTGTAAATAAACAAAGTTTAAGCAGTGACCAGGGTCTGTGTCTCTCTCACACTCTTTCTCTCTGCCGTTTCACCTGTTTGTTCCCCTCTCCACTTTCCGTGATGTTACAGCTCACTTCGGAGGTGGGCATATGCCTGGAGAATCACTTGAGGGGGAAGGAAGTGGATTGCTCTGACTGATTATATATTTCACTTTCACATTCAGTCCATGCAAAGGATTTAAGGGGAAGAGAAGTTGATAGTTAGGATTCAGGACTCGCTGCTGTGCACTCTTCAAATGCTCCTTTGAGTTCTTGGTTCAGGATTTTAATGATGCTGTTATTCTTGCGCAGAAGCAAATGGTTTGCTCCAATCTTTGCTGTGTTGCCGTACGGCTGGCCCCCATTTCAAGTCACGGCACTCAGAGAACTGCTGAGAGTATGTGGAGGGAAGTTAACTCTTTGAAGACTTCCACAGGCATTGAAGCCTGCCAGTCACAGGAGCATGGGGGAACATTCATGGGCTGTGGCATGCACCCTGGCCACCATGGCAAAGAGGCTTTGCAGAGCGCTGGCACTGTCAGGGCATGCCAGGCTGACTCAGAAGTAGGACACATCCCTTAAGCACAGGGCCAAGTTGCAAAGCAAGGCCAGATTTGTGCAGCTTCACTTGTGAGGACAGTGATGGACCTGAGAAGGTCACTGGTGGTGGGCCTAGCAAACCATCTGTCACAGGGAACACAGGCTACAGTACTTGGTCTCCACCAGCGCCTCACAGTCCAGCTGGCTGTTGTCACCTGCAACCAAGACCCAGGCAACCTATTCTTAAGTTACTTTTGTGAGTGGAGAAGCAGATTTTGGACATACTTTCCTACAGACTGCAAGAGACTGCCTCCAGGCAGTAGACATTGCAGCGAAAGAGGAGCATATGGAAGGTGGGCTTTGCCGTTAGGAGGCGGTGTCTGTTGCTGGTATTATTGCAAGGAACCCACTTGCCTTAAGCTGCCAGTCACTGTCAATCCAGAAACATCCTCCTTCTAACCCTGGCTCCACATATTTCTCCAGAGACTTCCCGAGTCCCTTTCAGACTCCACGAGAGGAAACACCAATGCATAGCCAGAGTTTCCCAGATGTTCAGGGACCCATCTGATCCATCTGCAGTTCTCAACAAGCTGGAAAAAAAACTACAAATCATAAAAGTAACAAGATAGTCACCCCAGTGGCATGGGATGAGAAGAGTTCGCAGCCTCTGTCTGCTTGGCACTGCACACATCTGAAATAAAAAGGCAGACCCAGTTCAAAACAGCTTGTAGCAATCTCTGCGATGCAATATTAAGCACTGCCCTTCCCTTGCCCTTCGATATCTTTATAAATTCTACCCTCCCTTCCTGCCCGCACCGTGTCTTATAGAAATCGGAGGAGAAACAAAGAGACAAGGACAACAAGACCTGGCGTCCCTCAACAAAGGGCTCTGCGATTTCTTCAGGAGATCCCCACAGTGCGATTAGCATCTCTTTACAGCAACATCATCTCTCCTTCTTTTGTGTCCCCAGAGGAAGATGAAATTGTCACCAAGCGCCAGAGAATGGAGCTTGATGAATACTGAAAAGACACTCAACCGCGAACTGGATTGAACTGGTCCCAGGCGGGGACTGACTGGCGACTGCTCTTAATTAGAGTTTTCGGAAGCAATCACAGTGTGTCAGAGGAAGCCTGGGTTGAGAAGAGGGAATATCAGAGGTTAGAGCTGCGAGCGGAGTACAAGCAAACAGGGTTGGTGTTAATTAGGAAAGCAGCCACACAGTCTAAGGTGTGGGCACGCTCCCTGCGCCTCTTTGCTCCCACAGACACAAAGCAAAAGTCGTCTCAGGCTTCCGAGAGAGTGAAGCAAGTCTCCTGCAGCTGAAGGGGTGCCCCCTCATGCTATTCCCTGTATTCCCCAGAGGCACAGGAGCAGCGTGCAAGGCTGCTTGCATGGGATGACAGCCCCGGACACAGGCGGGGGGACACAGCCCTGCCCCATGGCCGCTCCGCCAGGCCCCCACACCGCGCATTGCTCTCATCAGAAGTTTGGGTGAGGGGCTGTGGCCTTACCTGCATGTCTGTAGAGGAGCTGCTAGTCTTCTTTGACTGTCTGATGCTTCCTGCCATTACGTCCCAAGAACCAGAAGGCACCTTCTAAGGGAGCGGAGAGAATTGCTAGAGCTGACTTTCTTTTTCCATTTTTCATTTTTAACCAGCAACAGTCAAAAATGTGTTAAACAAGGTCAATCTTCATATGTGATTCTGTGAAGTGCTGTTATTGTGTTGAAATTTGCAGTCAATTTACAGCCAGCTCTGCCTTACCCTTCCCAGTGACTTCTCACACTGATGTTTCCTTTAGTGACTCATTGTCTTCTGTATAAGCATCCCTGGGCAACTGAAGCAAAAAGGCTCAGTTAGTGAAGGGTTCCTCTATGGACCCCCTGAAATTACACTGGTTTAAATTGCTGCCCAGCAACCAGGAGCTAAATTACACTGCCTCAGCACTTGTGGCAATTGCTATTTCTCCATACACATGCCAGGAGCTGATGGGACCAGATAAAGGGAACCTCACAAATGGAAGGAGAGTGGGAGATGCGTAGGAGAGCCACAAACTGCCTTGGTAACAGTTCCCAGCCCTATCCTTCTCTCACCATGAGGAGTGGCCATGAAGGCTTTTTGTTAGCTGTGTAACCCAAATTACACCGTGCTCGGAGTCTATTAGAGGTGACTGAATTTGGATGTGTCCCTCTCTGGCCCCAAAGGGATAAAAAGTTTAGTGAGTCTTGACCATCTTTCATGGGTGAGGAGATACAGCTCTAGCTGGGACATCCATCTGGAGCCCCCGCTGTGAGGATGATCCTCCTAGAGGACTCACGTAGACTCAGGACCCTGAAGCTGTCTACTGGTGCCTCAGCTTACCAGACAGTCCTGCTTTTGGCTGGTCTTTGTGACCTCAGATTCAGCTTCTGTATGTGTCTGGGGCCTATAAATGCATCAGGTGCATCTTGTGCAGCCTGATGGTCTGGGACTTCCTGGTGCCATTGAGTGTACATCCAAGGTACTCCTAGTGGGAACAGATAGATAATGTGTGGGGGTTGGGACAAGAGCCTGGGCCTCTTACAGCAGGGCTATTGAGAGGAGTCGGGCACAGGAACTCAGCTGAGCCCTTTCCACAGTCAGCTTGCTTGTGGGGGGACACCTTTCCCTGCCCGAGGCTGGGTGACTCCTCCATAATCTGGCAGGCATTGCTCATGAGGTGCCCCATCCCCCTGGACACGCAGGTTGGTGACGTTTCAATGTGCCCTAGTTTCACAGCTTCCCCCCATTTGGACAGGACACCTCACGCTGTCACAGCACTGATAGGAAGGTGAGAGCTGGCTTTTCAACTTCTTTCTTCAACTCTTTCTGTGCTAAAATATCTTGAAAAGTGCTCAAATATTTTTTCCAGCAGCAATTTATTTCCTTTTGCTCATAAAGCCATATTTATCTGCAAAAAAGAAGTCAAACCTCCCAAATGCTTGAAACACAAGAACGTGGGGCTGGCAGGGACTCTCAGACTGGCCAAATCCAATCCCTGCTGTTGCAGGAACACATCACAACACCCTTTCGGAGCTGGAGTCAGCTCTCTCTTAAAAGCTATTTGGATTTCTGCCCCTTATTGCTCCTACTGGGCAGCTGTTCCAAAACCTGATGGCTTTAATGTTTCGGAGCCCTCATCTGATTCCCAGCCTACCTTATTCATGGCCAGTTTATATCCATTTGTTCTTATGCCAGCACTGTCCTTTGGCTAAAATAGCTCTCCTACCTCTGTGGTGCTTAATCCCTGGATGAATTTATAGAAAACCCTTCCACCCCTCCAGCCTTTGTTAATACACCACAGTTTTTCTGTCCACCGTGCTCTGGAGGATATGGTTTCCTGACTTCACCCCATGCTTTGCCTCCTTCAGTCCTCATGCCAGTGCAGACTCTTCTTCAGCTCCCCCCATTTCTGATGGAAAGGTGCCTGGAGCCTGCAAAAGATCATGTTTTTCCAGGGAATTGGGAGGGTTCAGCAAAAAAGCTCAGGGCTTTGCTGGCTTGAACCTTTGCATGGTCATGAATCCCCTCTTCCCCTCCCTCCACCCGAGCAGTGAAGGTCACCTTGTCCCCCCCGGCAAGTCCTCTCTGAGGTAGTGCCAGATCCAAGGAAACCCATGAACTCCAATTCCCAAAATAAGTAGAGAAAATGTTGGGAAGCTGCATGCAGTTATAATGCTCAGATGGGAGAGGAGCCAGGAGCTCCGGTCTCCTTCCTGCAGGCACCTAGGCAGCAGTGGGGAAGGTCCTGGGGAGGGGACAGTGGGAAGTTGTGCCCCAGCATGAGTGGGGTGGAGATGCTGGAGACACCCACGATGTGGCAGCTAGGGGAGGTTTGGCCTGAACTGTTGGCATTAGCCGTAGTCCCTCAGAAGGGCACCTGGACATGAGCAGGCAGGGGCAGGGTTTCTGTGACATTCAGCTTCGGTGGGTTGCTCCGGAGACCAGGGCTTGGTTCCTGACTTTGGTGTGGGTCCGAAGAGAAATCCCATCCCCTTCCTGGGCTTGTTGCCCTCCCAGCGAGTCCTTGGAAGGAGCAACAGTCTCTTGGTGAGCGTCTCTATAAAACCGAACACAAAAAGAGCTCCAAGATTAGCAGCAGCTTCCAGCAACAGCAGCAGCATGAGAAGCAGTGGAAGGAGGAACTGCAAATTATTTGAAAATATGCAAATCTTCTCATTAAATAATTCACATGAATTGTCACACATGAAGGTGAAAAAAAACTTGGCAGCTGTGTATATCCTTTCTCCATCAAAGCCACACTACACCGGCAGCTGCCATCCTCTTTCATCTCCAGATTTTTCTCTCTCTGCTCTCCAAGCTCCAGCCTCCCCTTTTTGTTCCATCACCTAATACTGGGATTCCCAGAGTGCTCAGAGAGTCAGGCGATGTCTTCCTTCCACTCCCCTCCTTTCTGTTTTACAGCCTTTCCTAACTTGCCTCCAGCCTTGGTGGGCCTTGTCTCAGGATTACCTTGAAATGAGATTCTCATATAATTTGGGCTTTCCTACATCAGCAAGGAGGAGATAAAGAGCCAGTGTCCTGCTGGTTATTTTTGCAACACTCTGCCCTTACTGGGTAAGGCATCTAATAATTTTGCCTGGACAAAGTTCACTTCTGGCTGTGACTGATGGAAAGGCTCCTGTCAGCTGCAACTAAGGCTCACCCTGCACCCCACCCTGCTGTGCTTCTGTCACTGCTAGGACTGTTTTCTCGAACACAGGGGTCGGGCAATGCTCTAGCCAAAAGCTTCGCACTTTCCTTGAAGTAAAAAAATCCTACAATGAGAACCAGGAGTAGGGGATGTAAATCCTGAATCCCAGCTTATGGGAGGGGGATCAGAGAAACTTAAGACCAAAACAAACCGCCAGCAAATATTAACTTTGGAAACAAAGTGTTTAAGCTGGGTAAGAAAAAAGAGGTGTGAGAAGCCACTGAGCTCTCATCTCTTGTCTGTGAACATCTGAAAGGGATTCCCCTTAGCCACCCTATACAAATGGTTTATACCTATCTTCAAGTTGCTGAGACCCAGCCCGGTGCTTCATCACCCAGGTGCTTCCCAGAAGAGGACACACTTGGTTTAAATGCCTGCCTCCACTTTCCCTCTCTCCTGCTTCATTTGGAGGTTTCCCAGGTTTCCTGCAGAAAACTCCTCTCTAGCAAGGCCTCTCTTTGCATCTGGATCTTTTATCCCGGAGCAGTTTCCTACCGATAGCAATATCCACGCAGTGCCCGCGTGGAGGATGGGAGTCTGGCAGAACAGGAGCCTGGCACAGAGCTGTTTTTCCATGCTGTGAACATTTTTGAGATAGGGAAAAAAAAAAAAAAAAGGAAAACAAACAAAATGTCTATTCCAGATTGGGCTAAAACAAGAATAATAATCCTTCAAGACTGATTTGGCACAGTCAAAGTATTTCACTCCTGTCATTTCAGGCTGCTCTGCTGTTGTCTCAAACATTTCTGTTACTCTAGGGCTGCGTTTCTAAGTGAGCACTGAAAGAAGTCAGAGGCCCTTAGTTTCACAGTTCTAAAAGGTATTGGGAACAATTACTTTCTTGAGTTGGGAAACCCATCAAACCCAACCCTTTCCCAAGGCAAGTTTCGGTTTTGAGAAATCAGATTTTTTTTTTTTTTGGATGAGGGGAAAAATCATAAAAGGGTTCCTGAACATCTCCGTGCTGATCCCCTTGAGCTAGAGGATTTCACGGTGCTGTTTCCTTTCTTCCGGCAGTGAAAGGCAACCATGGGTAATGAAATGGATAAGCAAAATAAGAAACAGCTCTGGGATCAGATACCTCTTGGCTGGGCCACTCCAGGCATGCCAGATTTGTTTCTTTACGAGGCCCTGTATAGCTGGGCTGTTCCTCTGCTGGCACCTGGCTCCGACAATATGTTATTTTCATCCTCCGATCACCAAGGCATTGATAACCTCATGGGGAATTGAGATAGATCTTTGTTTAGTAGAGCTTCCTTCATTCTCAGCAGGTATTTTCCCATCTGCCCACTTCCCTGTCAGTTATGATGGCAAAGCCCAAAGTGAAGAGACTCAGTCACTTCTTTTTCTTTTTTTGGTGCAGTTTATAATTTTTACTGAGAAAAGGAAGACACGCTCCATAAATCAGCCTGCAAGTTAGAAAGTCACACTGCGGAGTATGCAGCGGCATGAGGTGCCAGCTGCTCTTTGCAGATGATAAAGCTGTAAATACAGAGCTGGTTTAAGAAGGCAGCCTACAGGTTGTGACATTGCATGCCTTGGCACCCCCCAACAAATATTTCACTGGGGGTTCTCCAAACTATTCCGACAGTGCCATGGGGAAAGGCTGCAAGGTCCACAGCACCAGCAACCGCAAAGCCAGCCACACGCTTGGCTATACAGTGACTGGAAACATGCTCAGACCTTCCTGAAGGTCACAGCAGTCAAATATCGTGCCTGGATTCATTCAATATGCAGCAGGGAGCAGGAACAGGCTCCACTCCTCTTTTACAGGACCTTGAGTTGTTTGATGTAAGACCGCATGCAAATCACTGCCCAAGGATGTGTTTGTCATATAATTAATATTAGCTCCCACCCTGGAGCACGCTTCTGTCAACACAGAATAAATATTCGCCGTCAGACAGAGGGCTGGGGAGATCAGGACTTTAAGTACTTGGATAGCTCTGCTGCTAACCATCAAGGAACGTTTCCCCTGGTGTTTCAAGACAACCAATGATCTAGAAAATTGCTCATTTTTGGTTTCAAGAGGTTTTGTTATTTTTTTTTTAATGCTTTAACCCAATTTTCCCTTTGGAAGTGGCCTCTCCCTTCCCCAGGTGGTGGATGAAAGCCTGTTGTCCTGAGATTTCCAGCACGCTTATGGAAATGCAGAGGAGCAGAGAGGCTCGGAGCAAGTCTGGCTCTGTACCCAGATACAAACACGGTGTTACAGCGAGAAACAAATCTAATTTTTTTTTTTTGGTGGGGGGGAGAGAAATGGTTTATTCATTGGAAAATGCATATGGGGAAAGGGGGTAATGAACTTTGAGATGGAACTTGGCAAGCGTTTCCAAGCTAAAGAGGGGCTGTTTAATCACTCTTTCTCTCAGAGAAGTCTGAATGTTTGGTTTCAGCATTTTCTAAATGAAACATCTCCATTTCTTTAGCGATGCTGTTGTGTTTCTCAGTCTGATGATGTGTCGAAGGGGCTTAGCAGGGGACCTCAGTAACAAGCTGAAATTTTCTGGTGCAGCCTTCGCTCACGGTGTCTGCGGTTTAGTACTTTCTGATCAGGAGAAATACTGGATTAGCCAAAGACCGGCAAGGAAGGCTCTGTGTCCCAGCACACCACCGCCCACCCAACATCGGGCACCATCCACTGCCTGAATCTGGTGCCACAGGCTTGAAATCTAAAGGGACCCCGAGGACCCTGCAGGGACAAGGCAGGATATGGCCACGTGCAGGCTACTGCACTGCAAGCTGAGGCTGGGTGCAGGCAAGATTTGCTTTGTGGGGATGCCCTTGTCCCCAACTTCTCCCCTTTCCAAGACTTTGGTTGTAATTGCTTTGTGCAGCTCCCAGGATTTGGTGTTTTCTGACCACACTAAACACAGAATATTTTGCTGATACTTAAGCAGAGGCTGCCAAAGTAGCACAGACAAGAAGGTTTCCTTTAAAAAAATCTCCAAGGAAAGAAAAAAAAAAAGATTATGCAAATACTTCAGAGAAGATGAAAAATTAAGCATTCCAAAATAGCAAATAATTCAGTCTTCTCAGCCTACTTTTCCTCTTCCCTTGCCTGAATGAGATCTGAAATTACATTTTACCACCTGCCTTGCTGAATTGTCCTTGTACCTCCCTCATCACGTTTCACCCTTCCTGGGGACACCAGCTCCCCAGGTTGCAGCACACAGAGCGCTCTCTGCCCCATTTCCTCCGGGACAGACTTCTGCTCAAGCACAGCCTCTGGACATATGTGCATGGGGGCTAGTGTGTCTCCCCGCATCATTTTGAAATGTGCAGGCCAGTTTCAACCCATTTGACAGGAGAGAGAGAAGGTGAGGAGGGAGCAATCTCTGGGATATTGCAGTCCTGCGAGCACCAGGCAGAGGAGAGAAATCCTTTTAATGTTCCCATGGCCAGAAAAGCCCTGGCATTTGCCAGGGCCACCTTAGTAGCCACCCAGCTGCAGCTCCAAGCCCTGGTGCTGCCAGCGTGCCCAGGGCACATGTGGCGAGCTGCGCCATCGAAGCACAGAGCCCCAGCGTGACGTTGGACAGCACTGTACTTGCAAAAGCTGGGGACAGCGAAGGACAGCTGCAAACTCCCATTTTGCAGAAGGGAGATGGTGTCGCAGATATAAGTATAACGTTAAAGTGTGGCGTGCGCAGTTAACAGTGTACTGCACATCAGCTGAGCCCCGGTAACTCTCCCTTTGCTCTCCAAGCAGTACATGCAATTTCGGCATAAGCACTTCTGTCACAGCTGTTGCTTTCACTGTGTGGATTGTCAGTGCCAGTAGGTGGGAGAAAGCAGCTGTTTCACTCTTGGCTGAGGTTTTTCACCCCCTTTCAGCTGAACAGATGCTTCTGGCTCAGCCTCCACCGTGTTACCTCGGGCTACAGCACCCGGTGTTGCCGTGGCCCAGCTGCCACGCGGTGGCTCGCCCCGTCAAAGCACCCTGCTCCGGGTGCAACCGCGCACGAGAGAGCAGCTCACAGCAGGAGCAAGGCAGTACTCTGGGGTCCCAGGCCAACGCGTTTGCCCACGACTGCCTCTTAGTTCAGCAATGGAAAAGGGACTTTAAATTCGGTGACCTTCAACACCTCTTGGTGGCTCGCTTCAGCCTCCCACAACAAAACGCCGCTCCTTGCCTTTAGTGTTGCTTTCCAGCCGTGCCGCGGGTTATTCTGCTGTACCTGACCCCTTGCACTCGGCTGCCTCCACTCGTCTCACAGGTGCCCTGGGGGATGCTAGACCCCCCTCCACTGCGCGCTGCTGGCTGCCCCAGTTCGTAGCACCCTGGCGCAGGGCTGGGCTTCCCCTTCGCCTCCTCCCTGCGTGAACCTTCCCAGGAAGCCAGCCACTTTCACGCAGCGACTGCCGTGCTTAACCTGCGCGGGGTTGTCTGGAAGAGCTGCCACAAATAAAACGTCCATCGCACCACTGCTCTCTTATGTGAAGGGGGATAAAAGCAGAGAGAGAAGAAATTTATGCCAAAGAGGAATGCTCTCACAGACAGATGTATTTGGCTATCAAATGCTCTCTGAAGGAAAGTGTCAGAGGAGCTGTTGCTTAAATGATTTAAGGGCAGGTTTTTTAAGGTGGTTTTTCATGGCAAATAGTGGAAATGACAGAAAAGCAGCTCCCTGTCACTGCCTTTTTGTGAAACCACATGATGAACCTAGTCAGGGAACTCACCTAGGCTTGAAAGAAAGCTGCCTATACATGTATCTGTACAGAAATATGGAAATATGTATATAAATGCATTTATAGATTTAAGCCAGATCAGTTCCCTTAACCAGTTCATTGGCCTAATAGCCAGTTGTGCAAACATGGCTGTGCTGGGGAAATGGTGCAGGGAGAGGAGAAAGAGGCGCTGGAGGCAGCTGAGATGGCCCATAGCACTGCTAGGATAAATGTTCACGGACTGCAGCCTGGCTCACTCGATGTGCATCCCAGGACTTCTGTGTTAATTGGTACTTTGTTTTCTCAAAGCTGTTAGCAACTGGAGTCCTGTAAAAAATTTCAACTTGTTTGTTTTATTTATAACCCTTGTGATTTCATGGCTGAGCTAGAAAATGTGAACCCTGCAGACTGAAAGGCCAGCAGACAAATCGATAGATCCAACACTTGCTCAAAGCCTCTTCATTTGGGGGGCTTTATGTCCTGATTTCCAAATACTGAGGGCAGATCTCTTAAAGGGCAGAGATGAGGGAGGCCGTGAGCAAAGCCGAGGAGAGCTGGAGCGGGGGCAGCTGTAGAGTCACACTGCTGTTGACCCCAAGATGCCAGCTCTGCTGGGGTCCAGGTGAGCGCAGCAGCAATTAGCACACAGTGGGCTTGTCAGCCTCTAGTGAACCTGCAGCTGGATGTGAGCGTGGACTTTTGCTTGCTGTGGTTCCTGTCCCAGGCTTTGCATGATGTGCTTGGTTCCTCCTGCCTGCTGTATGCCTTGGAATATCCTCAACAAAAAACAGTTTCAGGGAAGAGTAAGAAGAGGATAGAAGGAAGGCTGGAGAAATCCCTCCTTGCTATGCCTTCCTTCGAGTGCTAGCAAAGATTAAATTGATTAAATGCATCTTTGGTACTGCCTTTGTGTCTACCTTAGCTGCAGAGGCTCAATTTGACTCCATTAAACCCTTCATTGGCCTTTGCCATTTTATATTGTTTTTCAGTCCCCTCTGCTGTTTTTTTTGGGAAACCAGGCTACTAAAAGTGTGTGAAAACTCAGCTGTCAACTGGCCAGGCTAGGAAGCAGGGGGAAGTTTACAGCTTGCAAATTCTTCAAGAGCGGTGTGCTTCTGCATCTGTTTTACGTCAGTGCACATGGACCTACCAGCCCCGATCAAAGCGTCGCAGAGCCCCACTTTCGCAGGCAGCATCATGGGGCGGTCGGGATAATGCAATGGCTGAGGGCTGAATTAAATGCAACACTTAGGGAAATGCATGCCAGGTGCAGATTGGGCTGCAGGGTGCCTCAGGGATGGAGCATCCCTCACACACGGCACAGCCCAGCTCATGCTGGCTGGGTTCATTGCAGAGCTGGAGGCAGCATGGTTGCATCCTTGCAGGAGATGCACCGCAGAGCTGACTGGCTTTGTACCACAGCAAGCCAAGGCAGGTCTTCCATTTCCAGACTCCCAGCCGAACCTTCTACACAGAGCTGCTCCACAGACGTGCATGCTGCCCCACAGCTTGCTTATGGCTCTTGGACATGCAGATGTGCCCTAAGTCACTCATGTCACTAGAAAATTGATCTGGCAGGCTCTTGCAGTAGCTTGCAGAAGTAGTAGTGATGCAGCAGTGGTGGCAGAAGCTCAGGGCTTTCAAGGAGGGGTTTGGGCTGTATTGATGCCGCAGGATGTAGAAGAAATGTATTCTGCTACCACAGCATCTCCCCAAACAGCAAAATTTATATGGTGGCCAGCAGTTTGCTGATTTCCAGCCCGCAGACAGATCCAGTGCCCTCCTGGCAGAACCAGAGCCGCTGCGCTAGCTCACACAGCACAAGCGGTGGGACAGGCTCCCGGTCCAGCCGGGCTCCTGCTGAAAGCTCAGTTGCACTGATATATAGCTGTGGGCAGCCTCCTCATTGCCATACACATGCACAATGGCAACAACATGCAATTGCACGACCTGCCCAGCTGCTCGTTCCCACCAAAACCTAGGCTCAAACCTTCAGTCTTGTTCTCCCAAGCTTGGGAAGAGAAAATGTTGCACTGGCTTCGGCTGCGGTGATTAATAGGAAAGAAACCACAGTGCGATGAATGAGAGGGATGGGAATGTGACGGGAGGCTTTGCTACGTAATTAAAACCAGTGCAGCGAGGATCAGAAATCACAGCACTGCCTCCTGGTCTGGGCGGCTTCTGGTCTCCTCCGGCTCATGACTTTAATCCCAGTTAACCTCCCATTGCTGTCGCTTGTTCCTCTGCCCTGCAAAGGCACTGCTGTTTTCTGTCTTTTCTGGCTGTACCCTGGATCATTTTTACTCTGATTGCTTTCAGCTGGCTGGACTTGTGTATGTGTGTGTGTTTTCAAACCCCACCAGCGTGCGCTGCAAGCCGGGGCTGCAGAGGTACGGAAGGAGGAAGGACACCACCAGCCTGGGGGCTGGCCTCTTAGCCTCTTACTAAGGCTACACCTGGGACTAGCTTCACACTGCAGCAGCCGTATCAGCTCCACGGTGAGGCTAGCAGATACGGAGGAAGAGTTTATCCCACCCAAGGAGCTGTGGAAACCCTCTGGCTTTTATTCCCAGGGAATGAGCCCACATCCCTCCCTGTGCTCCTTCCCCCATGGAAATAACTACTAAGGACACAGGTGGGCTTTGTAGCATCTTCCACTCTGCAGTTTCTTTTCGAGGGCAGTTCTTCTTGGCCTCCGCTGTTTGGCTCCGGGCTCCATCTTACAAAAAGGACGTGTTTTCGATGTCTCTCCCAGAGACCCCAGAGGCTCTCTTGGTCTCCTTCTGGACCCCAGAGGAAGTATCTCATTTCATCCCATGCAGACAGCTTTCCTCAAGATGTTTCCCATCTTGAGCTCCTTGGAAAATCAGCAAGAGTAAGCCCACGCTGATTCGTACCTCCTTGCCAGCTCTGCTCCCAGGTTACACCAGCATATGGGAAGTCATCACTGAGTCTCTTTCCCAGTCTGTTCCCAGGAAGCAAACACCAAAGGCAGAGAGAGAGAGAATTTATTAGAAATTCAAGCCCCTGGGAAGGGTTTTTTTTTTCCTTTTTTTTTTTTCTGCAGAATCCACCCACTTCTGTGATTTTTCTGTTTATTATGCAATGCTGCACAAATATAAAAATACAAATACATCTTTACATAAAGGAATCAGAAGAGCTGGAAACTGTCAGAACAACTTTATTAAGCCAGATCAAAGCCCAGATATGTCAGCGTCCTCACAAAAGCAGATGCCTAGGGAAAGCATAATATCAGGGCAAGCAGGTATGATGCTCCCCTCCTGCACTCTTCTCAGTCTCCAGCCACCAGAGACTTACAGACAGGACCCTCAGTGGGTGTGTCTTTCATGAATTTGTACAATCTCCCCTTGGACCCGGGTAAACTTTTACCAGCCATGGCATTTTGCAGCAAGGAGTTCCAAAGCTAAATTGAGATCTATCACCTCTAATTTGTTTTGAACATGCTCTGTGCCAGCTTCACTTAATGCCCCGTAGCTCTAGAGTCATAAGAGAAATCTGCGGATGGATCCCAGCTCCCGGGATCTTCTCTTGCAACCTCCTGTAAGGTTTGTCATTTCTGATCTGTACAAAACCTAGCACAACTAGACACTGCAGGCCTTTCCTGTAACACAACAACCTAAGTGAAATGCTCTGCCTTTGTTCCTGTTCTCTACAATAGACCCCATCTCTGCTGCTCATTGTTTTAAGACACTTTTCTATTAATAGCAGAAACAGACATGTCATTTCAATAATTCTATTCAAATTAATGCCTTTCATTATCCTGCAAACACAACATCAAAGGCCTAGATTGCACCCTGGCCTTTTGTGAGACAGAAAGGGTTCTGGTATAAAGATTTCCATCAGAATAGACGTTTGATGGGAGAAAGCTTTTTTGTCCATCAGGAAAGATAAGTTTCTTAATGGGATTAGAAGCTTTGGTTCTTGTAGATGAGTGACTGCAGCAGCCTAGGAGGTCCTTTCCAAAGGCAAATTTTGTCCCTCAATTTACTGTGATGGAACACAGTAGGATGTATTTTACTTTTACTCTGTTTTCTTCTGTTAGAGAAAAGTCCCCTTTCTGGGGAGTGCCAGTACCTGATGTTGGCTGGTGTGACATAGTTATCATGCTGTGTCTTGAAGAGAGCTTGTGCCACACATCTCTGACAGCCAGCAGAAGATAGGCTGCAGAGACCCCTGTGTCTGCAAGGGTCCTCCTCACCGTTATCCACTAGCAGACACAGCTAAGAAAGAAAGAGGGACAAGGCCAAGCACAGGAAAGCGTTTTCCACGCAGACTAATTGGTAGCTCCATTCCTGGCAAAAGGGACTGCACTTTCCTACTGTCAGGCACTTTACGGGAATTATTATGGGCCAAGGACCCTTCTTGTTCTCAAGAGGGAGTTCATTGCAGTGACCCTTTTTGGGAAGATGAGAGTGCTTAATACTACAGACTTGCCCAAAGTCACCTCGGTGTCAGAGAAGGTCCCTGTTGTATTTACCGTCCCTACTCTAGACATAGCCTAGGTTTAAGGGCTTGAACCCCATGGAAATGTGGGCTGAGCAGAACGGCACTCATGGATCCTCCCCTCACGACAGACACAGACCCAGGTAGCTGGAACAGTTTGTTTTCCCCGCCCCACCAGGAGGAACAGGCAGGGCCCATGTCCTTGTACCTGCTTCCATAGTCTGTAAAACAAGCAGAACGTGGTCCATCGCCAATCAGGACTGATCTGGGATCAGTCCTGGGTTTATGCCTCTTTGTGCATGTTTTTATTATGCAAATTAGTACTAAATGTCCTTGTAAGTAAAGGAAGAAACTACATAGTTCGTTTTAGGGAATAGGCTCACAAGTTCCTGCATGCAGTAAGCCCTGGTTTCCCTCCCAAGCTGTTTTCTCTTCATTAGACACCTTTGATTGGGTTACTCTTCTTCCTTCAGTCTGCAAAGTTCCTAATCAAGTTCTATTGTTGAAATAAGCAGAAACATTTACTCCTTAAAGGACTTTATTATGCAACTGTAGTTAAGCAGAACCTGCCGAAATACCTCTGCATGTTTCAACTTTAAAAATCTAGCTATATTTTAAACAGCAAAGGAACCATTCGACCACCCGCTCTGGCCCACTGGTAACTCAGAGGGCAGAGCTTCACCCAGGTGCTATCGCCTGAGCAATGTTCCCTTACCTCACGTTGCCCAATTTCACCCTATTTTGAATCCATGTGTGGTTGTTTAAAGTATCTTGGCCAGCCCTGTATGTAGGCTGGGCTGGAAAAGAAGTCACCACTTCTTTCATTGTTTATTCCAGTGGTTAATCAGTCAGTTAATCAGAGAAAAAAACTTGTGCTTCTCTTTTTAAATTGAATTTTGCTTGGCTTTAAATTCCAGCTATAGATTCTTGTAAGTACCATCCTTTGTTAGATTAAAAAGCAGTTATTTATTCCTCATGAAGGTGTTTCACAATTTATTTGTGCCACCTCTCTATCTCTTTTTCAAACAGCTACCTAGGGTGAACTGCCTTTGTGTGACAAGACTTTTTTTTTAAAGGCTGTTTCAAAGCCTTTAAAAAATGCACATGTTGAAAACAGAGCCAGGTCCAGCCTCACCCCAGGACTGTCCTGGGAACCTGCCTCCCTGGCCCCACTCACAGCCCTGGTTTCAGCTTGCAACCTCCTGTAGTTCTGCCATCAACCACGGTACTTAATAGGAAAAATTATGCTTATTTTCCTTTTCTTAGCTAGGGGACTATGCAACACTTTCACTAAAGCAGAACTCAGTAAAGAGACCACTGAAATAACAGAAAGCTCCCCCCTCAGTTTACGTGGCCTTGGACATGGTCTTTACTGGTGGATCCTTAGGAAGCTGGCCTCTCTTTTTTCTTGATTTGAAAGGAAGGTATTTCTTACCTGGTTTTTGTTCCATTCATTTTAATTTTTCTCTAAACATCTTTGCATGGAACACCAAGAATCATCCAAGCAAACACAAGAATCAAGGTCAAATACCCCCTCTAAAGAACAGATATTGGCCCTGATACCTAACTGGCAGACTCTTTCCTATACCATTATCTCATAGTGCTCTGCATGAGAAAGGCTTTATGACTAGTCTCACATAGATAATACAACCATTTGTAGCCCTAGGAGTCCAATAAGAGAATCCAACACAAAAAACAGCAGTGAGGAGAGCAAAGATCTACCCCATTAATTTCTGCATCAGGCAGATAGTATTTGTCTGCACCAGAGCAGACCCCCAGTCTTGACTTAAGGACAAGTAAGGGAGACCTGATAAAGTGCTATGGCAGTTATTCTCCCGGTGATCCCCTCCATTTTCGTGCTTTTTTCCCAGTGTGACTGTGTTCTGCTTCCAACCACTGCATTTTGTTCTTTCCCAATAGATCAAAGTACATTTATTTCCCCAGATCTCTTTTCAATGTCCAAACGCATAGGCCACAGCCAAATTGGCTCTTAATATTCTCTTTGATAAATAACATAAATGAATTTCTCAACAGAAGACAAACTTCCTCAAAATTGTCATTATAGCAGCAATTTTCTCATCCTCTTCTAATTAATTAAAGCCCCTTTTTGGAAACACAAACCCAGAATTAGACACAATATTAAGTAAGAAGAGAGCAGCAATCTCCTGGTTCCTGTCTACTGTCTCATTGCTGAAAGATTCAAAGATATCATTCACTCCCTTCCTTACTGCAGTGCAGAAAGCTCTCAGTGAACTGATTATCTATTATGAACCTTCAGTCATTTCAAGAGTCACTGCCTTCCGAGCTATAGTTCCCTGCCTTCGTTTTAAAGTTTGCTGGCCTGAATGTGAAATTCCTCAATAGAGCTTGCAATAGAAGAAGGCTTATAAATGGGAGCAGCAGTGATACCCGAGGAAAGAGCATCTCATCGTGCGAGATTAATGTTACATCCTGAATACGGTGTAAGCCAGCAGCAAGCTGATGTAAATGGAAATTGCTAAATACTCCTAGATGGACCTGTTCAACTGACACTCATTTTAGGTCTCAGAGCTGTCACTCCGTAAGATGACCTGGATTCTGTGCATTTGTTTATGCCACAGCAGTGTGTTATTAGTGTCACTTGATACTGGGAGATGAGATGAAACTGTTGCTGGCTTTGCCTTTTCTACATTTATCTTAAATTGGTGGTTCCCAAACCTCTGAATTGATGGGCCCCTCTCACATGTCAAGGTTTCTTATCATCAAACCTACAATTGAGAACAAAAAGGGTAGGATTCATCTCCTCCCACTTTAGTTAGGTGTCTAAGCTAAACGAATCCTCTGGGCTTCTCTAATATCAGCGGAGAAAAACAGGCATCTCCAGAGGGTGAGGCAACACACAGATCAGAGACATTTATATGAGGATGAGATGATCTGCTCCTTGGTGAGGTGAGTCTCCCTGTTAGATGACTACCATGGCTCAGACATATAACCTTTAGCTGCCCAAAGATGAATAATACATATCTCACCCTTTGTTTTAATTCGATCAAGAGGCCAGCTGAAAACCTGTTAAACTGGTGTCCTCAGTTTGAACCGTTCTAGCCCAGTCTTCCCAGGCCAGCTTACTGTAGTCCTATTTCAGCCTGCTATGTCCCCAGACCAACGTCATGACTCATCTGCAGTATAAAAAGCCCTGTTACATGCTCAGCTACATTTTTTTGAGCCCATGAAGGAGATCTAGGTCTACACTTTACCAAATGCCTGACTCCAGTGTCTCATGAGTTAAAAGCATATTCTGACTGACAGCAGATGCTGTACATTGCTCTTGCTGTGATCAGCATCTGGCAGAGAGAAAACGGCTTAAACTAGACTCTGGAAAAATTAATTGCTGAAATCTTAGTGACAGAATAATAATTATTATAATTACAATAATTGCAATAATTGATAGTAATGATCCCTCTTACCATGCCCCCGAGGAACTTTCATCACAGGCCCATTCTGCTGGGTGCTCCATAAACACACAACAAAGAGGGAGCTTCCTGGAAACCAGTGGCACAGGCGCGCACCCCATTCCTCTTCCTCCCCTTTGCATGACTATAGGTCACTGCCAAAGATAGGCTGCAAGATTAAGAAGACCTCTGGGCTGACTCAATGTGGCCATTTGGGGGTTTATATGAAAAGCCTGCTCTCTTCAGACAAGCCACGAAACACTAGGACGGGGCAGACATATATAGGAGAAAGGCAGGAAAATGATGACACCCCCTCAAAGACAGCGGTCTTAGGGCACAGACGGCTATGGTTTGCCAATATTGGGGTAAACACCACAGCAAAAGAGTGTGCAGTGAAGGGTGATTTCCTCTGCCTATTTTTCAGGAATTTGCAAATGTAAGCCCTGGCTGAGGAAACACACAAGGCAGCTGGTTTGGAGAAGGCTCTGCTGGGGGTACATTAGGATTGAGAGCCGACAGCCAGCGAGAATCCATTGCTCAGCTCTGAGAAGCGATGAGCAGGGAGGGATCAGCGACAGACAACCTTGAAGCTTATCTGTATGTGAGCAATTGAGACAAGAGGGCTGGGGAAGAGCGCCTTGGCCAACCGGTAGCACTTCGGGGATCGACATTGCCTCTGCATTCCCAAAGGCTGTCTGGGGAGGGCAAGGGAAAAGTATATAATGGTAATTCTTCTTTTATATACATTTTGAACTTAAAAACAGGTTTCCTCTGTGCAGATGTTAATAGGCATGTCTTAGAAGCACGGTGGAGAGAAGACCGTTGAGATTCAGGGAATTTAAGTCAGACAGTACAATTATGGTAATTGGTTTCGACCTCCTGCAGAACCTGATCCATGGAATTACAGCAGTCCCACATGGAGCTCCCGACTGGGCACTGATATGGGACATGCATTGAAAAAGCCATTCAGTCTTGACTTCGGGACCTCAAGTGATGGATAATTTTTTCCATTCTTGTAAATTGCTGCTGTGGTTAATTGCTCTGCGTATTTAAAAAAAAAATCTCCACCTTATTTTCCCCTTTAATATTTCCAGCTTCAGCTTCCAGCCATTGGACCTCATTCTGCTTTGTCTGTTCAATTAAAGAGCACTGTAATATCAAATACCATCTTCCTGTGTAGATACCTACAGGTCAAATTGCTTTTTACCCTTCACTCTGGTAAGCTAAATAGACTAACTTTCTTCAAGCTCATTTCAGAGGTTTTTTTCTAGACCTCCAATTATTTTTACAGCTTTTTTTGGTCACTCGTTCACTTTTTAACATCCTTATAAAAGCTGAACAGCAAACTGGAAGATGACGTTCAAATAAAGATCTTGCCAAAATCTTACATACCAAGAAAACTTAATGTCTTGTCTCAATTCTGACTGTAACCTCATCCTATGCCTCTAAATGTAAGGATCAGCTGATTTTCAAAACAAAAATATATTTTCCCTTTATCTTGAATTTAATTTATATATGTTTTCATAACTGCAATGTTTTAAAATGGCTTTTTTTCTATTTGAAAAAGATTTTTTATGATTACCTAAAAGTATTTTAAAAGATCCTATGATGAAGCTTAAACAAAAACATAGAAAACAAGCCCCTAAACAAACAGAAATTTAAAAAGGAAACAAAAGTAGTAAATGAGAGATACAGAGAATTAATTAAAATCTGAAAATATATATAAAAAAATTTTTTTTCTTGGTCATGCTCTTTATATGGGTGGGTTCAGACTAGTGAAATTAGGAAGCATTGTCTGGATTCAGCAGTTTTGCCCCTGTTTTAAAATGGCACCACATTCTGGGATCTGCTGGGTCTCTGGTTCAATGGGGTCCTGAGGGATCCAGCTCCGGGTGACACCCTTGGAGCATCCCAGTCCATCTGCTTGGGTCCAATCCGACAATACAAGTGGAAGAGCAGGGACAGCTCATCACAGGGCAGACCCAGAAAACTGTGATTCTTGAGCCTGCCAAAACCTGGGAAAGAGTTAATAAAGCAAATGTGATAAAGGGCACTTCTGGACATAATTTAGTTGGATTTTTCTAAAGGCTTTTTGATGGAGTCCCTCACAGGAGGCTCTTAAGGAAAATAAATATCCACAGGGTAAGGGGCAGCATCCTGTTGTGGGTCAAAAACTGCTCAAGCAACAGGATACAAAGGGCTGGAGTGAATGAATGGTCCTTGGAGCAGAGGGAGGCTAATCAGGGGAGCTCCAGGGATTGGCTTGGGGAGGGGTGTTACTGAAAATATTTATTAATGGATTGGAGAAGGGAGAGGATGGAGCAGGAGGTGAAATCTGTCCAGGTGGCACAAAACTATTTAGGGTTTTATTTGTTAATGAAAGAAGGAAAGAATTTGATGAAAGGAGGAAAGAAATATGAAGGATTGTGAGAAATTCTAGAAAGATTTACTCAGACTGGGAGAGGGAACAGCTGGTGAACTGTAAGTGAGATCAATGCAAACCCAAGCAGTCGTGGAAACCTGTCTGCGCTCCAAATGGGCTCTGCAAGGACGGACTCCGAGCTAGCAGAGTCCTCTTAGGAGAAAACAAGCTTTTCTCCATGGCATCCAGCTGAAGGAAGAGCCAGCAGCAGCCAGCAGCTACCAGAGTTAGGAAAAGGCGCATTAAAAGCAATCCCCCAAACAGCCGATGTCAAGCTGGGAGGTGGAGATCTTAACCTGGCTGCAGGAACGAGTCTCTTCTCATTTTATCACCAACGGTGGGAAGGGATAGAGGGAGTGAAATACCTGGAGGAAATTTGTAAAAAATGTTGCTGTAATTCTGCCCTGCTCGTAAGGGTGTGAGATGAGCTGGTATGAGGTCAATAAAGGTAATGGGTCCCTGATGCCACCACAAGACCAAGGAGAGCTTGCCAAGAGGTATCAGGGTAAGTTCTGCCTCCAACTCATGCAAGTGATCAGAAAAGTGGTCTGAAGCAGGGTACATCAGACATCCCTTAGACATCTCAGAGCCTCTGCTCTGGGGAGGGCTGTAATCCTCATTTTGCTGACAGCCCATACATATCAAATGATTTTCTCAGTTTATTCTATAAGGGGCTTTGAAAGAGCTGGAAAGACAGCCCCACTTCCCTGAACCTCATGGTAGCACTCAGAGCCTGAATTGGGCATCTTTTGGCTGGTGAGGAAGAAGGTTGTAGACTGAGACAAATTAGAGAGCCTAAAAGACTTAGCTTTGGGTAGTGCTCTGGGGTGTGCATGGAGTTGTCTCCCGGCCATGGTGTGCCTGCTGACCATGGCGTGCCTCCTGGCCATGGCATGCCTCTTGGCCACAGCGTGCCTACTGGCCATAGTGTGCCTGCTGGCCATGGCTTGTCGGCAGGCTGCAGTGGAGACAGCCAGCCAGCAGAGATGAACTAGCATTTTGCATGTCTTGCACCGGTACCAGGGGCCAGCTTGCTCTGCTAGCAAACCAACAACACTCATTGCTGAGAAGAATTGTTCCCATATTACTGGTGGCGTCCACAAAGCCCTGTTTCTACTGATTGGGAGTCATTGAGCAATAACTTCTAAGCTTGCAACAGTGTGAAATCCAGGGCTGCACTGATATTTCTCAGCTCAAAGGGGCTTGGCTTTTTCAGCTGCAGCTGAGGCCAATGAGATCAATTTTTTTCCCAATTTTTCTCTCCTCTCCCCACCTTTGCAAGTTAAGTTTCTCAACAGTTAACATTTGGGGCTTTGCACTGCCTATGAAAGTAACTATGTTTTCTTGATGATGCCTGGCTGGAAGGGAACCAGCATTTGCTTTTCAGTGTCCAAGGCTCTCCTGAATATGCAGCGCCTTTTCCTAAGTGGTTCTGTTGTCAGGCATGTTTTCTGCTGCCATTCATCATCCTTCACATTTTGCGTTTAGCTCAGTGATGTGTTGAGAGAAGCCAGCAACAGTGCTCCTCATTCCCAGTTTGGTTGAAGATCTGAGATGCTGTCTGATGTCTGGAGCCTGTTTTCCAACAAACATGCCACAAACAGCAAATAACAACCTCGCCTTGGTGTTCCAATGCTGCTCTTCATCTACCACCATGAATAGCAAGATTTGTTCCTTCAAAAGTGTTCCAAAGCTCTGCAGGTAGAGCTCCTCACAGCATGGCATCCCTCATATCCAGACCCATTGGCATGTCATTTGCTGTTGTTGCTGAGTTTGCTTTGACACGAAACCTCTCAACTCAGTGAGTTTCCAACTGGTAAATGGCTGCCCCTGGGCAAAATGGAAATTCAAGTGCACATGTGATTGCTACAGCATCTTAGCATTTGTGAGTACTTATTCTTGTAATGCCCTTGCACGGTGGACAAGTACAACAAACCTCATTTTATAGACAGGGAACTTCTACCCACCTGAAACCTGAACAGACTTGCTGCTGGGCATCAGCAAAACTCCTAGTGGAGTAGAGACTTGAAAGCAAACCTTATCCTTTCTTACTTGTGGTACAACTCCTCTTCAGCCAGGCTCCTCACAAGGCTCAAAATTTTTTAAATTCACTGATAAAAAAATTTCTCCAGCTGCTGCACTAGAAAACATGTAATTAATTCTTGCATTTTACCTCTTGTTACTTCCCATGTTGCAAAGTCCAACCAGGCTGGAGGATGAATGAGCACTTTCACCCAAACACAGTAGGAACATGTTGGCAGTCAGTTTTAAGCAGCTAATTCATATCTCCAGTGATATGCGGAGTTCTCTTCTGAACAGTTTTCCTGCTGTACCGCAGCTTCTTTAACAACTTGCATGAGTCTTGCTCTTTTTCCTCAGAAAGCCTTCAAAGTATCCTCAGAAGAAACCATTTCTTCCATGACATATTGCTGTGAGAAATAGCTTTCCAGGTTTGGCCATATTAAGCAATAACCAAAAACAAGCAGTAACAACATTTAAACCGTAGTCACGCTCTTCAGGTGCATCTTCAGGGACTAGGGCTTTCAAAACTCCTTTCTCTCCCAGGTCTCTTGATTCCACTCGTGGCCAGAGCTGGGGGGTTAGAGAGCAACCAAATTCTTATGGATTTTTTGGAAGTGACCTCTAATACCCAGGCTCAGCCCTCTGCAGCCTCCCATGTTGTACAGACCTTTCAGCCACAGCAGAGTTCCTTTAAAGTACTGACAGATATTCTGAAATCTTAAGGCCAGATGGGAACATTGGATCAGCTCTTCTAACCACTAACATAACACGTACAACAGAATTTCATCCAGTTATGCCAGCACAGAGCATAGTAACATGCAGTCGTTGCAGATCGTTGAAAAATACTAATTACTTTTCAGAGGGTATTTATGTTATATATCACATAAATATGTTAACATACACAAATTTTATTGTGTAAAAAAAATAATTGTAGGTGGTTTCAGGATGTTTTTGCTGCCAGTGTACATGTCGGTCTGGGGCATTAAAAAGGTTTCCCAAAAGGAAAGGCATCTTTTCTCTCTTGGTAAAATTCCTGAAAACAGTATCTAGGATGTAATTCTTAGGCAAATGCACGTTCTGTTTAAAAAGAGGAAATGTGAACCAGCTCCAGCTTCTCTTCTGCTCTGTGGCACTGGGGGAGTTATTCAAGTACTGGCTGGAGGTGTCCAGCTGCAGGGGAGATGTCCAAGGGATCCCACCTGACCTCCGTAAGGGTGCAAGGGGCTGCATCCTCTATTGTATCTGCCAGCCCTGCGCAGAGGTTTTGGGACCCTGGGGGTGTCTCAGAAGGCACTAGAGGACAGCATGTGGGTGACTGAACCATTCCTCAGCTGTGATAACACAACATGTGAACACATTAGAGCAGAAAATGCAGAGCAATTGGGGAATAGGACCCTGAATTGTACCCTGAAGTGAGATTTACCTATGGTGTCTTCATCTGTTGCTTACAATTAATCCAGAGACAGTCATTTTAACTCCTGTGACACCTTCTATCCTCAACCATGCCATTCCCCTGCAAGTCATTCAAATGACAGTCCCTGCATGAGCCACAGCAATTAGCTGCCTTCAGCTCACAGCACCCTCCAAAGGAGCACATTTGCAAAAAACCTCCTTTGATTGTCTGGGCATCCGGGGACAGGGTGCTGCAGGGTGTCACCCTGCCTTGCATGGCAAACTCCATCCTAGAGCTGCTACAGGCTAAACTTCTGAGCAACTGCAATTTCAAGCGCACACAGGGAAGCACAGCTCTCCAGCATGTCCTTCTCCTCATGATGCAGGTAGTTGGTTTCTCTCCTTCCCTGACTTTTAAGCACCTACCTAATGGAGTCTATATCTGCCTGAGTCACTGTTTTATCCACAACCACCCTGGAGAACATATGAGCCTCCAATCCTTTGTGATCTTTTCCCCCATCAGCTTAATGCAAATTGTCCGAGTCTGAGGACACTGTAGGAAAGAGGTTGAGAATTTGGCCATCCTGTAAGGGTAAGTGGCTTGGCAGGTTATTGCAATTAAATCTTGTCCTTTACACAGGGAAAGGCCTCAGGAAGCTGAGACAGGGCTGCCAGTGATGCATGAGCATGGGAGGGAAACAGGAGAGGTCCTGGGAACAGGATGGCCTACCCAGAACCTGCCCACTGGCCATGAGGAGGTGTCACTCACACAGGGAGGAAACAATAAGATTCCCGGAGCAAACATGACCTATCTCCCAAGGTGCTGCTAGCACTGGGAGAGACTGTGCCTCAAAAGACTAATAAGCCACATTGACTCCCTGCCACTTGGTTTCTGTTCTTGGCCCAGGCTTCTGAAACCAGGAAGGACGACATGCTCACCATGCTGAGTGTCCTCTGTAGCACGAGGCAGAGACTTTTGGCAGGTTTCACTTGAGGCGCCAGTCTCCTATCACTTGTTCGGTTCTCAGCTCCTCTCCCACACAACCAAATCTTCCCTCAGTCTCACTCTCTGGCAGCACAGCTTGGGGACTTCAACTTCAGTGCAATACTAATGCAACTAAGGGGACTGATTTCTGATCTACTACCAGCTATACCTGCTGCAGAGGGTCCTGGAGCAGGGATGAATTGTGACCCCTTGCTCAGTGGTGTCCTGCAAGAAAGTCCCCTCTCAGCTGCACCCTAGTGCAGTCCTTCCTCTATCAAATGAGCCGGTGTGGTGCCTTCAGGGAAGGAGGTACCCATGATGTTTGCAGAGGGGCAGTCCAAAGGGACACGGATGGAGGTGGTTCTATGGAGCAGAGGCGATGAGGCCCAAGACACCATCCAAACCTCTCCCAGTCTCTCTGTAGCACCCCGCACCCTGTCACGTGCAGGACCATCGGGATTTTTGCATATTCAGTCATGTTAGCTGCAGCTTCGGTGTGCAACCATATGCTGGTGGTAAAGCAGGCCACCTGAGAACTGCTTTTTCCTAGTCATGCTTTCTGCGTTTTAAATGCCTGGAAATTGTTTTCTGTGTCACACTGCACAAGTCTCAGCAAATCCTACGGCCTACATGCTCCCAAAAACATGGGCTGCAGTGGGAAGACACAGATTTCTTCCTGCAAAGTCCTGTCCGGGAATACAGCCACCTCAGATCAGCATTGGACACAGTGACTTCTATCACTGTAGATCTCTGGGAACATCTCCATTAATGGGAAGAGTGGACAGCAAATGATTTTTTTCTTGGCTTGCAATACTGCTGGATGACATTATTGTTATTAATAACATATTCTGCCATGCTGGAGCCCATGGGTCACAGCCTGCTCCAGCAGAGAGAGACTCAGAGCTGATGGCAGGTGTCAGCAGACAGGGAGACAGTGTAAATGAAGTCATCAAAGATTAAAAAAGAAGGAAAGCAGGCACAGCCAGGCCTAAAGGGAAGAAAAGATTATTTCAGCAGGTAGGTGGGGGGGGTAAAAGGGGGAAGCAGGACAGATTCTGTATAAAAGCATTAGATCCCCTTTCCTCCAACTCAGCTCCTTCTTGGCTTCAGCCTCAGTTGATTGCAGCTGAATAATTAACTAGTTTGCAACGTCCATTTGAACTTCCAAGGTGGCAGTTTTCCCTCACTGCTCCCTTTCACTTCTACGGTGCCCGTTGTCCATGCTTCCTCCACCACCAATGTTAGGGCACCCCAGCAAACAAGTAACAGAAAAGACCTGATTAAAGTGCTCGGCAGGTCTGCTCCACGCTGTCTTGGGACACGTTCCCTCCCTGTGGGGACAGGGCTAAGCCACGGCAGGGACCTGGGGGATCTGAACTTCACTGTCCGCTCCTTGCATGTCCCTTGAGCGAGCTGCTTTGCTTTCCCCGTGCCTCAACTTCCCCAGCTGTACAATGGCAGCAGCGCACCCTCCCAGCGAGACGGCAAGACTAGCCTAACCGATCTTTGCAAATTGCTTTCTAATCCCTGGAGAGAATGGCAAAGTATGATTAATATGACTATTTATTTTGCAGGCATGCAGGAGGTAAAGGTGGAAGTGCTGAGACATATATTTGATTTGGCAAATTAACACATCATAAGACATAACCATAAAAAATGTGCAGTTTCCTAAAATTGCTTTACTGCCCCCCATCCCTACTGGATGAGCTGTAATGAGAGAATAAGGTAAGAGAGCTGTCAAGATATTCTCCCCTGTTATACACCACATAGTCACAGGGATGGAAGCTGCAAAAATAACATGTTTTGCAGCGTTCAGGACAGATCTCCCCATCAGTGAGTGAGGCTGCACGGCCCCTGTGTTTCCAGGTGCTTAGTCCGTGTACTGAGTGCCTCCCACTGCAGAGCAAACTCTTCTCCATCCCACTCTGCTTGCTGAGGGTAAATCGCTGCAGCCGACGGAGACGAGCAGCAGGACAGGGAGACAGGGCC